>NW_022145514.1:220000-820000 GCF_000002235.5 Strongylocentrotus purpuratus
CATGACGATAAAAATTTTGACGGGAAACCGCCTACTAATTGATATATTTGGTAAATTAGTATATCTATATACTGTTGAGAGATTCAAATGCACGTGTCGCGCACGTGTGTGTAGTCCCATATACATCTTTCTGTGTACAGTGTTTCTAACTTTATGAAGACTTGGCAAAATTTCTTATAATTTTGATGATTCCAGAACCTTGCAGTACATCTATGCTAGATGATCAACCTTTTCTGATCGATTTCACAACATTTCTTTTACTATGCAATTGCATGACCATAACTGGTCTTTAGCTTTAACATTGAATACAGAACCTGTTTTCAAATTGCAGTAAGACGCACATGACTATGTCTATCCAAAACTGTTGGATGCATCGTCAGCCTTTGGTTGACTCAAGTGGTCTTCGATACTGAAATTGTTATATCGGTGAACAAACTTTACAGAGATTTGTTTTCTTCTCAGCAGAAAGAATGCATTGAGCAATTTAGCCCTGAAGACCCAGGAGTGTGCTCCAGCAGATTCTGGAAAGATGTGCCCTATCTTGGGGCTTGACACTAACAGGTGCCCAGGACACCTAGATCTTGACCCTAAACAAATTCTGAACTTTTTACATAGGGCTCATGCATGCAGTTCAGCCCCGACCCCTTTTAAAACAGTTGCCCAGAGCCCTGCTATAGTCCTTAATCATCCATAAGTCACAATTCAGTTTGTTATCATTTGTTTGGCCGGAGAGGGTATTGATATCTTACATACAAAGGACAAAGGCAGAGTTATTAATTGAGTTTTCTTTCCTTGTAAAGGCCAAGGAGAAGATGGAAGGAGCAAGGATGGGTTACCTAGAGAAACACATCTTGCATCATGAGGTGCATCAGCTTCTCACGGAACACAACATAGCTTCTCATGAAGTGGCTCCAGACTCCAAGACTGCACAGGTAGGAATCAATTAATAAGATCAATTCCCACTCATAGGGCCATAATGTACGCCTATGGCTGGGCTCAACACTAAAAAGTGCCAGGGGCACATGGGGGCCCAAAATCAACATTTGGACCACCCCCCCTCCCCCCCCCCCCAAAAAAAAAAAAAAAAAAAAAACTGACTTACAAACTTATGCAAACTGTAAAAAGTGTGGACCCCTTTCTAGACAGCTAAGTGTTGAGCTATGCTTATGGTGAGTAGTCACTGCTGCACCTGTGACAAATTTAGTTGATTTATATTTTGTTACTTACATTGTCAAATGACTTAATTGTTTGGTCTTTGGGCTTCATCCAATTAGATGAAAATGGAGTATTCACCCTAGACCAATCTTTGCTGGTCCACCTATTATAAGAATTCACCCAGTCTATCTGTGTATAAAGGTAGCAGCTAATTATCCAAGATAACCAAGTACCGGTACATGTGTGAATTGATTGGTAAATTCATGTTATTATTGTTGAAAACTTATCACAAAAAAGATGTAAAACTTATATTCAACGCACATGTCTGTGGGGTGTATTAAAGGTACTATGATGTCCAATTTGCAGGCCAAAAAAATGAAAGGTTAAATTTCAACTACCCAGTACATTTGAAAGACAATACTAATTTAGAACTTCCCTCACCGCCAAAGGGCTTGAAATAGCTTTTAATGGGAAAATAATGACCATTAGTTGTCAAATCAACTTGAGTGATCGCAATAGTCTGATTTGCAAACCCTTTTACTGAATGGTCGTACGTTTTGCGCTGCACAAAGATTCAATCAGTTTTATTTTGACCATTAAAGTAGTGGGTAATTCATGTAGACAAATGCTCATGTACTTGTGACAGCTCATTTTATGTACCGTATGTTATTACCAAAGAAGAAAAGTCTGACAGTGAAGTCTAGAAGGTAAACGGTTTCCTTGCATAATTTGAATACTGGGACACTGCTAATGTTTAAATTTCACAGATAAGACATACATGACATAAAATTCCTGCAAAGTTCTACAGAATTTGATATATTCGGTGCAAAAGGGACATAGTATCTTTAAATCATGTTTAGTGTGTGAAAAAACAAACGAGCGATTTAAAACCGTGTTTGTAAATGCATTAAAAACGCAATGTTTTAAATGTGCCAACATTTTGAATGATTATTACGGTGTATTTGCAGTATCAGTCTGGCCCCCCCCCCCCCCCCCCCCCCCCCCATTTTTCCAAATTTCAACCAGGTATGTATGCAGCATTTTCAGTTCTGAACCCCAAGAGACTTTTTGGCCAGAAAGGGAGATATGCGCAACACAAGAACAAAGTATTGTCATGTTGATTAATTATATCTTTGTTGTTACTGGACAGTTCTATGAAGCCCTGCAGCAGTGTGTGGCTACAGCTGAAGCATGTGACTATCTATCAGAGAGGAATGATAGCGAGGAGCATGGTGACAAAGCTACCCTGCTAGGCTTAGAGAAAGACAAACTACTCGCAGGAAATCACCAGAAAAAGGTACATCTCAGTGCTAACTGTATTGTATATCCTGAATAGACCCAGATAGTGACCCCTATCAGAATGATACCAGTCTGTTTCTACAGAAATGCACTCAACCCATTCACGACAATTGTCCACATTGTGTGGTTTGCCCTGTTTACAAGCAAACTAGAATGACTGTTGACCTCAAAGTTCGCAGAAAAATATTCACCAATCAGAGCACTCTTCACGTTGTCATGTAAAATATCCTATCCTGAGATATCAAACCCTTGTGATAAGTTTATTTGTATGAAAGTTAACAAAAATAAGAAACAGAATGGCATAAGTTTGGAATAAATTGGACCGATAATAAGAAATTCATGAAACTTTTTAATAAGTGAGATTACTCAGTTTATGCAATTCTCAAACTAGAAATTTGGTCAGTGGATTGTACCATAGTCACAGATAACTCTCCCTTTTGTTTTGTACAAAAATATCATTAATTTCTGTTTTTTCCAAAGTGACTATTCCCTTAATAGGGCCCTCCTAAAAATATATATGGATAACATATTAAGACTGAGCAATAAACCCAGTGTGGGCTTTACATTTTAAGGGTCGATCTTGCATTTTAATCTTTAAAGAAATGTTATTTTATTCAGCAATAGAGATAAGCAGTATGAATTAAAGTCAAAATATTTCATATCAGCAATACTTTTTTCTATTTTTCTTCTTTTCTTTTTTTTTGGGGGGGGGGGGGCTGTTCTATGTCATATGTAATGAATATAATTGATCCATTTCTTCATAGGTAATGTCAGGCTACAAAGGAAAACATTTCATTTCTCATATAATTGTGTATTATTTATGGATTGATATAATTTTTTTTTTTTTTCATTGATTGAAGATGGTGTCTATGATACAGCCCCAGTTAATTCCCCTCATAGAAGAGAGACTCAGAAAGCAGTGTGAAGAGCTTCAATCATTCCATGAAACAGACTCCAGTTCAACTACAGGTAAAGCTTTATCAGTTCTGCTTGCGATTGGGAAAGGTTGATTATGTTATACAGTGCGTCCCAGAAAAAACGAAACCGAGCATTATTGATGTTTTATCATAACTTTATCACAATTATAGTTAACAAATGACACATATTTGGAAAGCTTAGATCCTCCTCTTTCATTTGATGCAACTCATATGATTCATATCTTACGCATGAGTGATTAAAAGCAATTTGAAGAGAGGAAAACAAAAAGTCATTTGGTGGGCGGTATCTGGATTTTAAAAAGAAAATCACATTTCTAAAAAGTTAAATTTCTGCCCTTTCAAATGACACCTCAATCAGGAAAAATGAGCCAGGAATAGCAAAGTTCTGTTTGTTTAAAGTAAGGCTTGCATTTCCATAATTTGATCAAACGAGTTTGTTTTCTCCTTGAAATTCAGATACCGCCCACCAAATGACTTTTTGGTTTTCTCTCTTCAAATTGCTTTTAATCACTCATGCGTAAGATATGAATCATACGAGTTGCATCAAATGAAAGAGGAGGATCTAAGCTTTCCAAATATGTGTCATTTGTTAATTATAATTGTGATTAAGTTATGATAAAACATCAATAATTCTCGGTTTCGTTTTTCTGGGACGCACTGTATATAAGAATTGTTTCGTAATATTATGAGGTTGCATTGTTGAATCATCAAATTCATAGATACTATCTGCGCATATGCAGATAGAGGTAATTTGTTCCCAAATTGTAAAACCCATCGAGATGAGTACTGGTATGGTGCTCATGAAAGTTATGTAATTAGTATTCATTTATGCACCAATGGTACATTTATCTGATACACAGGTGGAAGTGTTCTTCTCAAGAGGCAATCGAAAGGTATCCATGAAGCACCTCCATTACTTCGGCAGTGATTATTCTAAAATGCACAAGTACGGCGTATCCAGAGCTGCCAACCCTTCCGTTTTTGCCGGAATTACTCCGTTTTTTCCTCCAAATTACGGCATTACGTTTTTTCTTCATAAAATATTTTTTTTAATAATTTTTTTTTTTAATTATTTTTTTTACATACCGCACGTCAAACAACTGCCCTCAAATGGTGATTTGATCACAAATTCAATAGAAAACTAATTTTAAAACATACTTGAAGAGAAAAATATTCTCAAAAAAAATGAAATGCTGATAATACCAAAATAACCACCAAAAAAATAACCTGCTTGTATGGAAAAAATAGCATGATGAATGAACATTTCTGCATTGGAAGTGTGTCGCATGTGGTTGTAAGTTTCGTTTTTTATGAATTCCTTTTTTTTGCTTGAAATTCCTCCTTTTTTTTTGCCATCATGACTCCTTTTTTTGGTCGCACAAGGTTGGCAGCTCTGCGTATCCATCGTGTAAAAGATCTGTGGATATTTTGGGGTCATGCATTCCAAAGCTATTTACGAACTGGCTTATTGACTCGGCCTTGCTGTAAGTCACGTGCACTGCACACAGATATATGTATATGGGACTACAGGCATGTTTGTTTGGTCCAAACTTTACAGCTAGTTTTGGTCATATTTCAAATAAGGGCATATGAAAAGTAATCCTTTTCAGGGGACATTTATAATGAATGAATAGTGTGATTTGAATGTCAATCATGTTTTCCTCTTAGACCAAGAGTGTCTGCAAGAGACTGTGTATTGGGTACATTATTTTCTCCACCAATTAGGCCTAACAGATTCATTTGGGGGCCTCCACTCTATGATGCTGTCAGGGGTCACCTGCCAAGATCAGATGTCATTTTAGGCTATATGTAAACGTTTACATGTGAGACTTTCTTGTCATAAATAATTTTTCAACTGTTAATCCCATTTTGACCAATTAAGTTTGCAACCACTAAAGACTTCTTTCCAAACACAATGGTCACTGGTGGGCGAAACACAATGCAGCCTTCTCCGACTCCTTTCATCCTAAGTTATTTGTCTTTTGTAATTCTCTCTTCTTCTTTTTTTAAAGTCATACTCCTCTCCTTCTCTCTCAATTCATCCTAAGTTGTCTTACTCCCTCTTTCTCTTCACCATGTTTCATCCAGGTGATGAGTTGACCTTTGCTAAAGCGACCCAGCTCCCTGACGTCTTGCGCAGTGAGAAGATGAAGCTGGAGGAAGAGAAGAAACAGCTCAAATTGGCCAAACTCCTGAGGAACAAACAGTTCTGGCAGTACAATCAGGTAAGGCATTTTTCTTAAATTTCTTGGCTGCCCACAAGATGGTAGTAAGAACTATGTATTTACAATGGCACCAACAGCCTTCTTGGGGAAGCCAACTAATTGTCCTATACCTCTCAGACAAAAATAGAAATGATGTCTTGAATAATTTCTAAAACATGATTATTATTATTTTATTTTTTTAATTCTCACTTAAAAATGTGTTTTACTTTAACTCTCACTCCTGATTCTGTACTGTTCACTGATAATGGCTGCCTTAGGGAGATAGTGTAGCAATTGTAACAACTTCAAGTGCTCTTTAGGAGCTTAAAAAGACTATGTGATATGACCATACATGACTGCACAGCTTGGAGGAACTTATCACCAGTCATAGAAATAATTCCTTGAATTGCAACAGCATAGATAATGGCAGTTGGTTCTAATAGCCATAATATTAACTTCCAGTACACTTTTAAAAGCTCATAGAAACAGTTGTACCCAGATAAATAAAGGTATTGTGGTCTAGTCAGGAAGTCTCCCTACCGTTGGTCACAATGTAAAGGGAATCTAACCACAGTATAGTCATTCAATTCAATTCAATTTTATTTTTTCCAATAATAACATGGAAATTCATTCATTGGCCAGATCTTAGTCTACATTTCTTAATTAGGGCAGCTAGGCCAAAGCCAGGATAATAATTCAGCTCTTTGGAAGGTCAAAGAGACTTTGCTACATATATGATATGTGCTTTACAAAAGCTTATTGTAATTTTCATTATTAAAGGAGACTGGAATATGATTATATCTTTGCAGATCTTGAGAGAAGCCCTACATACCTTAGAGAAACTGATCACCAATCATAGGCTACGTCTGCAAGCTGATAGCGACAGCATCACCACAGATTGGCTCGATGCACGTTGTCATGCCATGAGCCTCAAGATCAGGTCAGGATAGAAAAGGGATTACAAAAAGGAGCATTGACCCTCTTGAAGGCTTGTTCACATGACCTTTTTACCACGGTGATGTAAAGCCTAATGAACTCAACTTATGTAACACACATATACATGAGTTTGCGTTGATCCTTTGGTGCCATAGCTGCTTGGTTTTCATCCCCATTTGACATTCACTAAAACTGGTTTCATGCGTATGTGTGAACAAGCCTTTATAAAGCTAACTTTGGTAAAAAGCAGAAGAAAAAAATCAGAGGAACGTACATACATACATACATACATACATACATACATATTGATATTTATATAGTGCCTTTACATAAACATGCTCAAAGCACTTATTATACCGGTAGTTCAAATTTTGAAATAAAATTTGATGAAGAAATTATGTAATTTACAGATTTTGAAAAGTTAAGATCATTAATGATATGGAGAATCTCCCACTGGCAGTGCAATTTTAATGTGTACCTGTTATATATGGAGAATTCTCTTCCTTTTGTTGCTCAAAGGGTCAAAATGAATTGCAGTGTACATGACAATTTGTGTTGTCCATTGTATCAACATTTATTCATGTCCAAAAATCAGATTATAACAGTAATCCTTTTGTAAAAAAAATTTTAAGACGAGGATAATATTTGAAAATTCTTTTTCTTCCTTATTTGTTTTCCTTTTCAGAGTCTTTGAAGCCAAGCTTCTTTGCAGCACGTACACACCTGAAGTTCTTCAAGCAATGAAAACAGCTAGGTAACACAATTGGTTTATCTCCTGTTATATATTGTTTACAGTGAAATCTGTCTCAACTACCACCTGTCTATAAAGACCACATTTTTGTTTGTTCCTGTTATGTTGTGCTAGAGCAGTCTGTCTCATTGAAACCTGTACATGAAGGCCACCTCCCTGTCAAGACAACATTTTTGTTCCTATAATGTTTGGCTTGAGCAGTCTGTCTAATTATTTTCTCTCCTTGGATGGGTCTCTATGTATGGGTTTCACTGGATTACGATGTTCATAGTGCCTTTAGGGAGGTGTATCATGTATGTTGGTATAACAAACTTAAGAGGTTCTTAAGAGTGCAAGTACTGCTAGAGTATCAAGAGGGCAAGTACATGTGTGTGAGAAAGTATTATGGAATAGTAATGAATTGTGAACATGAAATGACATAAAAATATGATTTGACTTGATATTTTGTCTTACCCAAGCTCTGTTAGCCCAGGGCTATCAGTTTGATACAGTAACCAGAAATAAACCTTACATGTGGGTGGCAACATTTGGGACAAGATAGCTTAGATTTGCCGTGGTACATTAACACAAACACCCATCTGGTTCTATTGTATAGGCAACAGCTAGAGGGCGCTGTACAGGAGCGTGAGAAAGACCTGATGCGGCACGACCAAGCTCTGAAGAACTACAAAGCCATCGGTTCAGACTTTGAGGAGATAGTGAGGGAGTACCAGGAGTTAACGGCTGCCATTGATAATAAGAAATGGGCTCTTCGAGAGCTAAAGCAGGCTTTACCAGAGGAGGAGCTAGGACACAGATAATACCAACTTTGCTGTAGTATAAACTTTAATAGGTGCAACTTATATCAGCCTTTCAGAACAGAACTTCAGTTAAACCTAACTTCATAGGTAGTCTTCATTTAGGTCTTCAGAATAGTCATCTGGGTCTCCATTAATTTATGACTGCAGTATAAGCGATTATATTAATGACTTCAAAAGACTAAGACAAAGTATTCTGACAAAGATTTTCATTAAAAAAAAGAATGACTCATGAATTTTGTTTATCCAGCCTTCGGGCAATATATTTTTTCATATTTTACCATTATTCACATAGTAAATAAAATGTACATAATTACATAATATATTTTGTTACATACAAAGATTCATAATTTAAATGTACACTGTATATACATGTATATACAAAATCTTATTGCGAATGATCAGAAATGTACAATTTGAGCTCAGCAGAATTTGTTCGAACTTCGAAGTACAATGTGATGTGGTATAATATTGATCATGAAGTGCCTCAAAAAAGTAAACAAAATCTTTGAGTGCCCAGTTTTACCATACTCATTTTCCCCAATAGGAAAACGAAAAATGAAATTTTGATTTCTAATCATAAATATCTTGATAATCAGACAGGCGATCGTAACAAAATAATTGTTGCACTCTTCACTTTTATATTCTGCTGACATTTATTTTGTTCCTATGTTTCCTTATAATCTGTTGATGACTATATTCACTAACAATGAAATATGTTCAATTGAAATACATAAAATAATGTAGGTGTACATACTCACTGGAAGAAACTGTATTTAGTGTGAAATAAATTGACTTTGAAAAAGTTGAAAATATGCTCTTTGTTACAGTGCCCAGATATCTCAAGCTGTGTTCCGTTGAAAATGTGCGCTGTTTGTTATGTTCATCAACACATATGTATGAATGGATATTAGATATTGCAAGAGAAATATTAGCGATATTAGAGATATTAACACAATATCCCATTCCACAACCGGAAGTGGAACTGCTCAAATATCATCTCATGTCATCTCATCTTGATAGTCACAAATTCTTTTCCATATCAAAAGAAATGGTCACAAAGTTCCAGAATTGCAGATAAAAGATTTGTTCCACAGTCCTTGAGAAAGTTAAGTTCTTTTCTCTGTTCTTCTTATAGCATGGACTAACTAGTCCTCGAGTTGTTACCAGCAAGAGATAGTCTGGTCCTCATTTAGCCCACTTTCCATAGCCTGGTCTAATACCCCTGGCATTGATGACATCCACAAGGACATTGTGTTTGAACTGGTTCCATTCTCGCTTCTGTTCCTGGTCTATGTATTCGCTGTGGATTTCAGTCTTTAAAAAAAGAATGAGAAATAAAAATTTAAAGGGTGCTTGCAAAAGGGTTTGATTACCTAAATGTAGTGAAATGGTAGAACTTGTGCTGGGTCAAAAGAGTTATCCTTCCGCATTTTGACTACTGTGTCTTCTTGATCCAATTCTGGTCTTTATTTTCATATAGATGTTGGTATTTAACATTAAAGATAAACTCCAGTTCTGGTAAAAAAAGAAAATTAATTCTCACAGAATCAAACGAAACTTACACTGAATGTTCAAGGTTACAAATAAATGACATGTGCCAAACAATTTTGGAAGAAAATGTATACTGGCTGAGTAATGAGCAAAGAAAGACAAGGACACCGAGGTAGTACTAGCCCCGACACCATGTGTGTTGTCCCATATATAGCTTTCTGCGTACAGTGCTTGTTACTTTACCAAGACTCGGCCAAATTTATTATGATTTTGACGACTCCAGAACCTTGCAGTACACACCATACTTACATGCTACATGATCAACTGTTTCTGATCCATTCCACACCTTTTCTTTCACAATGCAATCGCATTACCAGAACTGGAGTTTATCTTTAATGACTTGTCATACCAAGAAACGAGACAATCAGGGCCCTGTTTCATAAACTTATTTTCAATAACAAATTTCCTCTTTTTTCCAGCATTCCATAATGATGACAATTTATCTAAATTATATTTAGATACTTTCTGCCTCAGAAATATTGAATGTTAAGATATATTCATAGGTCTAGAAGACGATATACATATACATCAAAATGGGTGGCACTGCACAGGACAACACATCGGCACAATTCACTCTAAAACTTTGTCTCATACAATTAATCAGACCTTGAAATTGATCAAATTGTTTTGCATGAATTGACAACAATATTATATTTACCTCTGATAGGGATTCATAGAGTGTCTCATTAGACTGAAGAAGAAGTGATCTAGTGGTCTCGTCCAATTCTGCCAAAGAAAAAAAAAATACAGGAGTTTATCATTATTGAGAATGTGTTATAGTAATATTGAAATGCATGATTTCTTTAAATTTCTATAAAACAAAAAACATGTATGCATTAGACAGGGATGCCAGTTAGAATTGATCAGAGGGCCTGAAAATCACCTAGAAGAGCTATTTTGTACACAAAAAAGCCTAAACTATGGTCTGAAAATAACACTCCAGGGCCTGAAAACTGGCATCCCTGATTAGAATGTTAACATGATATAAATATAGCAAAGTTATATTCACCCATATGAAATGACTACCAAATTTTTTAAAACTGAATTAACTTTCATGTTTCTTATTTTTTGATATAATATTACCATGGCTGTATTATAAAGAGATTTGAAATAATTAATAGATGTTTTTTTTAATATTTACAAAAAGCATTTTTATGAAAATTTGTTTTAATCGACCAAGCTTCTAGAAAGCGTAAAGCTCATGTCCAGTATTAGTCAGCTTGAACAAACTTTTAACAGATTTCTGTGATACAATCTTCAGCATTTCATGCTCTTTGATATTTGAAGTTACTGGCAAAATGTAGGAAAATTAATTTAGATACCTGATCATGACTTAAAGTTACCTGATCATGACTTAAAGTTACCTTTTACTTGATATTTTTGTAAGTCTTGTCATGCCCTTTACAGGACAGTGGATTTGTCAGAAATTGAATATAATCCACAAGATGAACAGTAAGATGTACAATATCATTGTGAATTTGGCTGTAACTTTACTTTGCTTTTTGACTGAGCTGTGCATGCATAGACTTCAAATGATCCTGATATACATTTGTTCTTCTTACCGTTTATCCTCTCCACCGAGATGACACCTAACTCCACGCTGGTGGATGTTACAATGGAGGAATTGCTTAGTTCTTCTCTCAGAACACTAATCTCACCAAAGGACTCTGAATGTAACAGCTGACCCATCACAACCTGCTTGTGTCGTCTCTCCTGCATCCCCACATTAGATAAAGAAAGAAAGAAAACAGATCCATTCACACGAAGAGCTAGAGCATATAATCTTACTGGGGGAATCAAAATAGGGTTGCCAATGCATGCAAAACTTGAAGAAGAAAAAAATCATAAGATGTGTAAATAATGAAGCTCATTTAACTAAAATCATCATCTAGCAACAACTTGTCTGCAATGAATAGATATCCTAATCTAACTGAATTCTAAATTTCAATTTTGGGCTAAACATTACACCTAACCTAACAAACTCTTTTGCCATAGTAACCCCAACACTTATATTTTTTCCCCCTATCTTTAGTATTATTCAGGTTTTAAAGCATCAAAAGAAAAAAAAGGAGGAATGAAGAAAAAAAAGATTGATTTAATACCTCTTTCCCATTTGGTAGAACTTCCTTGACCTCCACTTGCCTCAGGACATGGCATTCCCCAGACTTGACAAAGCCGATGAAAGGACACAAGAAACCTTCACTCACCAGAACTACAAACCAAATGAAAGGTAACAAAGATTATGTTTAAAAATAGTCTCATTATTTTTTAATAAATAGACAAGAGCAACAAAATTCACTTATCTGTGTATTAGAGATATGGCAAGCACACTGCGCTTATTGCCCCATCAGTTTACCGATACATGTGAACAAGGATGATAACGGCAACATATGAACAATGATACTTACCAGTATTTTCTTGAAAGGTTGTCCATTCCAAGAGTTCAGCTAGCTTGAGTAATGACTGTCTTGGCCACATCAGATATGCCTTGCAGGAATTGATCAGATTTATCTTCTCTGTGTTTTCTTGTGATTGTATTTGCTAAGAAAGAAAATATGAAAACATCATAATAGAGCAAGTAAAATATTCTGCTAGGCTCCCATACATATTCTACATTGTACCACATTATTTTAATAGACATAACATGGATGTAATACAAAATAATGAATCATGTTTATTGTGTTGGTGTCTTTGCATGGTGGATTAAATTTTTTAATTCTTAATTCTTAATTCTTAATTTTAAGACCATATTTAAAACACACCATCATAAAAACTTGAACAATCCTATGATAAAAAGTATTTCAATGTAAGAAAAACCAATTTTGGTGTGTACAGTTGAAATTGTCTTTGTGGCCACCTCTCTCCAAAGGCCACAAGTCTATAATGGCCATGTACTTTGTCTACCTTGAGAAAGAAATGTGTGTTTTAGAACCTGTTTAGAAAGGTGGCTTAACAGACAGCTTTGACTGTAATATGTTTGAGACGTACAATGGAGGTACATGACCCTTGCTCTATCTTACGCAGAGTGAGGGTCTAACATCAGACATACTCTAAGAACATAAACTTTCAAAAACTGTAAAGGAAAACTATTTTCACTGTAAGAATCTTCACAAATTACAAACATTTTGTGTCGTGTCAGCTGTGACTCGGTAATTTTGTGGCATATGAAACTTGCAAAACTGAGCCTTGTGAAAAACTTGTGAAATACATGAACATTTCATGGACATGAAAGTCCCTGGTTTGACAAGTAGTTGTACGGACATCAAGATATTTATCAAGGAACAATATGGTAATTGGACTTGTTTTTAAACATGAGGGCAAAAACCCATGGCATCCACCTACATGTACCTTTACACACTTGTCTCCTTCATAAATCAGAATAAAATGCAACTAGGGTTTCTTTGTTCATCATCTACAACAGTTACAATCTTTGGCAGAATTAAATGCTTTGATATGGCATGAAAGGATTTAACCTGATTCCCAGAGAATGACTTAATTTATGTGATTGACACACATTAATGCATTACATAAGTACATAGAGAAATATGAATTATCAGGCATATGATGGAATATCAATGTCATTTTTTGCATACCTCAGTGATGCGTTTGAAGTCATTGCTAGATATCTTCAGGAACTCTGTCGGTACAGAGTTGATTGAAACAGTCAGCAGCCTGTTTAAAACACAATATATAGCAAACTTTTAGTACATTTTCTATAAATATAAATAGCAAATAGGATTCATACTGTAGGCACGTCATAGTTGAGTAGTTAAAACACTCAATGGGATGCATAGGTCACTGCTTTCATTTCATATTTGCCACTTTTGACGCAAGTACAGATATATGTGGGTGTACAGTGTACACCTGGTAGGAATTGTTCCTTCCCAATGCACCGTGTCCTGATAAAAAAAAATACCAGGGCTAAACCTGTGGTAATTATTTTCTAGACACTTTTGAAGCACAAAAAGATGATATATCGTGTGATATTTACTAAACAAATTCACAATACTATTTGTAAGCATTAGCATGGCCATCTCTATTGCTCTTTCTCAAAAATGATATTGCTTATTCTAAATGAATTCAGATTTTTTTCTTCTCCTGATCATTGGTTTTGATAACAATTTTCCCAGGATCAATTAACTCTGTCTTGTGTCGGCTAACAACCTTTAATCTCTCACTTTAGTTTAAAAACGTTTTAAGAAAGAAATGTGTTTTAGTTTTAACCTTTTTTTTCTTAATAGACTTCAAATAAATCAAGTTCAAAATCAAAGAGCTATAATGGATATTCTGCTGGGTACTTACTTGCTATTTGCTTCTGGGCCTTCCACCTTTTCTAATGTTCCAAAGCAATCACCCACCTTAAGCTAATTTGGAATGATACAAATAATGACATTAGAATAATGAGAATATTAGAAAATTTGAAAATATAGAGCAGAAGAATAAAATGAATGAAAAGGAAATACATATATTATAACACAAACTGTGTTAAAGGAAGATGCTTTTTATTTGATTTTGAGCAGGTTTCTTCTCTATTTCCATACATTTAAGAAACTACCCCCCAAAAACATAAAAAATATATTCATGAAATGAAAAAAGAAAGAGGGATTGGGAGCATGATGGACAAGAGAGTAGGGGGAGGGAAACAGAGAGACATATACTGCTTTCTAACTGGCTTCTATCGGAGTCACACCGATGAAAATACCGATTGAATTTTCCTTATGTAAACAAAGGTAAAACCGCAGTTTTCCCCCTGTCGCTTTTTAACTGCCAGTGAAATTCACTCGCTGTGGCGAGCCCTTGCCGGAAGTGAAGAATTATTGCGTAATTATTAAGCCCGCGCTCCGTCTAGCTAGCATGCAGCATGTTCAACCATAAGTCAACAAACACAGCTGGTTATGATAAAGCACGCGTATACTGCGACCTTTGACCATTTTAATCGCTGTTTTAATCACCTTTTTCTCCCAAACGCTTTCAACTGGCCGTTTCATCGATGTCACACCGATAGAATGAGAATTTCTCCTGCTCTTGAGCAGGAGAATTTAATCGCCTATTTCTCTTCTTTTCATCGGCTATTTAATCGCCTTTTTCTCCTCTGTTGCTTTCTAACTGGCCGTTTCATCGGTTGGTCCGGATGCATCCGATGAAAATCAGTGCAGTTAGAAAAGGGTAATAGTGAGTGAGAGAGAGAGAGAAGGGGGGGGGGGTGGGTATACTATAATACTTACCTCAGGGAACCTGTCCTCACTATGTGATGACTCTGTTACAAGCAAAGGTACTTTCCCAGCTGCACCTCTGTATTGAATCCAGGGTCTACTCTGAGGTATAACACTCCCCTTCAATACAGTAAAGAATCCACTGTTCGCAAATACTGTAAAACAATAATAAATAAACAAAGTGATATTGATGATATGACTGCTTGCATTTTTTAACTACATGAATAATCTTTTTCCTTTTTCCTAGCACATAGGCCTATACAAACGATACAACAAGGGATTGGCATTATTGCATCGTTTTATTGTTAGGAGTCGGGAGACTGTAAGGAAAAAAAAAAAAGAAATATATCGCACAAAAAGGATCTCTTCCAGAACCAGACCTTCTGATACAAGAAACAAATATACTTCCTATTTACAATTACTGACTGTTATATGCATGTTCTAACAATTCTAAGGATATCATTAAAAAATTGTCATAAATTAACTTTTAAGCTTTCAATTTTGACTTCTAATGCTTTTTCCATAGTGAAATTGGGTATGAGATATATTTCACAGGATTTAACTTTACAACAAGGTTACTGCATGACTCTGTTTCTGGAAGAAAGTCACAACCTTTTTAGTCTTACTACATTGTTCAGTGATAAACCTCTCGAGCAGAACTTGCCGCCCATTGCACAGGGACAGGGTCAATAATCTAAAAAAAAAAATATATATATGGGATCTACATTGTAGATGGTCTCTGTGTTAAGTTTATGGGAATGAGAGATAAAACACTATAAGAATGAATGTCTGACCTGTATATCCTTCGTCCCTCCAGACGTCCAATGTCACCAGAGTACTAAGCTCTTTCAGCTCCTTGTTGGTCAGTTGCTTGGACAGGTCAGTGAAGGCTTTCAGGTGTGAGTAGACCAGGTCGTTTTCATCTGCCTTGCGTTCGTAGGGCCTATTATCATGATTGATCAACATCACAAGTATAGATTAAAAAACAAAAACAATGAAAAAGTAATAATCTAAAGCACTCTCCTGTTAATCCCACATTCTGGCGTGATGAAGTATGTAATTTTTTGTGTTATTTTTTTTTCATGTTTTTTATCTTTAAACTTGTGCTTATCATTGTTGTTTTGACTCATATATGAGGAGATATGAGTAGATTTAAATCTTGTTGAAGGTGTATATATGTACATTTAGTTTAGATCATTTTAAAGTAGTACAATGTGTATTGTGAGGTTTGGAATCTGCACAAATGACTCGATCTTGCAGAAAATCACATAATGTTGATATATTTACACATGTGGCAAAATGTGGCTCGTACGTTACTATCTATGAACCATTTCTCGTCAATTAGTTTATGTAAGGGCATTTTATGAGCAATCATTTTCATGTGATGCTGCTACTATGATATATTTCCCATATAGTAATCAATCAGATGACATAGTTTTTATACAATTTTTTGTCTTCACTTTTACCAAAACTTAAAGTTCTCTTTAAAGTGGGACTGCACTACTTGTAGCTATACTTGCGCCCTCTATATAGCCAACAATCCCCAATGGTCCCCTTTTTCTTATGTTAATTGAGAGCAATTTTGATGAGATAGCTATCCCCTGCCAGTGACCACTCAGGGAGATCTAATCCCCCCCCCCCCCCACTCAGTGTTATTTAGGGTATGCATATGCGCGTTTCTTCCTTTTGAAAACACTCCCTAAGTTCGGTGTGTAAAGTCAATTTTGTGTACTACGAGCCGGACTTTTGTGCGTGAAAAGTACCCCTTTACCGGACATTTTGTTAACACGCATGCGGTCATTCCGACCCCGGATTGGGGGGGGGCCAGGATTTAATCCGTCCTGTCCAAACTAGTGCAGATAGGTTTTAAAACTTATAACCCACATTTCAATAAGATGTCCACAAAGTGAGAGATGTGACTGATTTGAGAAAGTGGCCCAAGAATCATTGCCAGAAACTCACATTTTCTTGAGAATAGTTCTGAGATCCTTGATTCGGTTTCTCTGGATGATAACAGGATCGAGGATCTTGCGCTCCTTGTGGAGCTTGGCCATGTGCTCCTTGATGTCATGGCTGATATGATCATCATGCAGCTCCTGCGTCTCCTCCTTCGCATTCTTCTTCTTGCTCTTTGTGACTGTTGGATTCTCTATGGAACAAGGACAGTAACAAAATACAATAATATATCCTTTTTTTTTTTTCTTTCTTTTTTTTAGCGCTCATCTTCACAACACAAGGTGCTCAAGGAACTCAATATACCACGTCTCTAGCTAGGTTAGTGGAAGATGCTCACAGCATTTCAAGAATTATTTCCTACCAGACCCATTCAAGTGTTTAAACCACTGAACTACGACACCTCTGAATAGCACTAGCTGGTATCTACCAGGTTCTAACACTTATGGCACTATACAGATTATTATTATAATCAATTTATTTGACACAAAATCAGCAATCAATAAGGTACAGCTACATGAACAAAATCATTATCTTAATTGATATCATACATACTTTTGTTGATGCTAAATCTTGATTGTGTAATTAGCCTTCAACTTCTTTACATATACACTGTCTAATTTATGCAAGCAATAGTTACATGAAATGCGGCTACATGTTCGACTCAATACACAATTTGAACGGTTGAATACTCTTTTCAAAAGTTGCCATTGGTTTACACGTAAAAAGCAAAGGGTTCATATATAGTTTTGGTTGCAAAAAGAAAATCTGATCATCTAGGCTCATATTATTTTACTTGTATGATTGTTGTACCAAAACACATGTGCCAGATATTTTGATGCTTCATCATTTATTTCCAAGGAACTTAATTAGCAAGTGCAAAGTTCTGAAAGGACTGCCAGATCATGGCATTACAGTGCCATCTGCCAAAATCCTCATACCCTAACATCTCCCATTTTTCGTCATCATTTTTATATCAGAGCTCTCTTAAAGCTTCTTAGAACTAAGTTGGTCACTGCTCCTTTGAATTGTTTAATTTTTTTTTTTGTATAACATACCTGTTGAATTGTTTGTCGCTCCAAGGCTTTTAGACCCTGATATATCCTTCCCGAGTACCGGTAGCATTCCAGGTTGGGGCTTGCCATTCACAAATATGCTTTTGTAGTTCTCCATAAAGAGTTTGTGTGCTTCGTCTGAGCTGGGTTCCCCTTCAATGCTGTATGGAATATCGTACAGAATACAAAAGAGTAGATTGTAAAACATATAACGTTCCACCTATTATATTGCACTTATCCCAGGGGATGCAAAAAGGTAACTACACAGTGTATAGCCAAGGCTTTGGTCCAGCTGCCCTCAGGTACTGAAAAGAAAATCAAGGAACAACTATACTCCATACATTGAGCAAAAGTGACTAGAAAATAATTATTTACCTTGAATGAAGGCCATCAAGTTCACACAACCACTTGAGTTTATCATAGTTGATAGCAGAATGTTCTTTCTCATCAGGAACTATTTAAAAAAGAAAAAATGAAGAAGAAAAAAAGGCAAGGATAAGATAAGTTTGACATTTTTATTGTATTTTATTGAAATAAAAACGTGTCAGTATTTGAAAATGCAGATTTTGAGTGAACATTGGCCACTTCCGTGAAGCGGTTTCTTCTCGGCATGTGCTCTGCAACTAAACAAGTCATAAAACGATGAGACCTTACGATACGTAGACAGATAGAATGCAAAATATGGCGCTAATTCAGAATCATATCCATACTTTGACCCGTAACTCTGGCATAGAGATACCGGCCATACTACAACATATCAAAAATCAACTAGTCTAGATCTAGACCTAGCCTAGGCGGTAGGCCTAAATCTTCAGCAATTGTTCAATGACCTAGTCTAGACCACACATAGGAGCATCACTATCCTGGCTGTGCTTTTGATTCTCAACATTTCAAACACCACTGTACAAAACTCAACCATGTCAACCAATTTCACTAAAAATCAGTACTTTAGTGACAATTGATGACACCTAAATAGCAGTAAAATACATTTTTTCAACTTAGGTCTACTGATGTTAAAAAAAATAATTTAAAAATTAAAATTGTAAGTCTAGTGTCAAACTTTGCTTACACTTACAGCTGCATCGACATGATTGTGTACAGTCAATGCAATATTGTGTGGTGTGTATATTTGTGTATAGACTTCTAGGTCCCTGCCTCAGAGCATGTATGCAGTGCTAGAGGTCAATACGCATTAGCATTGACTCTCTATGCTTTGCTGGAGTGGTCTAGACCTAGATCTATATAGATTCTAGATCTAGATCTAGAATCTAATGCCAGCATTAGCTAGAGTAGAGTCTCCGGTTTGCGGCATCGCCCGGTTTGCGGCCAGGGGTATTTGTTTTAAAAATAAAATGAATATGACTCGATAATAATCATTGAAACCTACCGTGGATTCCACGGTAAGTTCTGCTTTGCCGAAAACGTCGTTGCAGGTGCTCCTGTCGGTACGGAGTATCCGTCAGCGATGTCGGAAATCTACGGCACCAGTCGCCGATGAAAATTCCAGCAGGTGCTAACTTTTAAGTTAAGAGATCAAAGTTTGGCTAGATCAATATTGTAGCTCTATTTGTCCGTTATTTTTCCGATTGGAGGTGAAATTTGATGTTTTTGTGGAAGTATGATGGCTGTGGTCTGTCTCCTATCGCAGATATTTTGATTGTGCCACCGCATGGCCAGTTGCATGGGGTGGCCGCAAACCGGCACGTAATTACGTGTTTTTCTGGTTTGCGGCGGGGGGTGTTAATACACACATAACATGCGGGATCGTGTATGATGGTATGTGTGCTGATGTGTGTACCCGCTATGACCCGATAGTTTCTAGTAGTACGTACCCCCGTATGGGATGATTCATTCGAGGAAAAGGTGAAATTGTTTAAAACTTGACAAATTTACCGTAGCAACAGATAAACATGCAAATTTGGGTTACCCGTAGTAATTTGGTACATGCTTTCATCGTGACGTAGCGCATAAATCTTTGTGACGTACGCGTGCCGCAAACCGGTAATACGTGCCCGCAAACCGGGGAACTCGAAACATTTCGAAACGTGGTCAATGCTGACCACGCTGTGGGTCAGTTAGGTTATTTGTGACTTCTATTTAATAAGTAAGTATATGGACTCTTTATTGAGGGTATTGAAGTATTCTGTGAGTATTCCAATAAAAATAGAATCGGCAGTTCCCGCCGATCGGCCGCAGACCGGAGCCACTACTCTAGACCCTAGAAAGAATGGTCATGACTAGACCGAAAGCTTCAGTCTCTATACCGTCGGTTGTTCCACTGAGACTACGTCTGGCTCCACTAGACCTCCGGTTATAGAGACAGAACGATCGCCTATGCCAGCCTATGTTGAAGATATCACGGCTAGATTTTAGCCGTTAGGCCCCTCCCACAAACATGAACAAACTTGCCACGGCCGTATTGTTATGCCCCCAAATCCCCCAAAATGTCATTTTACCTCGTGCATATCCAATTTTACATTAGGCCTAGGCTATAATACATCGGTTCCACTTACTAACTTGATTGAAATAATCCGTTTAATGGTCCCTTTTAAGGAAATTATGGGTCAAAATCGACATCCATGTTGAAAATCTTGCAAGCCGTGTTAAACTCTCGCTGCCGTCAATCTCATCCCTTCTAGTCTACGCCGAAGGCAAAATGATTATGAAGGAAAAACTGTGCGCCATCTACACGTTCGTAATGCGTTATCACAATCATTTTTGCCTTCGGCGTAGACTAGAAGGGATGAGATTGACGGCAGCGAGAGTTTAACACGGCTTGCAAGATTTTCAACATGGATGTCGATTTTGACCCATAATTTCCTTAAAAGGGACCATTAAACGGATTATTTCAATCAAGTTAGTAAGTGGAACCGATGTATTATAGCCTAGGCCTAATGTAAAATTGGATATGCACGAGGTAAAATGACATTTTGGGGGATTTTGGGGGCATAACAATACGGCCGTGGCAAGTTTGTTCATGTTTGTGGGAGGGGCCTAACGGCTAAAATCTAGCCGTGATATCTTCAACATAGGCTGGCATAGGCGATCGTTCAGTCTCTATAACCGGAGGTCTAGTGGAGCCAGACGTAGTCTCAGTGGAACAACCGAAGGTATAGAGACTGAAGCTTTCGGTCTAGATCTAGACTAGAAAAGTCTAGACCTAGGTCATGACATGATTTAAAAGTTGTTAGATCTAGATCTAGTCTATGTTTTTTTACCTGTTTCGTGTCAATTTTCTTATCTTTTTTTGAGATATTTACTTCATTTGGGGTATGTTTTAGAAGGATATCTCCACGCCGGAGTTACGGGTCAAAGTATGCATAGTCTTAGACCGAAAGCTTCAGTCTCTCTAATCGTCGGTTGTTCCACTGAGACTACGTCTGGCTCCACTAGACCTCCGATTATAGAGACTGAAGTCTGGGGACCTCTTTCTGTGAGGCACTGTACGGAACAAATGGTTCGGTTCGACCGGACCGCGATGAATGAGATATGCAACGAGATTTTCACTCTTTACATCCTCATACATGCTGCAATATGACAATAATTTAGAGTCTAATTAAAAATAACATATAGGCCTATATAGCTTATTTGACTTACGATAGCTTGCTCATTTAGATCCTAAATTAATGATTAATCCGAGAAAGTCTCGTCGTCAACATTATCCGTCTTGGTTTTAGTTGATGAATATTCATTTTTTCTTTTCGAACGTCCAATAGCTACCGTAGCTACGTACGAGTCGGCCCAGCTTGACCAACGAACTCCCACGAAACGAGTGCTCTGATTGGCCATTTGGCTATGTTTTGGTAGGTGGACCCGGAAATATATCGGCCGCCGGGTAATATTTCGAATGCATGAACGTACCGTTTCACAGTTCGGAAATACAAATTGGATAATTCATATAGATCTAGACCAGTCCGTAAATTATACATTTAATATTCAGTTATCAAATTTTGATAACTGTAATTAGGACAAATGACATACCGACCTAATTTACATCTGATTTAGAAATCAGAAAATTAGATCTAGATCTAGAGTCTAAATAGATCTAAAGAAAATCGGGGAGAAAATTTTTTGACACAAAAAGCTGCCATTGTTGGCTATAGCTACCCCCGCGGTACGAGATCTCTGGGTTGCCATCTGTATTGGGGAATGACAACAAATGTCAGTTTTATTAAAGAAATGACCCAAATCAGATGGTTATTGCTGTCTAGCATAGTCTATGATTCTGAATTAACGCCCAAAATATATACGCGTCACAGCACACAAGTAAATAAGCACATGGGACTGAACAATAATGTAAAGACAAGAAACGTAGATTAGACGTACCATTATGACGGGTTTTCTGTCTATCTCTCTTACTCCAGTCCGCATCACCTTTCCCTTTTGGTACGAGTGCCATGTATTTTGCACTAATTGTAATGTTTAAATAACGAAAACAACTCGCAATTTACTTCGGTTATATTTTCACTCAGTGTAAACCTAGCCGTGAAGCGTTCATAGCAACGCCTAATTGCTTAACGAATACACAAAACAGACGTTGAGGGCCGGCCGATCAAAAATATTATTTAAACAAAAACTAAATATAAATGGCAAATAAAATCAACCACTATTATAAAAACGAGTTCAAGCATTAAGGCAATCTAAGTGATTAAAGGGGAAGTCCACCGCATCTAAACAAAGCCAAAGCACGTCTGTTTGGTCTATTTTGAGGTGCTCATAGATTGTTTAAAATTATGATAGGTTATAAGTTTATTTCGTCAAAGATTGAATTTTCCATAATTTACATGCTGATGATATATTTTAAAAAAAATTATCTGTAAGATTAGCTAAAGGTAAAATATGTATAAGACTGTACAAATGGTCGAGGCAACCTATTTTCTTACGGAATCCATTCTGTTATTACTTAATAATACATTCTTTTTCAAGGAAATTAGTTCGTTTTCTCTTATGATATCACCAAAAAATCTTACATTCAGATTCAGATCCAGATAAATTTATTGGTCCATTTGGAAATTCAGTTGTTGGCATTACATAAAGCACATGAACAATATATCCAATAGAAAATAATATACACAAATAGGTAATACACAGTCACAAATGTACAATGACACGGATATAAATCGTTTTTACATAGTGGAACAATATAAGAAAATAGGATAAATGAATAAATCGACTCACAATACTATTGAAAATGTACGATTGCGTAGAATTCGGAAAAAGTATTGTTATTATCTTTCGTTATTATTATTGTTACTATTATTATTATTATTATCATCATTATCAACAGTCTTTATAACACGTATCATTATTTGTCACGGTTATATTTTTCTTCATAAATTAAACGGTATATTAATTAAACGGTATATAACTAAAACATGAAATAACATATGATATCATAAAGGTATTATTTATTTATTTGCTCGTGATACTGGTACATTTTAGTTGAAAAGGAAAGGGTACAATCCAATTGATGAATAGCGAAGTGGCAAGATACAGGCTTATTCAATTTGACTGGAGTTGTTCATTGTATTTACGAATGGAAAGCGGGACAAAGGAATTAAGGAATCGTGAAGTTCGAGCCTTTATTGATCTGTACATTATCACCGATATCATAGTTATAACTCTGTAACTTAATGGTTCAGGTTCATTCATGGATTATGCCTTTTTGCCAAGCTGTAAAGGGGGAAATGCCACGTATACAAAAAGAAAGGAGGGCATGAAGGAACTGTATTGAAGCATTGTATATTTTATATAAAAGGTGCCCCTTCCGCTCCTAATCCTAATAAGTGCACCGCTTATGTTTGACACGTAGGCCTATAGCCCCTATTTCATTCTATGGTAAGTGTCCCTCTTCCTTGTGTTAAATGCCCCTGTTCACCTCTGATGAATGCTCCTATTGAATTCTGATAGGTGCCCCTTTTCATCTCTGGCAAGTGCCCCATTTCACTTCTGATAATTTCTCCTATTCCGATCTGATAGAAGCCCGTATTACTTTGACAAGTGCCCCTTTTCCTTTCAAGTGCCCCTAACCCCTCTGATAAGTGCTCTTTTTATTTTGACACGTGTCACATTTTCTTTTCTAATAAATGCCCTGTTTCTTCTGATATTTGCTCCCTTTAAAAAAAAATTAAGAGCGCTTTCCCCATCTCATAAATTCTCCTTTTCACCTCTGATAAGTGCCCCTTTCCTTTTTTTACTAAGAGCCCTTCCCCCTTTCACAAATGCCCCAGTTATCCTCTACTAAACGCCCTTATCAAAATCTGATAGATGCCCCTTTACCTTCGAAAAATTCTCATTTTTCATCTCTGATGAGTGCCCCTTTTCAGGTTCGAAAAGTTCCCATTTTCACCTCCAATAATTGCCCTTTTTAAAAATTTTGACACGTGCTTCTTTTCTTGTCTAAAAGGTGTTACTTTCCCTTTTGATAAGTGCCACCTTTTCCTTTCTCCATTTCATGTGCCCCAAATTCAAAACGACTAAGATCAATTTTTTCTTTAATTCCCCGAAGCTTGCTCGCTATACGATTGCGCGCATTTAAAGTTGCCATAGTTATGTTACTTATTAAATGACTTTTCAGTCTTTCATGATTAGATTGTGCTTAGATGATGTAAAGTAGTCTAGCGCCACCTCTTTTGAAAACATAACAGTGGAGTTCAATGATGATTCATTTTTATTTTTATATCGCCATCATACGGAGCCCGGGAAAGGGGGGGGGGGGTCTTTATTTTTTTTTTTAAGAGGGGAACACACTTTAATTTCATTCAGTCGATAAGACATGTGATTAGCGTAGCCATGGTGGCGGGGGGGGGGACTCGCTTAATACAGGCTCTGTATTAAATAAACAGAAAACAAAACTAAAATAATTTTAGTCGGACAGGGTAAGGAGCTTTTGCAATTTTTCACACGAAATAATGCAATTTGATGAGTAGCTTGGATGGAAATCGGACTGACTAAATTGAAAAAAATATAACTCGAAACATCTCCCTCATCAGTCTACCGCTATGAAGGAGGGGAGAGGTTTTTTAAGGTATGTATTGTTTCCATTCTGCCATTAATGTCATATTATTCAAAACGTTGGAGCTTAAGGACTGGGACGAGCTACCTCAAATCATCGTTGAACTCCCTTCTTTGGAGCAGTTCAAGGTGGCTCTTGAAACAATTTAGTTCCCTTTTCAGGAACTGTATAGCATAGAGATGTATATAACAACTCTATGCTTTACCCTCATCTAGATGCTGAACAGGCGTTGATGAGTATTACCATAGAAGTAGAAGTAGAAGCTTGCTTGTGTATTATTTATACAATGTAACTTTGTTTTCTATAAATTTTGTTTAATGGAAGCGCAATAAATGATATTCAAAACAAAGAAATACCCTGGGAGGCTCCGTGCAATTGTTCTTAACGAGATTATCAAAAAAAAATGAATACCTACTTACAATGTGTATTATAGGCCCCAGATTATTTTGACCGATTCTGTAATTTAGTTTGTAGAAAGCTAGATACCTATCTCCAGCAGTTCATCCTCCCAAAAAAGTGGAATAAAATAAAAATCGATGTGTGAACTAGTCTTCATCCCTGATATCAGAATGATAGTATAACACAAAAGTGATCGATCAACCAAGGCCTGTTAGACAGTGTGTTATCTTAAAGCCTATCTGCACTAGTTTGGCCAGGGGGTAATACCTCCCTGCGAGGTCACTGGCAGGTGGTTATCTCAGTCAAGTCAGCTCTCACATAACATTAAAAAAGGGGACGTACCAAGGGTGATCAACGGGTATCGCTTAGGCATTGTTGGCTATATAGAGGGTGCAAATAGATACAAGCAGTGAAGTGACGCTTTAAAGTAGGGCTATGTCACCAGGCTATTGAAATATTCCCAGTTCAAATATTATGTAATTGCTCATTTCAAGCCATTTACATTAAAATAATGTAATGTACAACTAAATCCTAAATCAATCCATCTTTCACTTAATAAACAAATCGAGCAAGAACTTTCCAAAGTATTTTACCTGTACTATTTCACGTGGGTTAGCTATAAGCCTATAGATCTAATTTGTTCGAATTCCCGCAATCCTTCTTCGTATAATATATCGGTGTTACTGGCGACCGGACGCGTCTTTATTTTTTCGTTTGAAGCCCGAGATTCCCAATATTCATGAATATTCATTACAGGAAAGTCGGGCCAAAGTATAATTTAGCATAGTGCTGCTGTAAAAAGGAATTATACAAATTGTTTAAACGGCACCATTGTTTGCGCCTTTTCCAAAAAATAGAACTAAACCAGGAGAAAACAGCATTAATATAGCCGGGATTATTTCACTCATCCAAATTGGTCGCGTCTCATCCACTGTTTTATTTTTTCCAACCACAATTATACGGACAATTATACTGCTTTCCATCATCGTAAATTACTTATACAGAGAAGAAGAAAGAAGGCTGAAACTCTCTGAAATTTTGCTCATAATAATGCTGACAAACTACTTGTATCCCTTTGTTAAAGAAGAGGGGGTGTCCCCTAAACAAACAAAGAGATGAAATAAAAAACACGAGGTAGAAAGGCAGAGCCGGGAATCGAACCGAGTACATCTGCATTGTGAAGAGATGTCTTATCCACAAGACCACTGTGCTTCACTGATATTAACTTGTTCGGTTCAAGATGTTAACACTTTCTGATGTTAATGACTTTAAAAAATATGCTGATAAACTACTTGTACTCCTTTGTTGAGGAGGAGGGGGTGTCCCCTAAACAAAAAAAAAGAGATGAAAAAAAAAAACGCAAGGTAGAGAGGCGTAGCCGGGAATCGAACCGAGTACATATGCATTGTGAAATCAATAGGAAGAAAAAAATGCTTTAAAAAAACACGAGTTAGAAAGGAATCGAACCGAGTACATCTGCATTGTGAAGCGATGTCTTATCCACATGACCACTGTGCTTCACTGATATTAACTTGTTCGGTGCAAGATGTTAATACTTTCTGATGTTAATGACTTTAAAAAATATGCTGATAAACTACTTGTACTCCTTTGTTGAGGAGGAGGGGGTGTCTCTTAAACAAAAAAAGAGATGGAAAAAAAACGCCAGGTAGAAAGGCGTAGCCGGGAATCGAACCGAGTTCATCTGCATTGTGTCTTATCCACAAGTCCACTGTGTTTCACTGATATTAACTTGTTCGGTTCAAGATGTTAATGACTTTAAAATATATGCTGATAAACTACTTGTACTCCTTTGTTGAGGAGGAGGGGGTGTCCCCTAAACAAACAAAAAAGAGATGAAAAAAAAAAAAACGCGTAGTAGAGAGGCGTAGCCGGGAATCGAACCGAGTACATCTGCATTGTGAATAGATGTCTTATTCACAAGACCACTGTGCTTCACTGATATTAACTTGTTCGGTTCAAGATGTTAACACTTTCTGATGTTAATGACTTTAACAAAATTAGTTTTGGCAGAAAGGAGGGGGTGGAGTGTCAATATTGCTGCCCCTCCCATTTTATATATGCCTAGATTACATGCACTTCCATCACATTCATATCCCAATTAAAGTAAGCATACCGAAATGTATTTACCTTGATCTTTTTACCTTGTGATGTGATGTATAATAAAGTGCGAAATTGCTTATACTTGCTACATTTAATCCTAGAAAGTGAACCTATATCCTGCGTTAACATTGGTTTTAGTTCCATGATTTTGAATTGAATGGTTTCATATTTTTTACAGCCTTGATCCATTTTGATTGTCAAGAATTTCATGATTCATAATGAGTTGCAATACAAATTCAAATAAATCATCATGTACTGTGCCTTCAAAATGTTTTTTGTGTCTAATGACTCTAGCTCTCCTCGCTTCGCTCCCCATACATCATGTCAACAGAGAGTATAGCGATCATAGAGCGGCTCATAGAGCTATAATAGATAATAGAGATAGATCTTATGAGCGCGATCGTCGCGAGCATCGCGCGCGTACGACGGTACGTACGTATACGATACGCGTGTGCTACTATACAGTTCATGCACGTGCATGTAAAGGATACAGTCAACAAAGTAATAACGTTGCAGATCCACCCTGATTTCCAAAGTTCATACGACGATATTTCGACGATATTTCGAAAGAAAGGAATCTTAGAAGACACTGAAATATGGCTACTGTCTTGAGAGTCAGACGAAAGCGATCCAGTGATCCTAGCGAAGCTCTCATATTTCCGTGTAAAAAGGCCCGTACTTCTGGGGATGGCAGCGGAAAGGGGAGCGCCAGTGCCGCCGGAGCTGCAGGCGGCGGGGCGGATATACAGACGGTATTCAAGTTCGCTGGCACTGTGGATAAAAAGGTAATGATAATTACAATTCATATAGATAGACCTATACTAAATTTTTCATCTCAGAAGAATGAGTGCTGAATGTAAATTATAATATTTTATTGACGGCCTTTAATAGGATTATTTTCTTTTCTAAGTGAAACAAGACAGTCGGTACTCGGTCGACAGTCAGAGTCAGACCTGAGTCAGTGAGTGTGCATGTGTCTGACTAGTCTAGAGGCTGATGAATTGTGGTTTTATTGATTAATTGGGCATTAACTGTTTTCTTTGAATTTCAAATACAGATCTGTAAATGACTTGAAACATCACTTCAATTTCAAGTATTTTTTGAAAGCATCGTCTAAAACAGTGTAACTACATGTACAGAACATTGAAGGGGCTCTGACATCATGGGGGGGGGGGGGCAGGGGGTGCAGTCTTACTCTATTGGTGAATTGTGAATTGTAAGGTGAAGATTTTTTTTTTTTGGGGGGGGGGGGGTGAGAGGGAGTCTTAAGCATCTTTTATTGTTCCTGTACCACTTTTTTTTTTGGGGGGGGGGGCATTCTCCAGTGCCAGGAGTGCCCCCTCCCCCCTCATTCTGTTTGTTGTATCACAATGAGCAAGATATTTGTGGTCAATTGATCAATTTGGGATCATTGTTTGTACAGTACATTGTGAAATTCTATGAAAGGATGTGCTACCGGTATATCGTTTGTGCATGAGTGGATAAGCCTATTGTTCAAGAGTATCTAATTTTTTTAGGAATAATAGAATGGTTAATAACTCTGACAGGTACATTAGGATTTCACATTTGCAAGTTTAATTGAAATAATAGAGAAAGATCAAACAAACACAATGGTTAAAGTTTCATAGTTCATACACATGTCATTGTATTTTGTTTATGAAATTTCATTTTTCATTTTTTGTTGTTGACACACCTGTATATTTTTCCCTATTAAATATTCTGGTGGGAGGGGGGTACTGTACTCAGATTTGGTTTGGACAGGGGTGTGCCGCTCAAGCCTCGAAACCCCTACCCATTATTAGGGGTCATTTGGGGTTATTTTTCTGGGGAAAAGACAAATTGTTCACAATTTTAGTGTGAAAATTTTGGAAATTTTGAAAAAACAGACCCATTTTAATGGTATTTTTGTTTGTTTACTATTTCTTTGTTCATTGGAATATTATTCTTGTCTCCTTTTATGCATACAAGTGATGTCCTTGCTGCTTTAAGAAAAAACATCTTACCATTCTTAACAGATTGAATTTGTCTTTGATGGACAAACAAGCCTTCGTACTCGCTTGACTGCATTGTAATAATTCTGCCTGCTGTGAAATCACTGATGCATAGCTAGGGTCCAGAATAAGAATAGAAGAGGAACAAGAGGAGTCTGGGCTATGTGGTTATGAAATTGACCAAATATTGATTGCCTTTCATCAAGACCACTTTTTGTGTATAATGATGGCTAAATAATGTACTGGGCACAAAACATTTTAGGAGCTGTGGTACATTTGTATATACATGTAGGTGAAGTGTCTTGACTCTCATGAGAAATCCTAGGTTTGATCCTTGCTTGCCTAGTGCTTACATCAGAGTCCTTGAATAAGGTGTTTTACCCATATTTGTCCCTCTTAACCCTGGTGTATTAAGGGTACCTGGGAATACTGGGAGACTTATTCAATCCCTTGGATTGTAGACTATTGAGACAATAAGGGAGTTTACAGATACAATCTGCACATGGGCAGATAAAGGTCATTTGTACCAAAAAGGTAAAACCCACCAGAGATGAATACTGGATATGCGCTCATGAAAGTTATGTAACATTATTCAGTTAGCCCCAACGGTACATTCTAAGAGAGGGCAACAAAAGGTATTCATGAAGCACATCTAGGACTTTGGCAGTTATTATTCTAAGATGCTCAAAGTGGAACTTCTCCATGTGTAAAAGATCTGTGGATATTTGAGGTCATTTGTACCATGTGCTATCTGTAAACTCCCTAAGAGACCCATATTTTGTTTATTTATATTCCTGTTAGGATTGTGGAAGTTCTTAAAACTGAAAAAGCACACAGCATGACTGGTATAAATGGGCTTCATTGGATATGGTTCTGTTATTGGAAGTGACATTCTCTCTGTTGAAATCAGTAGGAGGTGGTTCTGCAAATTAGTGCGGTATGGTATGTAATCCCGTAGGATTTTTTTGCCAAAATTGATTTTTTGGCTGTTTTGGCTTCAAAAGGGTCCCAATTGGCCAAAAATGATGGGGTTCAAATTTTGAGACCCCTCCTTCACTTCCTGGGGGGGTCCATTTGGGGCGCCAAAATTGCATATATAAAGCGCAATAGGGAAATTTGGTGTCTTCCACCCTAATTCATATATTTTTTCGCCAATTTCACTGTGAACTTGTCTGAGGTATATACGGATTCATTTTTAATGATATTGCGTAATAAAACTTTTTCACTTTGACCTTATGGGGGCGCAATTTGCGAAAAATTGTGAAAAACTGGGAAATATTTCCTTAAAAATGTGCCCTTCTTCTTTCTTTTGGGCTAGAATTTTGAAATAATAAGTGGAAATGGCATTATTGTGTGTTGTGTGTTATTATACAGTGGAATAATTGTGAAACCTATCACATGTCATTAACACTTGTTATTTTAGGCTGTTAATATAAAAATCAACCCTATTTTAGTATTCTATCAAATGAATAACTTACTTAAACACCAGATGGCGCCTTCAGATGATAATATAACAAAATTCTCAAATATCAACTTCTAGGCACTGTAATTGCATCAGTCAATCAGAAAGTTGACAAATTATATATGTAATATTTTTTTCAAATGCAAAATAATCTGAAAATGTGCATTTTGTTTTGTTGATATGGTCCCCCCCCCCCCCCCCCCCCCCGGAGAAAAAAACAAAACAACAGAAACAAGTTGAGCTATTTTGTTCCGAAATACTTGTACATATGGCACAATCTTGATCTAAATCAAAGAAATATTTGGAAACATTTTCCAGTTAAAAACAAAACATAAAATAAAATCAGGAAAGGGGTAACCACCTACTTCGTGGTTACCATGACAACAGGAAAGTTCATCAGACTTCCAGTAAAAGTCAATCGCTGTCACTATCTGGAGCATCCTCCCTTGTCCGGTTTTCACAGTCTCCACTATAGCGTTTACAGAGAGGAGTGCAGGGCAAATCGTTGTTGAAGCAGCTACATCGTCCCTTGTATCCTGATTTGCAGCCACATTTAATGAGCTCAAGTACTGCCCGTGGTGCAGGGAGCGCAAGACACTTGACTGGAAGACATCCTCGATTATCTGAATACCATCCATTCTCTTCGATAGGAGGAAGCACTGGGTAGTTAGTCTTGTATGATTTATCTCTCATCGTGATGTAATTGGCACGGAGGATGTGAGGTAGTAATGCGACACGAGTTGGAAGTAACATCTCACCTTCCAGGTTCTTTGATCGGAACAGTTCCCATCTGAGCGATGGTAGGGTTGTTGTACCTGATGAACAGTAAACACGACATATGAAATGCTCTAGTGCCTTCACCTGTGTTGGAAGCTCTCCACTGCTAAGCTCAGTTGGAATGGAACCCTCACTCAGTTCTTTGAAGCAGATAATGGCAGGATCATCATCATCAAGCTTTAAGTAGGCATTGAGCCATGTATTCTTGGATATCCCAACAAACTTTCCTCCCCAGTCAGCACCAGAAAATTTATGAAGTCCAAGGAGGCCTTGTCCAATGTCCAATGACTTGAACCCGCTCCAGCACATCTATTTCTCGTTTCTTTGTACACTTGCCTGTAGAAAATTGTAGAGAAGTGGGCACTGCATTGTTTCCACAAGATGCTAGATGAATTAAGAGAAGGAGGACATCAGTGTCAGAGGACCAGACAGTAATTTCTTGCAAGACACCACTAGCAGTAGAGGCAAGGACTTGATTAGGAATCAGGGTATCAGCCTCTTCATGTGTGTGCGCCTCCTGAAAATCATGTCCCTTGATGAAGGTATCATACACAACCACTAGCTTGAAAGGGCTGTCCGTGTTCTGTGAAAAGTTATCAAGCAGCCCCTGACGTAACAGGCACGTCAGCTTTTCTTGGTTGACGATGAAGATAGAAGCTCCTTGATGGACATTGTGAGCTTCATTTCTGGGTGTATCTCGTATTCTACTGATGTAGTTGCTCTCTTTTGTCGAGTCTTGTTCTTTAATGACTCTTCCATAATTTTATCGACAAACACAACTCGACCTTCATCATAGCTAGCCATCATCCCTTCGATGCGCCTGTTGAATGCATTCTGCAGGTCTGACATCTTTTGCATGGCAGGTGTCTTTTTCATGCCTTGAAGTACACCCATGACGTCAATTATCAGCACCTTGACAGGAAGATCATGCAAGAGGTTAGGTTGTTGGGCTGCTCCAGAAGGAACCTGCGTTATCTCATGTTCTACGGTAACCGGAACCTCTTCCTGCATCATTTCAACCTGTGGGGAAGTTGAATGATTATCCTCCACGACATCAGGCTGTTTTACAGCATCGGGAGGTTCTGCCTTTGCATCTTCAACTGCATGCATCAGACTTGCTTTGTCTGTTGGGATGTACAAAGAACCATCGACAGCACATAGTGAACGGGGAACCACTGACATTTCATATTCACCTATTGTTTAGGAACTAAGCTTAGGTGGCTGCCTTGGATGATAAGGAATCTTCCCAGCAAGTTCCTCCCGCAACTTGATGACCTTGTCTCCAACACGCACTTTCCTTTTCTCCATCCAGTTCGAAAAGGATTTCAGCTTCAGTTTCTTCATTTTGTCCCACACCGAGAGGGTTGATGATGAAAGCAAACGATCAGATACACACTCCTCAAAGCGCTTCTGGCCCTTTTCTGCAAAGTGGAGAATGTCACTTTTCGCCTCATTTGACACAAGTGCCGATGAAACCAGACTCTTCAATTGTGTCTTCTCCTTGAAAGGATTGACTCCGCAGTGCAGCTCGATTAGGTGGCGTAGTTTCAGAGCATTCTTCTTTGACCTCACTGCAATGTCTCCTGAGAGCTGATGATGCTCCTTCCTCACCGAAGCTCCAGTAGCTTTTGGGAAGTCATTGAGGTAATGATTTACCAGAGCAGCAAGTTGGGGTGTGGTAGTGACGAGTCGGTCCAGAACGGCATCATTTCTTGTGAGTCCAACCATCCCACCATTCCCCTTTGGTTTCTTGATTTCTTGCTCTAGAGCCTGATCAGTGAAGAGAAGAGAAAAGGGTATCTCTAATTTTGCCACCACAAAGTCTCCAGACTTGAGGCATTCCATGTTTCTGGATCATCCTCTTCTAGGGCATTCATTTGAGCGAGATGGACTGGCATCAGGCGAGCATAGTTCAGGAGATCACGAGCAAAGAAGTACTTGGTGAGGTTTTCTAGTGATGACAAGTAGCCCTCCCAGTCCCCTGATCGACATGAACTAATGAGATGTAGAAGACTCTCCACCTGGTTACGATACTGAGTCAAGAACTGGGCAAACTCGCCAAGGTCTTCAGCTTCTTCAAGCGGTTTGACATTGCTTGAGTACCAGGATTGGATTTCTTCATAGATCTCCACCATCTCTGGGTCACGTCCATGAAGTTTTTCTTTGAGAGAATTGCACTGGATGCGAATTGGACCCTTGGGAAGATCCGATAGTATGGCATCAAAACGCAACATCATGATTGCAAGGCTTGCAGTAATGTGGAATTCAAGGCCACGCTTATAAGCTTTACCACCAAAGATCCTGCGAAGAGATGCTGAGGTGTACGCACCACATTCGATAGCACACGTGTCAAGACCGCTACCATCGATGGTTTTGCCAAGAGCATGTAAGGCAGCGAAAGCAATGTGGAGAGCTCCAGCTCTTAAGATCCAGTTGGCGTTTCCCACCGACTGCTGAATCTTCAACGCTCGGGAGTAAAGATCGAGATCTAGCGTTATCAATGTCTTTCTGTGAGGGCCAACAACAGTCGCAGATATTCCCTGGGATAACCGAAGAACAGTATAGAGGGTCCCATAATCAGTTGGCGATGTCTTGAATAATGGGGCAACCACCGCTGTGTTTGTAGGCGTGCTAGCGGGAGAGGATTGAGACAACAATAAGGACCTAGTTGCAGCCCATGTTGGAAGAACATCATTCTTTGCTAGTTTATCTGATTTCTTCACCTGCTTTTTGATGATCACGACAGAGTCTGTTTCCTCTCTGTCCTTTGAAGGCCCAGCTTTCCCCTTGTTGCTAGAAGGCTCAGTTTCCTCATCATTTGTAGACTCTGCATCACTTGGCATCTCTCCACTGCGCTGGGCTTCTTCATCTTGCAGCTGAGGTTCAGTTTGGATGATTTCTCCGTTGTCATCTGTTGTAAGGTAGTTCACAAGAGCCCAGGTATGAGTGAATTCTTGAGAAATGAGATTTTGTTTCCTCTTCTTGTAGGCCTGAAATCTCAGTGGGCTAGTTCTGATGACTGGCTCTGGAAGCACATTCATCTCAAATGCTAGAAGGTCTTGCGAAGAAAGTTTCTCGGGTATGACAAGTGGTTGATTCACTGGCTCTCCATCTACAGCCTGTTGGTTGATTACAACCACTGTCCCGTGAAAGGTTCCTTGCCCTGTGGGTGTGTCTTCCAAGATATCAATTTTGTCAATGGCAAACCAGATGTTCACACCCTTCTTGACAAAATCAGGAAGACAAAAAAACCCAGCATCCTTCATTCGTTGAAGAACTGACTGCTCAACTCTCTTTTCTAGATCAAGTATCTTGTGATAGTCACTTCCAATGTAGACTTCTGAAAGGTTTTGAACAAGGTTCTTGTCACGAACTCGAGGGTGGATAGCAAGAGGCAGTCCAATTGACAAGGGTGATAGGAAGTTTTGACTAAAACTGTGATCTCTCTTTGGTTGAGCAAAGCTTGAGCAGTCGTATTGTTAAAACAGCTGAATGTTCTCATTAAGATGCACATAATTAGAAGGCGGTGGATCTCATTGGATCAAAGAAAGAATAACGTTGAATGTCCTTCTGTAATAGGTCCATGATCTTATATATATATATATATATATATATATATCAATGCATAAAATGTTTACCAATTTGTCAATTTAACCATCTAAATTGATTGATTGATCAAGAGTTATAAAGTTCTCTCTTGTTTTTGCAATTTATTTTCTTCTTCTCTAACCGATAATGAAGACCCACATCACAAATTTTAAAATCTAGATTTGCCATTGGCTATATGTTTATGCTTACCTTGGAAAATCAGGCAATATACTGCAAAATAGGGGTCTTTATTCTGTCAAACTTGCGAAGACCAAGGAACAAAATAACTTTTACCACAGAAGAGCTGGAAACAATGATCACAGAGCAGCATAATTATGTAGGAATGTGTGCGCGCTGTGTGCGCGCGAGCGCACTTGCCTGTAAATGTTTGGGTGTGTGTGAGTATGTGCGTGTGGGAGGAAGGGTGTGTGTGTGTGCATGAACGTGCGTGTGTGTGTGGGTGTGTGTGTGTGTGTGGGGGGTAGATGTGTATACATGAAGGTTTGTGTATGTTTGTTTCTGTCTCTTTGTGTTTGGAAATGGGCTAGTAAATATATATGATAATGGTAATAAAAGTGCTACACCTTAAAACAGCTGGCCGAACAATGACAAAGGTACGCAATTTGGGCTGACGGGGGTGGGGTAGGGATGGGGATGGGTTGGTTAGAGGGTTTATCCAACTGAAAGTCTTCAAATTACCTTTCTCGCTGTTGAGGGATAATCACAGTTCTAGAAAACAACTCAAGTTTTGTGAAACCAGTCATTAGATGAATGACACACCCAATTGTAGGGGGTCTCATGATAGGAAACTACCCCCCCCCCCCCCCCCAGAGAGGGGTTGAGGGTCGGGAAAATTTGAACCCCATCAATTTCTGATAGCTTGGACCCCAATCAATCCAAAAATGCCAAAAAATCAATTTTGGCACAAAAGTCCTACGGGAGCTGTTTCAGTGACATACCGTACCACACTAAATTGGCAAATTTGACCTCTTACCTGAACCCTTTCTTCTTGAATAGTCATCTGAGAACCAAAAAGGTTGTTTAGTGTGTAGCCTGTGTATAGGCTTGGTGTGGCATCATTGTTTTGCTACCCATGCAACTAAATAATGTATGTGCAGGTATTCTTCCTCTGTCTTAAACGATCAAGATATCTTAAAGAAGCTTAAATCTTTTTTTTATATTACTGATGATATCATAATTTTGCTTGCAACATTTGAATAATATATTTAAGAATCAGTCTCCTTAAGTTTTTAAATCTTAGATTACCATCACATGTACATGTATATATTCATTAAATGTGTGACAAAAGTCACCTTTGACATTCCACAGTTTGTTCCAATGATTGACCAAAGCAGATAAATAGTTCAACAATTTTTGTTTTCATGTTAAGAAAATTGTGAGTAACTTGCACCTTGCAAAAATGGTACAGAGTATTCAAGGGTTGTTATCTTTTAATGCAATGAAATGTAGAAGCTTCTTCTTTTCATCCTTTCGCTCTCTCTCACTTGAATTCCCTCTTCTCTCTACCAAGTGTTGATGGTTTCATTCTAATCCAATGTTCCCCTAGATCTCTCATCGCAGTGTAATAAGATAAACGGGTCTCCATGTTGTATTCATGTTGGTTAGTCTGCTACGCGATATGTTGAGAGGCAGATGGGTAGAGAAAACAGAATTCAATTAGGCATGACATTTATAGACAAGTGAGAGAGGGATGGAAACGATGTTATGATTTTGCTGACTGGTTTTCCGGACCCACAACTATCCATGTAAACATACATGTACATGTACTTTTGCAAATTACAACTTCTTATCAGTATGGACTTTACAGACATGTCCTACATGTACATGTATGAAGGGGTAAATGCACTTTTACAAACACTTAACACTACAATTTATAATTGTTTGGAACTTAATGGGATTATGTTCTTTGTGGTAATAGAATTACCAGTGGAACATAAAATGTGTACTCATGGCCACAAAATTGCTTTCAATTACCTTTGACAAGGCATACATGTAAATGGATGTAGGTACATATGTAGTTGTGGTGTTTAGGAGATGGGTAGTTCATTAAAAGCATTCTTGATGCAGAAATACATGTACATGTAGCTCAAAATGGTACACTTGTGGATGATATTATGTTTAGTTTTAGTTGGATAAGTATGACTTTCAACAATGTCAAGTCCTTCAATTCAAACTGTGTAACTAAATTGTACATATTTTGTTTAAAAGTTGCCTCCAGATTTCGCTGCAGATCTAAGGGTGGGGGGGGGGGGCTTATCTATTTGCCCTTGTAAGGGGGGATTGTACCTCAAAAGTGGAACTCAAGTTTTTCTTTTTACTTTTTCTTTCCTCTAAGATTTATGTTTTGTTTCTTTTTGGACAATGAAAATCATGAAGTACACAATATCTACTTCTACTTGTGTAGTAGCTGCTTGTTGTTCGGCCATACCAACATTAAATGATTGTGAATTCTAAAAACAAATCACAAAGATAGTATAACCAAACATAAACAAAATATGTAAAAATGAATGCCTGTTACAAGTCTCTTAGCTTGTTTCCATCTGTGTAAATAATCCATCATCCATTATCCAGAGCCTGTTCACACTAGTCTGTACATGTAGAGATGATTAACGGCCCATTGGTATCGGCAGGTGATCACCAGCGCTCACCAACAAAATACAGATCTTCCATTGCAACATGTAGGCTTACACCAAACACTAGCACTAAACATATTACTGTCCGTTTTACAAGAGACCCTTTAGATGATCTACATCATACTTGCATGCTATAGAGAACAAAGCATGGTAGGCATAAGGGGTTTATGAGTCCATCCCTGATCAGACCATCCATCTTCTCCTGCCTGCATGCATGGTGATGGTTTGGTTTCACTTCATTTCACATCCATCTGTGTCCCTTCAGATGGAGAACTGTCATAACTGTTGTTGTTGTTGTTGTTGTTGTTGTTGTCTAATTCAGGCAAGTCAGTCAGTTTATGACCATTATTGCTGAATTATATAAAAAGAAAAAATTGTTTTGAATTCAAATTTGTGTATACACTCACATACATGTAATATGTAATAATAAAGGTGGTTCATACATGTAGGTTGTGTATTGTCACTTTTATCAAATTAGACAATTATATTCACTTCTAAAACATGCAGTCATAATGAAGCTCATTTTGGTACATTTGTTATCCGATGTTACCTTTTTCTCCCAAATTGACAATTTGACAAATTGGTTGTAAGATTAACATTTCTGTTGTTCAGAATTTAAGGAAAGTGAGTTCATGAATGTTAAATGTAGTGACCTATAGATCAAACACTGTGTGGGCAAATTATTGCTCTAGGGATTGTTCATGCAATCACTCCTGTTTGAACTCTTGAACGTGGGCTAAGTCTCCTAGTAACCCTTGGGAGATTTAGCACAAGTATTTTTTAGCCCACCATATAACTTCTTGTAAAATTTCTTAAAGTTTAATTGAAAATGTAAAAAACATTGGTACTACTAAATTATATTCTGAGAAAATAACTTAAAATGCCCCCCCCCCCCCTCTCAAAAAATGAAATGGAAGCTCTTATTACCAATCATGTGAAAGATTATGTTTTGACTAATACATGATGATACAAATTTTGCCTGGAAACCTCCTACTAATTGATATATTTGGTAAATTTTCATATCGATCCGGCCTTGATAGATATCGCGTAGTCCCATATACATCTTTCTGTGTACAGTGCTTGTAACTTTACCAAGACTGTGCCAAATTTCTTATCATTTTGATGATTCCAAAACCTTGCAGTACATACCAATACTTATATGCTAGATGATCAACCTTTTCTGATCGATTCCACAACATTTCTTTCACAATGCAATCGCATGACCAGAACTGGTCTATACAAATGCAAGTAATTGTGAACAATTTTGGGCCACCCTCACAAAATGTTTTGTATCTGTTCCATCATTAGCTTTACATGTACTTGTCATTGCCTACATCAATCATGTGGCTCCTGAATTAGTCAACTGAATTAGTCAACTGGTTAATAGTGAATGAAGGATATTGCAGAAAGTCTCAAAATCTTTTTTTTTTGGGGGGGGGGGGGGAGAAAGATGAAATATTCTGTCTATGTTCCCTAATCAGCTTTGCATCAATATCAAACAACTGTTTTCACTGACCTGTCCTATGAACTTTTCATGTGTTTTGACCCCTTCCATTAAATGGTCTGGTATACAAATATACACTGTCTTGAGAGGTTCTGGTTCTTTAGCGCTTAGAAACATTGTATTAAGCGCTTTATAAATGTAATTTATTATTATTTTTCTGGTTAAAACTATGCGCAGGAGGCGACTCCAATAGTAGGGCACAGCCCCGAAGCAAATGGTACTATTGGAGTCACTGAGGCCCATAGTTTAACCAGTACCTCGAAAAGAAGGCATGATTTCTTTGTATATAATATCCTGCATCATTTTTTATTATTTTTGTTAATTATTTTATTTAAATTATTTTAAAAGTTACAATTTTTATTAAAAAAGGATTAAAAATGAAAGAAACAAATCATTAAATAAAGATTTGAAGAAAAAAAAATCCAAAAAAAAAGAGGTCAACTCACAAATAGTACTTTTTCAGAGCAACCTTAAAATAATTGAAATATTTCTGGTCACGTGACGAGCTCAAAACCAATCAAAAACCAATACATTTTTGATGCAGTATATAATAAAAGCTAGTGTATAATGGATGATATGGGAAGACAAATGGAACTAAGTTTCTAATTAGTTATTAAGAGGAAATTAAGAAGGGGTTTTGGCTGCGCACTAGTAGCTAAGATGTTGATGAGAATTCGCCTCAAAGTCCCACAGGCATAATCCTGAGCTGTGAGCCAGAAGGGTATACATGTATCCTATTTGCCAGCGTTAAAGGCTGCAGAGCCGCAAAGGCCGCAACCCCAATTTCGACATTTCATAGACAACAACAACAACAACAACAAAAAAGGAAGGGAAAAAAAAATGCTAGTACTGTATCGCAGGCAGTTTTGGTATCGGGTATATACCCCTACCTACCACAATGCAATGCGAAATTGCCTGAAATGGATACAAAGAAAATAGACTGCCTGCAGAAGAAAGCGCAGTCGCGTTGCATGGTAGCTTTGTTGTGGTCCCTACTTTAGCGTTGTGAATCATGCAAATGGCACAAACTTTGATCTACATGTAGTTCTACCGGTAGTTTTTGTTTGAAAAATAAGTTACATGTATGAAGTTTCTTCACGAGATTGAGAAAACTTTATGTCAACAATGCAACACAAAATTGTCGGTGAGATGTTTGGAGTTGTTCTAGAAATGTCCTGTACCATTGTACATTAACTGGTATAGTCATAGTAGTCCCATATGGTACGCATACTTGCTGTTTTGAACGCAGAATCAGGGTTCGAGGTGACCAGATTTTGACTGTTGTTGCGCATAGGCTGCACCCAGTCTTTTTGATATTTTCTCTTCCGAAAATACTGCGGCCGGCTAATACGGTACATGTCTCCTGAGAGGGGCACATCTTCATTAGGTACGTGTATTTGAGACGCATCTTCATGGAAAGTTTCAATCCGAAAATTTCATAAAAGCGTAGGTGGATGTGTATTTTTTAATATTTATTTACATGATAAATGTCATGCACAGCAAGAAGCAAGGACTGTTCTTCAAAATATTTTGTCAAGTCTAGATCTGTTTATGATTGATAATGAGAGATATAGATGGCCGGCAAGTTGTCTGTAATTGGCATCCAGCCATGGAGAAAACATCGTTGCATCGGTTCTCATTCCAAGAGGCATGATTGCTCCGAGAGCGTAATATGATAAGCAACCTTTCATAATGGGTTTTATTGTGCCCTTTGTTCCTCCCAATGTCTTGAGAATGTGATTGGTTTCGACACATGAGCCTTTAGCAAGCAAGGGTCTGCGTTATTAGGAGAAATGAGGCAAAGGAAATAAGACCTTTGCGTTCGGTTGTGTAAATCAAGGCACATTCATGCAAAGTAAGAAATGTTTTTCCAGATTAAAAATATTAATTTTGTTTTAACCTAATTTTTGTCTATTGTAAAAGCAAGACATCCTTGCAGGGATTTCATATGCAGGTAGGCCTTAGGCTATTAATTTTGACTGTAGGGCATGGGCCCATACAATACAGTGTAGCTTGTTTTGGAACTTTCCAGAGCTAAAATGCCATATTTTTGCACTGCTGTTCCTGTGCTTATTTAAAGGGAGGCTTTACTACTTCAGTCAGAAGGGATTAGACCACACAGCGAGCCAGCAAGGTCACTGTGACAGGTGGCTATCTCATTAACTCAGCTCTCATTTAACATAAGAAAAAGAGGATCATGGGGGACCAACAGGCACCGATTCGGGAAGTTTTCTATATAGAGGGAGCAAGTAGCTACAAGTATGACAGCGTGCCTTTAAGGGTAAATTTATATTGTAAAGAATGCTTAGTTATCAAATTTGATTCCATGGTTTTCATGTACATGTGTGTTGGTATAGTGAAATGAGATGATTCTCAACCAACAAGGATGGAGGCAATGTGAAGTGACCTGAACCAGTATTCACAAGTACATACTGTACATGTATATACTGTATAACTATGAATATTCAAGTTGATGTTTTTATATTTAGATATCACTGGCTGCCAATGCTGGCTGTCTGGGGCTGATGATATGATGTTCAACATTCATCTCAATACTTGAATACCATGTGTATTCTGCTCCTCATTTCTGCACAACGGTAGCATTAAGGGATTTCATTTATCCTGTCTGTGACATTTTCTGGATCAAGTAAATAGACTACATGTTAGTGGAGATGTTTATTGCCTTAGACTTACATGTGTATGTGTACATGTATGTACTGTATGTGCCGGGTCGAAGGTCTGCATCTTGATGCTAGTTTCTCAGAAATATTGAGTCTGAATAATTGATTGAAGATGAGATGAGAAAAGAGAGGAAGATAGGAAAAAAGAAATACATGTAGATGTAAGAAGGAGACTCTACATGTACATGTATACCCCCCTACGGCTCTCCCATCATATTTGCCCTCATTAGATGTCAAAAGATATTATTGAGATATTGAGATTGAGGATGCACTAACATCATAGGGGTGCTGGGGGGGGCACCAGCCCATGTGAAATGCAAATCATAAAGGGGTGGATGGGGGATGTGGTGTCTTCTTTTCATGTACCCTTTAGCCCTCCCCCTTATCTCTTTTTTTCTCTGTGTATGTTCATACCCGCTGAAGGTGGTGTTACCTTTTATGACCCCCCCCCCCTTCTGTAACTAGGCCACTCACTTTTCCCATCATGACACGTTATGAGACTTTGATGAACCTGCCATTTGTTATTCTTCACTGTAATTCCTTGGCTGAATGGAGAGCATCGTGTTTAGACTCTGTGGGTGTGTCACAACTTGTGTTGATGCCTGCTGCTACTGTAATCACGCTATGTGTTAGGCAAAGGGTAACAATAATACAAGAAGAAAGATAAGATGAGTTTTAGAGAGAGAAAGAGGGGGGGGGGGGGGGAAGGGAGATAAAGAGAAATTTACATAAACTAGATTGAGGATGGAGAGAAAGAGGGTCAAAGAGCGAGAGATAAAAAGAATGAGAGGATCAGGGATAGAAGAGAATTGAATGAATAAAAAAAAATACAGGAAGAAAAAACAGAAAATAGTATAGAGAAAAAAGAGTACCGTATGTGGTGTTGCAGGGTCAGAAGATATAGAGAATTTTAGAAATAATGAATAGAAGTATGAGACAAAAGAGTATAGGGAAGGGCATAATGAAATAAAACTTAAAAATACATGCCAGTGAAACAAATATGAGAATTGAGAAGACAGAATTAAATAGGAAACCCCACAGCAGGCTTAATTATGGTCAGATTGTTAATTTTAATTTACCATTGTTTCTTTTTATTAGTATAGTTGAGTAGTGATATCAGGTCAAGTTTTTCATAGATGATATGATTTCATGCATTACTGTTAGAGGCTATAGTATATATGAGGTTCTGTCCCAAGTCATTACAATGTTATCAAATGTGACAGATAAGCCCTGCTTGCTTAATGATACTGGTAACCGATCGTGGTATTTGAAAGGTGTCATGTAGCAATGTTTCATCACCTTGCCTTACCACACCATTCAATTCATATTACTCTCTGGTTATGTGATGTACTGTTTTGGGCACTCAAGAGAAACAGACAATTGTGATAGGCATTTCTTTCCCCTGTTTTGCATGCAGTAGTGTGTAATTGAGAGGGAGGGAGTGATAGAGAAAAGAATCAGAGGAGAGAAAGACAGGAATTGATATACATAGTTAGATTGATTGAACAAAGAAATGGATAGAAAGATGAAAGGAGAAAATGAAAAGAGAGAGTGTGAGAGAGAACGGGAGAGATCGTAGGAAATTTATAAGCGAGAAAATGGTTTTAGAAGACAATAGCGAAGATGCTTTATATTCAATATCTTTTTGTTAATCTATGCTTTCCAGTCCCTTCCCTTTCTTACTCCACCTCTCTCTCTCTCTCCTTCTCTTGCACTTGTTATTTTCCCCAAATTTATTGCAGTGTATACACATGTATATTGTACAAGTCTATGATCTCCACTGATTGTTACACGTGTATATTGTACAAGTCTATGATCTCCACTGAGTGTTACACGTGTATATTGTACAAGTCTATGATCTCCACTGAGTGTTACACGTGTATATTGTACAAGTCTATGATCTCCACTGAGTGTTACACGTGTATATTGTACAAGTCTATGATCTCCACTGAGTGTTACACGTGTATATTGTACAAGTCTATGATCTCCACTGAGTGTTACACGTGTATATTGTACAAGTCTATGATCTCCACTGAGTGTTACACGTGTATATTGTACAAGTCTATGATCTCCACTGAGTGTTACACGTGTATATTGTACAAGTCTATGATCTCCACTGAGTGTTACACGTGTATATTGTACAAGTCTATGATCTCCACTGATTGTTACACGTGTATATTGTACAAGTCTATGATCTCCACTGAGTGTTACACGTGTATATTGTACAAGTCTATGATCTCCACTGAGTGTTACACGTGTATATTGTACAAGTCTATGATCTCCACTGAGTGTTACACATGTATATTGTACAAGTCTATGATCTCCACTGAGTGTTACACGTGTATATTGTACAAGTCTATGATCTCCACTGAGTGTTACACATGTATATTGTACAAGTCTATGATCTCCACTGAGTGTTACACGAGTATATTGTACAAGTCTATGATCTCCACTGAGTGTTACACGTGTATATTGTACAAGTCTATGATCTCCACTGAGTGTTACACGTGTATATTGTACAAGTCTATGATCTCCACTGAGTGTTACACGTGTATATTGTACAAGTCTATGATCTCCACTGAGTGTTACACATGTATATTGTACAAGTCTATGATCTCCACTGAGTGTTACACGTGTATATTGTACAAGTCTATGATCTCCACTGAGTGTTACACATGTATATTGTACAAGTCTTTGATCTCCACTGAGTGTTACACGTGTATATTGTACAAGTCTATGATCTCCACTGAGTGTTACACGTGTATATTGTACAAGTCTATGATCTCCACTGAGTGTTACACATGTATATTGTACAAGTCTTTGATCTCCACTCAGTGTGGCTACTTTCACATCAGTAGTAGATATCTTATGATGATTCTAGACAGTACGCAAACATGTAGCTATTTTACAGTTTACATTACGGTATAATGCTATTGCTCAACTGGGAAACTACATCATTGCAACACTGACATGTACAGTGTAGTTGAAATCACTTTCCACCATTTTGTCTTCTTTTTCTTCTATTTTTTGTTGGGGGGGGGGGGGAGGCTTGTGATATTTATTGATACTTTCCAAAGTGGCACCTGTAGAACTCTAGCTTCAAAACCAATTTTATTGACATTTCAGTTCTCTAACTCGTAAATTTCCCTAATAATCAAGAAAAGGAAAATTTGATGTGCAAAACCTCTTTACTGTGAGAGAGCACTTCACCCTGATATTGGGCTCTTTTCATTATTGCTATGTTTTATGAATAGATTTTTATTGATTGACAACTTAAAAATTAGGAGTGGAATTGCTTTATTGAGTATACTTAGATTTCTCTCCTTCTTCAAATTTGTCCAATTCCCCTTTTCCCTTCAATAGTATCTCCTTAAAGCCAGAAGGGCATTAACTCTGAGGAAAGGATATGAATTAAAGGCCTTCTACCTGTCATCCATTAATGTGTTCCACTGTGGTGTACACTTTGAGATTGCTTGTGCATACATTGCACCCTAACCAAATCACCCTTGAATAAAAAGACTTCGGGAAGGAAACTGATAGGCTCCGATGAAACTAGGACGGTCAGTGGTCACTCTTCAAATGTTTTCCTAGAGTGCACTCTATAAGCTCCCTGAAATGTGTCAGGTATCGACATTGATTTGTAGCCTTGGCTCCAGGCTCAATGATTTTTTGTTTAATTCTTGATCTTTCATACAAATAAGTTTCCCCATGTCTGGATCTTGGAAACTAAATACCTTCTCACTCACTATTGCATGCATAATGCACAAGTGTAGGCGTTGAGATTGGATCTAACGCCATACTCTGTCACTCTAAATACCTCAGACTATTTTAATCATACTTTCATTGAGACAAGTGTAATGAAAACTTGGGCCTGGAAGTTACATGTAGGCAATTGATGTAGCAGCCATCAGGGCCTGATGTGGTGTACAGGTTTCACTAAATCTAAGAATAGCATATTGGTCAGTTAAATAGGTCGCTAGATCTCCTTGTTATGAACAATGCAACATACATGTAGGACTGTCCTGCTTTCTCATTATCTTCAAATAGCATCCAAAAGACAAAATGTAGGATGCGGAATCTTCAAAGGACCCGTCTTCCTTCTTTTGTTGCAGTGTTTCTTTTTTTGTAGTTTGACAAATGTTGGTCTAATGACTGTACTATTTATAAGGATTTTCATGCCTTCCATGAAAGGAATATAATGTTTATAGGATACCATTTATTCTTCTCTTTACTTATAAATGTTACTCCAGTAAATTAAATAAATAGCAAGAATTTCTTCTTTTTTTTTAAAGAAAAAATAGAAAAGGGAAAGGCAGCCCTACAATAATCTTCAAAATAACATCAAAGAATGAAATGCAAAATGCCAAATCTTCAAACGATATTAGCACTCCTTGTCCTCTTTTATAAATGTAATACCAGTGTCGTTTATAGAAATCTTAGTACACTGGAGGATTTTTAGACCTGTAAATAAAACAGAGATTTCCAGCCCTGCATGATAACAATCAACAAATATTTAGTATTAACAAAATGAGGACATTATTTGTCAATCATTTGTCTATCTTATTCCTTAGCTTCATTTGAAATTATTTATCCCATGATCCTTTCATAGAAAAGCTGACTAAAGCTTTTGGAATAATCTAGCAGTGAGACACCAATTAAATCACTTTTTAGTCTAAGAGCAAGGACAGAAATTTATCCATACATTGCCCCATGCCATCATTTCTCATGTCAGACATGTTTGCTGGTTTTCTCCACAAGGAAATCACCAGATAATCAGATATTCAAGGCAACATGTACATGTACATTATGTGCATCAACATAGGGAGGCCGGTTGTAAGGCTACTGCAAAGGGGGGAAAAAAAGCGAGTTATTTTTTACCTTGCATGGCTACATGATGTGAAGCCATGTCAAGTTTCTTTTATCAGGATTCGATGATGAAACCTTCATTGACCTTGGTGCTTTTATTAATCAGATTGATTTTCTCTTTGAGGCTACCACGGATTGGTACTAATTGGACACAGTACATTTACGTGTAGATGACGTGAAAGTGAATCTACACTTTGAACCTCCGAGTTTAATGTGTCTACATTCATTAAGCTACATGTGTACTTGAAAATTGAAATCTCAATGTTTTATATTCGTATTGTCACAATCAAAACGAATTTGCAAATATAAATGTACCCCCAAAAGCTGGCTGTAAATTGTGAGAAAAGAGATGTTTTTTAAAATATAAATCTAGTCTTCTTAAAGTTATAGACCTACAGTTTGTATACACGTACAGTATATGACCAATGTTGTAGTTGAATAAATTATTCCCTGCTCAGTACTTTTGCATTTCTCTTGACGTCTACGTCATGTGAGAACTAGAAGGGTGTTACATTGTAAGTCAGTGTAACAACATACTGTAGGAGCTAATGTTTTTCTGGCTCTCAAGAAATGGGTGAAATAGGTGAAATATTTATTAAGAGGTGATACATACTACCTCAGACAAGCCTCAGACAATGTTTGGGCAAGGCCTGGCAGTAGAAGTTTCAGGAGACAATTCGGTTCACCGAGTAGACAAGGGTCTCAACTGTTTAGTTGAAGGATAGTTATTAATGCCCTTCTTGCTCTCAAAGTGACTCGGTAACATTGTTGAAGGTTAATGAAAAAAATGTGATTTTGGTATGAAATGTTACTTATTATGTTCCTTCTACTGTACTTACCCTCTAACAGGCATGAATCCTGAGATAATTCTCAAACCACAAAGATATGTATAGTTTTCTTTGAAGGCGTCACTGTGCAACAACCTCTAACAGTGATTAACCTTAAATTCTCCCAACCATTTTTGAATTTTCCTAACCGTTTCTTCTTGAAAATAAGATACAAGACAGGCTTTAAAAGAAATTTGAACAATTAAATGTCTTTGTGACGATTTACATTCACCTAAAATGTAAGTAAAGTTTAATAATATAGTTGGGAGAATTAAGGAATCAATCAGATCAGTTTTTCCCAATTATTATCATCAATAAAAAATGGTCCGTTTTCATTCAAACTTTCAGAATATCTTTAATTGTGCATCTAGCATTGAGGCCACAACCTTAGCACCATTTTCTCTCATCTGAACAATGTTACCAAGTCCCTTTTAACGGATGAAATAACCCGCTAGAATTCAGAGAGTTCCCCCATTTTTACAATTATCTTAACTTTCTTGTCATTGTCCCCCTTGTCCTCCTGCATACATAAATGTTGGAATGGCGCCCTGATTTAGACTCATAACCTTTGAACAAGAATAGTATTGCACTGTCAGATGCAGTCAACTGCCGTGTGTGAGCTTCAGAAGATATTCATGATTTTGTCTCAGTACGACCCTAAGCAGGCCTCTCCTTGCTCTTTGGCATGGAGATGAAGATCTAAGCCCATGCTGGAGACAGCTTCACACCTGATCAAAATACAATCACTATGCACCCTGATTTTTATTGCATAAAATAAATTTATTTTGAAAATGTTTTAAGCTGGTAACGTTTTCATAGTTACATATACATGCATGTTCTTTCTCAATTGCAAATGATCAGTCCATGGTGCTATTTTCCAACTTGGGTGAAATGAGCTTCTCTAAGCTGAGCATTTGTAACAAGAGATACAAAATTTGATCAGGATCAGGATTAATCCCAAGCCGCCTAATCCCAAGGTTTGTTCACAGTTTCTGCAAATTGTACTTTTAAGTGAATTTGGCTAACATTTGAAAAGAAAACTACTTTATATTTAGAATAATTCTTTTTCTTTTGGGAAGTTTTTCTTTTTTTTTTTTTTCGGGGGGGGGGGGGGGTATCCAGATCTATCCTTGAGCTCTCTAGAGCTGACTTTGTCTCAGCTCATGTGTACATGTATTTCTTTGCTCACATTGGCCTACATGTACATGAACATACACATCTACATCTTGAATTATATCAAACCCATTTCTAAGGTAATTTCAGCTACTATAGGATTTTAACAAGTTTGATCTGGAGTAAGTGAGAATAGATCCATCAAAGCAAGCCTCCATACGCTGAGAAGCCTGAGATATCTGTGGGCTGTATGTGTATGCAGGCCTGTCTTGCCTGATTTCACACTGTATTCGCATGAGCTTCTCTTCAATTCACACTCAACTGAGCATTCATCTATACTTGAACCTGTACTACAGAACAACTGGGTAAGGGGGGGGGGGATTTGGCAGAGGCAAACTTGGGGGGGGGGATAAGTTGGCAAAGGCAAGTGGGGGGAGACGAGGGGATTTTTGTATGTGTGTGAGTGATTTCGCTCTGTGTTTGTATTATGATTTTCTCATTATTACATAGTCATCTGAGCAGTCTTGTCCACTTGAACTTGAGGGGGAGGGGGCATTCATCTGTTTTTTTAAATGATTTTCACGAGTTCAAATTCAACTTTAAAGCAATTCTGTATACTTCAACCTGTAATATGAATGATGCTGCATAGAAAAGGGCTAGGAGAGGAGTCATCTACACAGTGTTTGCACGAGCTTCTCATCATTATACACTCAACTCAGCATCATTTCTTATACTGGAACCTACCATTCAGTTAATGAAGGGGTAGGGAGGGGCTCAAGGAGAAGGGGGGGTCATCTCTTTGATATTGTGACTTTGATGTGTGTTCACAGTGTACAAGTTCAGCCTAGGGAAATTCCTCTTCAACATCTGAAAAAATGTTACAATTAAAAGGTGATAATTATCCTCTCATGTATATTTTGCGATGAAGCTGGTTGTTTTCTGTCCATACAGCCCTGAGTTAGTGCTTTAATATTACCAAGAAACAACCTTCAGTGCTGATTTTGACAAGGATACCTTAATTTTAGTCTACACAAACTTGCCCTCTAGAAGATATTGCATTGATTTTATTATTATTATTATTATTGGCATTAGTTCAAAATTGGCATTTTTGTAGTATTTCAGCAAAAGTATTGTTCCATAAATTGGTTTTAGATCTTGTCCATAGGAAAAGAAAGATCTGAGGTTGATATTTGTTTAATGTGTTAATAAATTATAATAAGAACATACATGTGTATGTATCTCATGTCAGTTTATATCTACTGAATAAACATTGTAGAATGTGTTAATAGGATTACATAATTTCAAAACATACATGTACATGTAATTGTAAGTCTGTCTAAATCTGCAGTTCTTTATCGTCACGTTACAAAGTGGCTTCTGATATTAGGCTTTTGAAGCCAATTAATAAACACCTGGAGTCTCTGTATCTGTAGTAGCATGAATATTACAAGTTGTGAGTCAGTGCTCTCGGTGGAATTCTTAACAGTTTACTTTAGCAAAGTGACCATTAATTCAGGTGGCATATAGCAAACATGCTGTCTCCCATGGGAGACTTCAAGTCAACAGAGAATGATCGAAAGAATAGTTTTTCCTTCTTTGTTTCCTTTAGTGCTCAATAGCAAACAGTTTCAATATTTGGGCTCATGATAAAGATGTTGATGCAGGGTAGCTGAAAAATGATTGGAAAAGGGAGTCACCTTTCTTCTTTATTGCTATATAATGGAATAGAAAGCAAGAATTCTTTCCCCAATGATAAAGTGGTGAAGTTGAGAGCTTACAGTGTATTTCCTTTACCAGCAAGTGAGATTTCAGAGAAAATTAATGTAGTGATGATGTGACTCTAACCATCTTTAGCTCCCTCCCCTACCGTCTCTCTCTCTAGAGCTCTCTACCCCTCCCCCTTCTTCTTTCTAGAGCTTTCTCTATCTCTATCTCTCTCTCTCTTAAGGTGTTTCTTCATCTTTTTCCTCTCACTAATCAAACACAAAGCTCTTTTTTTGCATTTCCATGATCTGGGAGTGAGTAATCTTGGGCCATCTCAAACATAAACCTTTTGATTGTCTGCCATTCGATTCCACCTCTGTGCACATCTATAAGAAAAGCGTTCATAATTCACAGAAATCCAATTCACTATATTAAGGCCATATAGACCCAACACAGCCTGCATTTCTTCTTCACCTTCTTAGTGCACCTCAAATCAAAACAAAAATGGATTTTTAGATGGCTAAATTTACATTGCCTACCCGTCACGAAACCCTAGCTAATTTCCCTGTATGTCCTCTTTGTGAACTGGCTGTACTCGCAAGAAATTGGAATAATGCTGAAATTTGTGCCAAAGGCGATTAAACCCATGTACGCATGACAACGTCATTGACAAACGAATAATGCTGGCACGCATAAATTGTTGGGATATCCCCCGAAGCTGAAGCTGCAAATTTGTGAGCTCTCAATTTAATATGCAGACCTTCCTTTTTGTCCAATTTGGGTATAGAATTCAATTATCTTGTTGATTGTAATTTCTCCAAGCTTTTTATGACATGACCTCATTTTTTATGGTGTCATAATATTTTTCAAGCGTGTAGTATTTCTATAGGTTCTTTTTGTATGATATCAATCAATTGTAGATGAAAAATGCCTTTTTTTGTAGAAGGCTCGATAGACAAGACAAGCAAATGTCGCAGGGTCATGCTGATTTGACCCGCTGATCACGTTTTTAAGGATTACGTTATTAGGTCTTAACAATCCCAAGAATATTAAATAGAGTTAAATATTTACAAGTATTTCAATTCAAATATCCCTGCAATAAATATTTAGTCAGCAAGGTTAATGTACGATATGAACTACTAAATCTTGTGTTGAGAGCTAAATCTAAAAGTGTTTTTTGCTGTGTTACATCATACTGTATGGGTTATTGCCCTTCTAGCTCTCAGCTGACATTATAATGCTTCATTTTAAATTGCACTTATTGAACAGACACAATAACAGCAAAGTTCTCCTTGTAAATGTCTCTAAATTAACAAACATACACCTGTATGTAACAGATAGCAAGATATTTTTCAACTTTTTAAGGCTACATTTTGATGCCTATTGTTTTTGCAGAAATAACCTGGGCTTTAGTTATATGATTAATCGGACTTAGGAATGCAACTGTTTCGAGCAAAATAAGCAAACTATACAAGTGAGGAAATTATGCAATTTGTTTGCGTTTAAGATTTGAATAACATGTAGGTTATACATTGTATGTAAACACATATAGGAATGCATCATTTACACTATTGCATGCACATCACAGTATTAGAGCTTTCTTCAGTGTATGTGTAATTTGCATTTCATGTAAATGGTACATGTATTGTGCATTGTGCTGCAGAGATCATTTATCAGATGATCTGGATGTTTTTTGTTTTTTTTCTAATTATGTATTGACAAATTTGGAGTAGTAGCAGAATGCATGTGTGGGTGAAAGTGAGGAGGGGCAGGATGTTTAAAGAACTTCCAACTCATTTTACAGGAGCTTTCAATCTGTAATTAGTAACAGTTTTTGAAAATTATAATAAACTGTGCCATTACTACAGGCCGTTTCTTTCTTGCTACTATCTGTTTAGGAACACTTATAATGAAAAATGCATGCATTATCATGTTTTCGGCCAGGAGCTAGAAGAGTGGTTACCTGTTCTGTGTTTTATATCTTACTCCACACAGGGTTAATCCCCTTCTCGCTCTCAACCAACGATGTCATTAATTCAGACTTCAGAGCAAAGAGGGCTTTAATTTTTATGATTTAAGCACAGAGTTAATGCCCTTCTGGCTCTCGATCAATAGACAATAAAAAAACATTGCTCAATTCCTATAAAGAGCTATGAAGTTCACTGGCATATTAATGCATGCAACATTCACGTTGCCAGCACTAGCTAATCGTGCGTATAGAAGAATAGACAATCTAGCGCTCACTTTTCTCCTTAAAATATCAATCTAATGGCTTCACATTATAACTATCCTCTGTTTTTTCTTTCATGCATGCACAGCATACACCATACATTTTCTATTTGTGTCAAGTCTTGACTATGTACATGTATGTACATTTATTATATAGCCTAGATTCATATTTAAAAAAAACAACATGCAAGTAAAGTCCTTATCATCCGTATAAAATCCTTTAGTATAAAATCCTTAAATCAACAAAAGTCACATTTTCAAATGATTTATCCAAAGCCTTACAACACAACCTTCATCATTAGACATTACGGCAGGCCTGAAGATACCAGTATATTAGTGTAATTACAACATATTGCCATAGTATCAGACACTGCATACATATTATCAGACACTGCATACATATTATTTCAGAAGAAAATACATGAATTTAAGAGCCATATATATGACTGTATTCCAAAATACTTATTTGGAAACCTAGTTACTTGAGACTGCCACAGAGGCGCAGAGAAATTCATGGGGGGGGGGGTGTCACCTGTCTATACCTGGATAATAAAATGTGAAGTATCTTAATTTACATGGCCCCTGGTAAGGGTGAGGGTGTGGGCAGGGGGTCCTGTCATCCTCTAGTCTTTTTCTTTTCCCCTGTTCCCTTATATTTTCTCTCTTTTCTCTTCTTTTCCTTCTCTTTTTTCTGTTTTGTCATTTGATTGGGGGTATATACCCTCTTGTAGTTACATGTGTCATGTACATTTAACTGTGGGAAACCCCTCTGTATGTTGGTCTTGCTGCATTCATTCTGAGATTGCGCAATCCCATATCCATGCATCATATGCATGGAAATCCCCATGTTTGCTAGATGTGACCATAAAAGTAAATGTCACATAGCTGCACCTGTTGAGGTTCTCATGAAGTACGTATAGTATTAGCTGCACACTTGGTGTAATAGCTTTATAATGGTTTTATACCGTTTGCTACTTTCTCGTGTATTAATGATAGGTTCAATGTCCAATTTGAATGAGAATAGCTGATGAATCAATCATCAAGGAATGTGGATTTATATACCGGCCTAATTTTACATATCTTTGTAAATGGCTGTTTCTGTATTTCTCCCAATTCTGATCTCCCATGCCAACTAATATTTATTAATTCTCCCCCAGAACCCATATTTCTCACAGGCAGAAACACCATTTTGAGATTGTGAGGACGATGAAGGCTTCACTGAATCATGTCACTATTTCAGAGGTTAAATCTAAATCTATAATTTATGTGTACAGCAAGATACCAACATTTTTATGAAAGCGTTTATCTTATGGCTACCTTAATATCGCACACATGGAAAACCAAGAGAATAAATTTAAAAGATTCATCTTTTGACTTACAGTACCAAAATATTATTTTGCTATATATTTATAGATAATGTTGCCAAGCAATTAAATATATTAAAAATATATGAAGTCAACCCTTTCAATTTAAACTCCTTGGCAAAGCCATAATATGGTACCTTTAACCCCTCAATATAACCAAGATATCATAGGTTGAACACACTCCCCATGATAAATGTCGGGCTCATCATCTTTTCAATTACATGGCCGTCTCGTAAACTTGTCTAGACTTGAACACCAGCCCCTCTGGGGACGTGTGTGTGTATTGTGCAGGGGTCTTTACTACACAGGTGCAGAAGGCCATCTGCAGAGTACCTGGGGCAGCAACCTAATTGAAAATCCTGGATTAGTGTAATCTTGTTAAATGTGGGTTAATGTAAGTTGTACCGGTATGTAGTTTTCTTGTGCTCTTTTCACCGATCATGCATTTTCTTGTAGATGTTGCCATTATTATCAATCCTTAAAATTTTTAGAATTTATAATCAGCTTGTGACAGAGTAAATTCAAACATTTTGTGTGTTTGTATACAGTCATTGCTCAAGAGCTATTATTATAAAATAAAAACATTTTTGTGCAATCTTGATTAGATGTTAACATTGTAAAAAAAAAAACATGATCAAACTGAGAAAGGAGAAATTATTAGTAGAATTTTTTTTTTTTTTAATTTGGGGGGGGGGGGGGGGGGGTGGTGAGTGTATTTGCGTTTGTATTAATCATTGCTTCATATCCAGGATGAAGAAGGGGGAAGCATTTTTTTTTTTAATTTTTGTTATCTTGAGTAGATGTATAGGTTGTAATATTATGAAGTCAGCTTGATTTAGAAGGGCATTTTTTAAAGTTGTTTTTGTGTGTGATCATTGCTTAAGCTCTAGGCCTATCATGTTAGAATTGATAATAAGGAAGGCTCTTTTAAATGATTTTTGATATCTCATGCTTATTCAACATCTTACATAGATGTACCTGTAAATGTTGACTCAATCTAACTTGAGTCTTTGCATCAGAATCAGTCATAATCAGCAAGAAGTTGTCATCAGAGTGTTCAGTGCTTTGATAGAGAGTGTAGGGTGCAGATAATAGGCAATATTATACAAATAATGAATGGTTATGAGTTCAATAGTGCGAATATGTTCATGAGTTGAAAGATTAACATTCTATTCAACGAGGCGTCAGCCGAGTTGAATAGAATTAACGTTAATCTTTCAACGAATGAAAATATTTGCACTATTAAACGAATGAAAAACATTCATTATTTGTTTTATACAACATCGAAGAAGACCTAATAGAACGTTAATCAACAAATTATGCTTTACTCCTTATAAAGATAAATTACAGTTCGAGTCAAGCCTTCTCAATTACATGCAGATTGCCTTCGCGTCAGATACACGCAGGGATACGCGCGCGCACATGCAGCAGAGAGGTACGCAGTCTGCATATAACCAAAAATGCACGGCGCATATAACCAAAAATGCACGACCGTGCAATATACCATCTATTGAATATCATGTGACCAACAATCGTCCAATCAAATGACAAGGATCCACGTAGGTGTTGTATAAAGTGGCATATTGAATGTATGGGTAGTTGTAATACGTCACACCCCTGCCCCATGAAGACCCAGCAGCAACATGGGTAGAAACTGGCAGTAGGCTAATGCCACGGTTCAGTTGCCCAGGTACACTCTGCCTCCACCCCACCCCTCCACCATTAATCAGTTTGTGAATATGGAGAAACAAATATATCATTATACACACTTTGGGGTGGCCTCAAATAATACTTGCCATATTGTATCATTTGCTTGGACTTTGATATTAATAGGTGTCTAATACACGTAAGTAGTAGCCTGGGGAGATAAATATTTAAGATCACCGTCAACTATTCATGGTTTAATTTACTAGTGCAGCTGTCAAAGATGTATATGAACATGTAGGCCTTTTTGCTGAGCAGGGCTGTTGCCATCTTCAAACCATGTTATGACTTAATGAATATTGTCATATTTCACACTTGTTTAATGTCATTGCCTTTACATGTAGGGCAGTATGAGGCATACTTGCAAAAGAGGGTCTATTTCTGTGAAGTCTTTCATCCAGTTGAAATTATGTTCATATTATGCTGTGCCAGAAACATTTATTTGTTTATTTTGATCAAAAAGATATAAGTTAACTAAGATTTGGTACTTTGCTACACAATTTATAACTTGTCATTAACAGGATGAAAGACATATATATATAATAGACTGATGTACATGTATACCCCTTCATATGAGGGGCATATACATGTACATGTAAGTTGATAGTATGTCTGCCCCTTTGAAGCAGAGATGTTGATGCAGTAATAGTCGGAGCACTCATGGAGCGTAAAGAATGAGAAGATATAATTGGCATTATCATAACCCATGTCACTGTCACAGATCTGTCATGTTAAATTGTTGAGTCTCATCAATTGCTCCTTGACTCTTAGTCCAACATGATGGTAATGATTATTTTGATAATGATAACAACCTTAATAATAGTATTGGTAATGGTGAATGTCAGTGAAATATTTATACATGTATTATAGGGCTGCGACGAGTAGTCGAATGCTCGAGTACCCGCACGGTGACAAGTACTCGAGTACGATTTCTCTTACTCGAATATTCGGCCGCAAAAAAAAAAAAAATCCCAGGCCGACGGTTATCCAGCCAGGGAGAGCGGCGGCCGCTTGGATGGTGTCGTCGGTAAAAATGTTTCCCAACTCGAGCACTGTCAAACTCACCACTCAGAAACTGGGACCAAATGTCCAGATTTCTGTTTGGACTTGGAGGAAAATGGATTATTCTGCCATCTTTGGTTTTTAAAACAGCATTGTTTACTGTTATTATTATTATTATTAAATCAACGCCTTCAACTGCAACTTGAAGTAAAATTGCATACGTTTTCGGCGATGGACTTGGGATACTGCTCCAGTGGTATGGTGGTGGCAAAAATTCAAAACAAAAAATCAAAATTCAAAAATTCAAAAAAATTCAAAAAAATTCAAAAAAATTATTAAAAAACTTGGCATCCGAATATTTGAGTATTCGCTTGTAAGCCTGGGAGTGTACTCGGGTACCTCATTACACTGTTATGCACAGCCTTAATGTATTACCACATTTTGTTATGATATTTAGATTTCAATAAAAGAACATGATGTAGGAAATTTGCCTTAAGGTTATATACACATCAGTTTTTACATTGCAATGTACATGTAAATTGGGGCCCTTGCAGGATAAAAGCAAAGATTTTGTATGTAATGCATATCAGGAAATTCTATTCCATCATGGGATTATATGGCCACTTGCAGAGTGTAAATGGGCACATACCCGGCCTATGACCTCTTTTAAAGCTGAACCCAATTTAGCATTCTTTAAGTACACAACAAAGATATCTCCTTTGGCCTGACGTCAGAGATTTCAGGATTGCTTTCCCTCCCCTTTTTGTATAGAATCCTGGAGCTGCCCCCTCCAGGGATAAAGTGTATGTATGAATGTTTGGCTAGATGAAATGAAACCAAATTCTAGGACATTTGTGTTGGATGAGTGGTGAGGATCAATGTATGAACCATGCAGGCTGTAATCAAGCTTAGCAGACATCAAGGCTAATTAGGAAGTATAATTGCTCTTCTACTTTCTTTGGTGGCATCTCTAATTTCACTTGCCCATACTGTTTCAATAACATTCATTGTCTTGTGCTGAGAATGAGAGACAGAAGGGTCTTAACCCCATCCTTTTACACAGAGTGAACGTCTTTCTGGCTCTGAGCAGACCTGTTCATATGTTATTGGTTGGAGAGCTGTATAGCTACAGTTATTGGAAGGTTTATCAGCAAACCTTTTATTGCTAACTAGAACACTTTGATGGAAAAGAGGTGTAATAGAGCTTCCACAAGACAAGAAAGTAATTGTCTCTCTCTCTCTCTCTCTCTCTCTCTCTCTCTCTCTCTTTTAAAAACATTTAAAAATGAATGATAAGAACAAGGGTAGAAACTGGGGTGCCTATATCGTTTACTGAAAGAGCATGCACCCCCCCCCCACCCTAGCCTCTTGTCGATGCCCTCGCGCTGTTGGAGTCTCTAAATTCTGACGAGCGAAGCGAGTCAGAGAAACCGAGGCGCTTGCGCTGAGGGCCTCTTGACAAGTGATCTGAATTTCTTATGTTTTACTTTGTTTGGCGAATATTCCGACCCAGCAGAGTTCGGTGAAAGTCATCCAATCAGAGAGAGCTACTATGACGTAATATCTACCGCTCTGTGCGATTCCCTCCGTGAGAGCGAGACTGGCCGCCTAGTTGTAGTCTGCAAGCACAAACCCTGGTCAGTCGTAAAAGAGAGTGTGCACTATAAGACTACCATATGCCACGTACTATAGCTGCTCCTGACCTATATTGGTACAACCAGTAGGTACCAGTAGATAGCTGGGCTAGGCTTCTCTCAAGGCACAATGATTTTTGATAAAGTGTCAAATTAGGGTCTGTGCTTGCAGACTAGCCTAGTTGGGCAATCCCGAACACACACGTACACACACACAATCGCTGCGGTCTAGACATGCATAATTCAGTAGGAAATCGGGTCTCATGAATATATAATTCAGATCACTTGTCAAGAGGCCCTCAGCGCAAGCGCCTCGGTTTCTCTGACTCGCTTCGCTCGTCAGAATTTAGAGACTCCAACAGCGCGAGGGCATCGACAAGAGGCTACCCCCACCCCCACCTCCATAATTGAAACTTAGAATATTGCACTAACCTACATGTACATGTATATGCCCCTATTACACTTGCCTTATTTTCTGGTCTTCTTGAGGAGAAAAATAACAAAAATAAAATGTTCATCCATTCTCATAAATCTTCATAAAGTTCATATTACAAGCTTTTACATTGAAATTCCTAAACATTCCTGCTTTTAACACATTCTCTTCCATTTGTATTCACTCTACATGTATTGCCTGTGTGCAATAGTAGTTTGTATCAGTATCACGTTGTCTTTATATTAGGTGTAGGTATTTTGTGAGCCAGAATTGTATGGCTTTGGTTTCAATTTATTTTCTACATACATGTAGGTCATACAGCTCCTGAGGAGACAGCAATACACAGCATGAAAAAGTACTGCTTTGCAACAGGTATTTGCTTTGCTCAGTTCTGTGACACCAAATTCTGCATTTCATTATACTCTGCTACATGCATTATACGATTAAAGGTGTTAGCACTTTTTAAAAAGCTACTGGTCTAAGAAAATATCAAGCCAGCACTTGATGGCTTGAATAGTTTTAAAAGCACTATTTTTGAAAATACAGGTTGAAAAATCAGCTCAAACGATTTTAGGAAAGCATGGTAATAATATGAATCCTGTTCCCATTATATCACTTCTCTAATTTCGTCGCTGTTTTCACGAAGTGACGGTAGTGAAAAAAAATTGCATTCACTTTGCGTTACGATTTTTCTCACTACCGTCACTTCGTGAAAACAAGGACGATTTACATGATATCTAATTTCAAAGACATATTAGAATTCAGAGATGTACTATTTTTCTTACCTTCTAAGACACATACTGTAAGTAAACAATTTAAATTCTTTCACAGGACCATGTCAAAATGTTAAAAAGATGCTTTCAAATAAAGACTAATTGATGATAATTATGTTGATGGTACATGAAAATATTAATTTCAAAATCCTCTTTACAATCTGGCAAATTATAATTGTCATTGTCAAGTGATATTCGTCAACTGACCCTTCTGTAAATAAATAAGGAGTGATTTGTTTGTAAATTTAGTGATTTCATTGGAGTAGTTCCAAATGAATATGTCACCAAGTCTGTAAATGACAATCTATTAAAATGTTCAAGTATTATTTCATTGGTTCAGAGCAAGAAGGCATAAAATCTGTGTTAAAGTATACAAGTTAGTATCATTCTAGGTCCAAAAAGGGACTTGATGATGGGTATAAACCTAACATTCTTTTACCACTCATTGATGGGATGTCAATTGCATTAGGTCACTTGGCACCTTCACATGTCCACATGAGGTAGCAAGTGTCATTCTCATCTTTTTAACACCCTTGACAAGCATATTGCATTGTCGAAGGATAATTACTGCTAGGCTATGGCTTGCACATACTTGCTAATCGAGCGCCGGTAATTATCATAATTAGACTATCAACTGAGCCGTCTGGTGTATGACTGAGTTGGAGGTACAATATCATTATCGATCCCATAGCAACAACGCTCACAAGTACGACTACCCTGCTAGATACATTCAATCATGTAATGCTCAAAGATAATAGCAAAGGGTTTTGTATGACGTGGGTGTATGAAAAATGTAATATGCATTACAAAAAGTGAAGTTCATCTGCAAGTTTTCCATTCTCTTCTTTCCTTGTCTTGATCCATTGTCTTCCTCTATTTCTTTCTTTCTTCTCTTTACTGTATTTTTTGGTCATATGCTTTTCTGTCCCCCCCCCCTTCTCTTTCCCCTTATCTTGTTTACGTATTCTCTCTCTCTCTCTCTCTCTCTCTCTCGCTCTCTCTCGCTCTTTCTCCCCATCTGTGTGTACACGTACATGTAGCTGTAGCTGTACACTTGTCTCAACATATATCACACATTGTATATGAACTGAACTTAGCTCTCTGGCATTCTACCTGTACAAAAAAAACCCTCAAGAAGCGATTTCAAATCATGTAGTCATGTATTTAATGAACCATACAATCAGACATTCATTCCCTGGCTGAGTCATAACATGGCATAATGCATACAAATCTTTCTCAATAACCACATGTCTCTATACAACATTTGGAACACCTTTTCTCCTTTTCCATTGAAATGAAACCAATATTTCATGCTTTAATGCACTGCTCCATTGTCATGCATTGCTGATCTAAATGCATGAGGATTTCCTCTGTCTTGGTCTTGCAGTTGAACAGTGTTGATATAATGTATGTTGATATAATGTATGTTGTGTAAATCTGCAATTGACAAATTGCTCGCGTGATATCTAGACAAACATACTCAAGGATTGCGAGTTTGCCATAATAGTTTAGTTTCCAATAATATAATGAATCACTCTTCGGGATGAAAATACACCAAACAATGATCGAGAATGATATTTGTATAGTTCTTTGTGAATTTCTACATTGCTAATTAGTGTAAAATAAATAAGAAGTGGGCACGAAACCACACCAAAATGATGTCCTTGAAACAAGATACATGTCTTGAATAGGATAGGATAGCCTAGGATACATAGGTCTTACTCCTTCTAGGTGTAAATTCTTTTTTTCTTTCTAAGATATAAATTAGCTGAACACTAAATCTAATCCTACCCCATGAACTAATAAAACTTATGCCTTGATGCCCATAAAGGCTTGTATGTACATACTAGTCCATTCCTCCAATGGACAAAAATTATCTTTTTAAAGAATGAAAATTGTCCTTTATAAACCTGGCATAGAATCAATTGGATGTAAGACCAATACGACGGGATCACTGTGGGACTGTATACATGTAGAACTTCTTTACAAAAAGGAATACAATAAGACTTCCCTTCTTTCTTGTATTAATATTTGTTAGCTTTTAGTGTGGCCTTTAGATTTATGAATTTCTTAGTATTCCCAGACGAGACAGTAAACATTTACAAAGGCCAAGTTTACATTTACATACTCTCTTTACATATTGTGAGACATATGGCACATGTGCTAACATTTTGCTTACGGTAATTCTTTCATGTCTGATTAAAACATTGATGGAACATAATAATTTAGCTTTATCATGTACATGCCGGGGCTGGGAATATCAATCAATATTTCATCATCCTTTGATGTGAATAATTTGAAACTGCAAAAAGGCAACGGGGTTTATACAGGGCATTTAGATAAGATATATCCATTCAGATGTCTGCCTAAATGTTTATTGAACACTTTATTTTGTGGTTATTTTTAACCTTTAATTTGTTGGTTTCCTCTGAGGGCTTATTTCAAATCTTCAGGAGTAATGTCAAGACTCTGTATGATCAAGAGCCAGAGGCAGAAGACAACTTTAAGGCTATAGTTCACATAGGCTAGCCCCTGGGGCACCCTAGTATTTTATCACTGTTCATTCTGTATTGATAGTTTGAGATGTAAACCATTGGTTATTTGGAGGGATTGTTTCATTTCTGTGTGAAAAATAGAAAAACACTTACTCCATTACTACACAGGACATTTGTCCAATCTATTACTAGTCAAATTACAGTCAAAATCACTCACTTTAAATTTTCCTGTAAAATTATTACCAGTGACCAACCATAGTGTACAAGTCATGGAAGTGGGTTGTTGCTTTGTATATTTCCCATAAAGATGAAATCAAGCCATTGTCAAATTTCTGAGAATGTGTATGACAAAGGTTGAAGTCATGAACTATCAGGTAGCAGAGGTTCTAGTTACCATCCAATACATCGTAGTCCATATTTAATAGAAATAACTGAAGTCAAGTATATCATGTGCCTCGTAAGGCAAATAATAAAGGTCATTTGATTTAATGTAGATTGCCCTGGTGTTTAGATTGGACTTTGTTTTGTACATTCTCTGATTATGTAGTCCTAATTTTTCATTTTCCTTCCTTTATTCATATGATAGATAATGTTCATTCTTTTAAAACATTTTTTAAAAGCCATATGTTTTTTTGTACAAGAGCTGCTGAAATGTATTTTTGAAGCATGATGTTGGGTCTGATCATCTGATGGTTAACAACAATTCAAATTGAAGGAAAAAGAATTGTAAAATATGTGTATTTTGTGCACTGTTAAAAAGATTGTTAAAGAATCGAGAACAGAAAATACATATGTTTCTTGAGAAGAGTTTAATGGTTTATATAGCTCCCGATTGTGCTTCAGGTTGATTGGGTTCATTTATAAGTTACATACATGCCAACTGTTCAGATTAAAAAGGAACATTCCTCTTTTTGGGAGAAGATAATTATCATTTTAATGCAGGTGTTCCTCTTCCTGTACAAATTTGTCTGTAGTATTGAATAGGAGAGTTAGGATTGTTCCTCTTTTTTTTTTTTATTGCATAATTTGTACAGATTTCTGATTTTCAAATGTTGGCATGTATGAAGTTAATTAGTATAGACTTTAACAATGGACCTACAGTGTGGCATAAAACAGTCAATGCCATCATATGTATGATTCATCAAAATTCCACACAAAAAAAATCATGCACTGATGCACATATAACCTTTCTTAGTTTTGACAGCTTGCGTGTGGAGAACTTCACCTTCAATAGAGAAATATACAATGAAAGTAGAACCCATAACACGACGTCACCTCTCCTTACATGAGTTGCTAAGTACATACCAACCCTCTTTGTTATATATCTGAATTGGGGCTGAAAGGTATCATTCGAACCATGATAAATGTTGACACAACAGACCCATCATTATATCAATCCAAATACTCAACTTCGCCTTCTGAAATGAGAAAAAATCCCTTGAAATGAGTCATACTTGGTTCTGTTGTTCATGTTGATACATGTTGTTGTTGCCGTAAAATTGAATATTTTCTGCTAAGAGCCAGGAGGGAACTTATTCATATCTATCAGCACAGAGATTAGCACACACCTCTCATTGATCAGAAAGTATTGTCTGTTTGGAGCCAGAAGGGTGTTAACTCTATGATAAAGGTATACAGGTTAATGCCCTTCTGGCTCCAAACATATGATATGCTCTTTTGTGCTATACTGCTGTGTGACAAGAAAGTGAGAGAGGATGATGATTATTGTTTGTTTTGTTGAGGAAGTTACATATTTGTTTCTTATTTAAATATGAATGAAAAAGTTATTGAATTTCACTTGTGAAGTTGGATGTGATCATTTGCTGAGATGTAAAAACAGAGTTAATTGTTCCTAATACAGTTATGTTAAATAATTTGTCAATTTTGATCCCCAAAATAAATAAACATCCTAGATCTAACACCCTTATAGCTCTTTGCAAGCAAAAATCATCATATTATCCACCCTATTACTTTCCCTACCCCACCCCCTCTCTCTCTCATGCATGTGCGATTTTCTTAGAGTAGGCCTGTTTTCATCAGCTTGAGTTTGCCAAATTATGACCCGCTATTTGAACTATTCTAATCACAAAATAACCAGTTAATCAGCCCGCAGTTGCAATTAGCGGGATATTTGGTCGAAAAAATATCCTGATAAATCTTAGTCTTGTTTCCAAAATATCCTGCTATTTGGGAAATAGCAGACTGATTTGCGCACGTCCAAGCTAGTTTGTGATGAGCGTATTGGTCTGGTAAAGATGCAATCTCGAGCTTCGAGATAATATCCAGAGTCTGAAAATAGTGGGTTATTTGGCAAACTCGAGCTGATGAGGACAGGCCAATTTTGATTATCTGTAATGTTATTCAAGATTACATCCAAGACTACTCTTTTCATTGTCATTGTCAGATAATATATTTGTCCTCATGTAATTAAAGTTTGTGGTGATGAATGTTACATTCAGAACAGTTTCTTCACGACTGAGTCATTTGTGAAAGCAATAAAACTGAACGTGTCATCAATCAAGATTTTATGCTTGGACTGAAATCGGGACTCCAAAATGTCATTGACCGTTTCCTGGGAGAGGGATACATGTAGATGGTAGTATGAAACTTGCTACTGTGACAGTTGCTAGGCATCAGTTTCCTGCACTAACCAAATTCTTAATACCAACCGTTTACTCAACTTAATACCTAACCCTACACTTAAACCTATTTGCAACCCTCACCCTGTACTCATACTCTTGGCAAAACAAAGCCCTAAGCAAGTGTCATGTGAGGAAATGTCGGATCACAGGTCAGACATAGTGAGAAGGTGGGGGGGGGGCTAGAATAGACCCTCTTCCACACATTTAGAAGCGGAGGAGGCAATCTGGCTTTTTGGGGGCGTTTTATAGGCTTTATAATAGCATTATTTGAAATTATTGTAGATCACCAGGACAATAACCAACAGTGATAACTTGATTTTATGTCTAAAAGCTTATATATTTACAATTATTTACTATTAAAGAAAAAACATAATATGTATTAAAGGAGCAGATGAATTAATACAAGATATTTTGCATTCTTCTTTATAGTGATATTCAGAATGATTGTAGATGAAGTAAATAATTTTGTGGTCCCTCTTCTCTCAAGGCTACATCTTTGAACTTCACCTTCTTTAAACCATTAAAACTGAGGTACCTCAAGTAAAGAATGTAGCTGAATGGCGCAGTTTTCTTGTTTTCACCTCAGTTAACATAGTGAATGTCTATGAAATTTCAAATGTCAATCACGGATCAAATCTAGAATTCTTTCTCTGCATTTTTCTGTAGATTGAATCTGTTGTCAGTGAAATTCAAGCAGATGCCTCTGAGACTTGTGTTGTTGTTCAAGGGTCAAATCATGAACAGTTTGAAGCTCTTTGTGCAGAAATTAGATGCTTTTTGTTACCAAGACAATGGTTTGCACCAATGAATGATTGCAGAGGTCGTGTGAGGGGCAGAGTAGGGGTTTCCAGCTCTTTGAAACTGTGTATGAACTTCCCTCTTGATTTCACAGAAGAAGAAGAAGAAAAAACTTTTGCCAAGAATCAAGATTTATGCTTGATCTGTTGACAGGGCAAATAGAAATAACTTGGTACTTTAAAGGAAATCTAGTACCTGTAGCAGAGTAAAAAGTAAAGTTTTTATTTTGAGATCCATTTTTATTTCAAACTGTGATTTTATGCAGTGTGATTGGAATATCCTACCAAAAAGAAATATGTTTTTTACTTCATGTTTAATTTTGAAACTATTTTATCTATCTCTGTTTACATTGATAAAGGGGATAATAGTTCCCTCTGTGCCTTAGACTATTGGTGCATTAATGCATTATTTTATTCCCTTAAAGTAGATATTGATATGAGACTCAATTTTTTTATATTCATCTGTCTTTCTATCTCTGCCTCTCTCTGTCTCTCTCTTTCTCTCTCTTACTTTTTCTCTCTCCTCTTGCCTTCTCTCTCTCTCTCTCTCTCTCTCTCTCTCTCTCTCTCTATCTCTTAGTGTTCGCACGATTTAAGTCACCTTGATTTAAATCACAGACGCATAACACCATCTTTGTTTGAATAAAGATAGACTGGCAGCCGAGCTGTGAGTGACGTGTGACATGAAGTTTATATATGTCCTACTTCCTCTCCACTTATATGTTGGTAGGGTGATAGTCTCATGTCCTGTGTCTGTGGAGACCTAGCTGGGAATACTTCAGGATGTAGAATGTGGTTTTGAATACTATTACCAGATGATATATGGAAAACCTTGAATCTGAATATGTATATAATCCTCTGTTGAACCTTCATCTACTTGCCCCCCCCCCCCCAACCCACTCACCCTCACACTTTTGGAAATGTCGCAGGTTTTTTTTTTACATATTTATATTGGAGCAGCCATGAAGTGTAAGTGTACTATAGTTATTTTGAAATATGCACAGGAGTATAAATAGCTTAGTAGCTCTAGAATAGATAACTCAAAAGCGCTCTTAAAATGGCTCTGGAAAAAATGCAAAATTAATGTGACTCTTAATGTGGTCATTATTTAAGCTACCTGGAATGTACAATGAGCCCTCAAGGACAGAAAAGTGATGGTTTGCAATGTAAAAGATTCATCTATTGTCTTTCAATTATATTTGATACATGGCTGTTGTTCTTTAGAACGGGCCCCAACAGCACCTATCAGAGACATACAGCCCTATGCCGTCGGTTCTCTCTAACATAACACAGCCCATTCCCGTAGACTAATGGCGTAGTTGGTAGTCTACATTGACCAATATTGACAAAGTCCGAGGGGAAACCCAAGTTCCTTGATCAATGGCAGACTGCACGCTGAGCAAATCTGAAATCGCAAGGTGAGCTGCTAGGCTGTAGGTGCTGGCGGATAAATCGTAGACTCGTGAGCACTCCCGGGGATATGCCAAACTGTGTGCTCTGACCCCAATTGAACGCCATCGATCAGTTTCTGGAATTTAATCGCTAAATTTCATCACTTCAACTTTGACATTGCTAGTATAAGGAAACTTGAGTTACATACCGGTAGGTGTGTGTTTGTTAATCGTGATTAAATCTGATACAAGCACAGAAAACACCACTTGAACAAAATGTGCATGTATATACCTGGCACATTATAAGGAGAATAAGCACAGTGTCTTTAATACATTTTTTAAACATTTTGTTGACAACATAATGATGCTTAGTTTTATTGTGAGAGCCACTCAATTTTTCTTACACAAATAATGCAGCATTTCCAGTTTTCTCATGTATTCCTCCCTCAAGTATTAACGCACTGATTATATCTTGTAAAGCATTCCCAGTAGAAGACTCCAAATATTCATCATCATTTTTTTGTATTACAAATTTCCCTAATTTTGGCATACTTTCAGATTAAGTCTTGTAAAGCATTTCCATTAGTAGAATATGTATATTCATACTTTGTATTACAGTGAGTGTGACTGACTCACAAGTATTCAGACATTGATTAAGTCTTATAAAGCATTTCTCAGTAGTAGAGTGAATATTCATATGTTCCTTCTATCATGAATCTCCCTTATAACAGATTCAGACTTTGATTTAAGTCTTGTAAAGTATTTCCTAGCAGTAGAATCTGAATATTTCTATTTTGTATTATCTTAAATTTCCCTCGTGATATATACATTCAGACCTTGATTGAGTCTCATACAGGATTTCTCAAGAGTAGAGACTGAATATTCATACTTTTGCTTTCATCATGAATTTCCCTCATGACATATATATTCAGACATTGATTTACTCTCTCGTAAAGCATTTCCCAGTTGCAGAGCATGAACATTCATTTTCCACTTTTATTTGACTTTCCCCTCCACAAGAAGATATTCAGCTAGCAGTATCGACCAAAGCAGATTGATTAAGGGGGTAATTATTCACAAAATCAGACATTGATAGTATGGTGACCTCTTTTACATGCACAGAGATGATACATCAGTCGCGTATATAAAGTGCAGCCTTTATGGCAGTGTCACTTTCGTTCTCTCATGATGGATTTTATAGAGGGAGAACATTGGCTAGCCGTGTGATCCCTTAGAGTATTGTTGGAAGGGAGATTGGGGTGCATGAAAGGGTTTGATTCAATTTAGAGGGTGCATGCAATGAGAATGAGGGATGTGGTTAAACAGATATAAGAGAAAGATAAAATTAGGGAGAGAAAGAGAGAGAAAATTCTGAATGTATTCATGTTTTTCATTTAAATTTGATTTTTTAGTAGAGGGGAGAAACAGACAGACAGATGGAGAAAGAGAGAGAGAGAGGGAAGAAATGGAAGAAATGGAAGAAATGGAAGAAAGTTCATAGTGAATGTATAAAGAGGGGAATTGGGGTAACATATTTATCGGGTAAAAGGGAGAATCAGTAATTTTTAAAGATTTTATTCTGCTTTGAACCTTACAGGCATTTCTGATTGTCAGCAGATGGTACATTGTACATAACAGAGAAGAAAATGCATCTGGAGGCACATACAGGGAGTGTGTACAGATAACATACCTTCCAGACTGTTCAATATTTTGATGAATAAGTTATGCACATTAAGTTAAGCAAAAAATGTGCAGAATTAAAATACAAAAGGACTGAGATCATTGTGCCATTGGCAGAAAGAACATTTTGCCCAGATTTGATCTTTGCCCCAGCATAGGAGAAGCTCTTAACGCCATTGTTGAGGAGGAAGAAGGGTCTTTCTCTCATTCAAGATAGCCCTTCCAGTCTATCTTCTCCATCTAATTTCCTCTATCTCATGATTCCAGTTTCTCCTTCTCTTACTCTGTGTCAATGTTTTATTCTTTCTCATTCCCCATAACCCCCCCCCCCCCCAACCTTTCTCTCTCTCTCTCTTTCTCTCTTTCTCTCTGTCTCTCTCTCTGTCTCTCTCTCTGTCTCTCTCTTATTTTCTCTCTGCTCTGTCTTCCCCACTGTCTCATTCTGAATAATAATAATATTCAGCTTTTATATAGCGTTTAATACATCTTGGACGTCTCTAAGCGCTTTACAAAAGAACCCTGAATAGATGCCTTCCACCCTCTCTCTCTCTCTCTCTCTCTCTCTCTCTCTCTCTCTCTCTCTCTGTTTCTCCCTGCTGATGCTTCTGCTGCTCTCTATATATATTGTGCCTTTCCCTCTCTCTCTGTACATGTAGGCACCTCTCTCTCTCGCTCACGGAAGTTATGTTTGATGTATATTGTCTCAGGCATGTGGAAAGTGAAAAGAGTGTGCAAGTATGCACAGTGGGTTAGTTGTATCCTCCAATGTATCATGCATTGCTTGCTTCAGGCCGCTGTTCAGCATGCTTTCTGAAAGGGCAAGAAAATTGAGCTTTTTACAGCTTTTCCACTACCCAATCCTCCTGCTATGCACATCATATGTGTGGTCTGGGGCTACTGTTTTCCTTATTGGTTACACCGTTACCATGTCATCCTTTCTTCTATGTCAACTTTGATCATATTCTCTCGGTTTATTCTCCATTATGCACAGTTCTGTTTGGTAACCATTGTGTTTCTAAACTGGAATGGTTCAGCTACTTTAGTATTCTGTTCAATAAAACCTAATTTTCATCTTCACATACATTGTGATGTTATAATGATAATGGCTTCTTATATAGCACACATGTCTGCCACGTCGTGACGCTCCTGGCGCTATCCTTGATATTCTTGTAGTCTTTATTTCTCTATAATTATGGGCACTTCAATTGATTTTCTAGTGCAGTCAATCCTAATTCGTTATCAAAAGAAGATGTGAAGCCATCATAGAAAGTGTCATTTCTTTCTATTTATCGTTTCTACCTTCTTTCTTCCTTTTTCTGCCTGCCTGTCTGACACTTCTGCTTGTTCTCTCTCTCTCTCTCTCTCTCTCTCCTCCCCACCTCTCTCCTCTTGTTTCCCTTTTCTAATAAATCTCTTGCAGCTATCAGAGTAAGATGTGAAGAGAGTAAGTATGATAATGCTTCTTGAAGGGTGGGGTAATAAAAGCCAATCAAACGAAATGTCATTGTGATAATAACATGGGGATGAGATAGAAAAAAGAGTGGCAATGAATCTGCTTTATTTACTTTTTATCATCTTTTTCTTCTTTGCTTCCCCATTCTCTCTCCCTCTCCTTCTCCCACACCCTCCTCCCCCTTCCAGTCATCTCTCTCTCTCTCTCTCTCTCTCTCTCTCTCTCTCTCTCTCTCTCTCTCTCATCCTTTCCTTTTTCCCTCGCCCCTTGATTTCATCTCTAAGTCTTATCCCTTCCTATTTTGCCCTGTTGCTGTCAGCTTCTACTGATACATTACAATTCACTTTAATGTATTTTTTTTACTTTCTTTTCGGCAAATTCTATTGAATTCTTAACTTCTTGAGATTGGTGAATGGTGATTTAGGAGTCACTAATCAGCGACCATATTTCAACCACAGTTAATTATGTGATACAGTCTGCATCTCTTGAAGTTTATTACACTGGGCAATACTAGTAAGCCATACAGTTGTAAATGCTTAAATATTTGTGCATGTTATCATATTTCTAAATATGTACATGGGAGATATAAGTAGGTCTAGTGGCAAACCAACTGAAACGGACACCCACATAACCTAATTCAAAACTCTCTTGATTTACAGATTGTTACATTCAAAATGTGCACTCTAGATGTGTGATCAGTTCTGATTGATACACGTCTGTAAAACCCAATTATACACATACACGCCCACATGCAACGTGCAAGATCTATGGAAACAGGTTCAATTTCAAAGCTTTGCATATCCTTGACGTTAAATTATAATTTTCTTTCATTCTGCCTTGTCTGCTTCCTTTGAGGGGAGAATTCCAGGGAAGATTTTTTATTTTAAAGGGCAAATACAGACATTTCATAAGTATGTGAAGTGAATGTCATTTTGTATTCATTTTGTGCCTTTTTTTAATATCTATTTCAAACATCAGATAATAACAAGTTGGTAAATTTTCTTGGGAGCGATATTTTAGAATCTGATGAGGATGGAATGTATATGTGTCATATGATATAAACACTTTTAAAAAAATTAATGCATTTGAACACTATTCCATATCCATATGATTTTTTTCCCGTCAATATGAAACAAAGTTATGATTCAGTGAGATTGGTTTGTCACTTTAAAGTTTGGAATAACTCATTAACTATCCTATTCAAGGCTCTCATTTAAAAAAGAATTATTTGGGTTGCCAGCTTGGCAACCTACATGTAGATGATTTCTTAATTTGCCAATTTTAGATTTTGGTGGTTATGTGGTTATATACAATGAACTGCACAAAATTCTCATGAAACATTGAGATTCTATAGTTACTTTACGGGCAAGAAAGGACTTTTAGATTGTCCTGGAGGATTTTAGATGGTCAATGGAATCTTGTGTGTTCTTCTATTTTCGAGCCCTGTTATATCCCTCAACATGGCCAAGCCTGCTAGTCACTCAACCATAATGTAATGCAATACCATCTCTGTATACATCTCACATCTCTCAAATTGCATCAACTAGAAGAGGAAGATTTGTGAAAGTATGCGATCATTTGGTTGATAAGCCTTGCACCGTCCCCACCAATCCTATAAGAGGGCATCAGAACATCTAATGAGGGGAGGAAATCCCTGTTTCAACTCCTCGTACTTTAGCTGTGATGCTAATCACGTTATATGTCAATGTAGATACATGCATTAATGTGAGGTACGTCCTGCCTCAAAGACATAGTATGGTGGAACAGCTCGCATGAAGCGTACATAACCACTACACACTTTTCTCATAAATTTACTTGTGCCTTAGTAAAAACATTGGTTTTGTAATATTCAAATATCCTTCATTTTGTGGTTAGGGCAGCATACAACACTATCTCTTGGTAAAGGTATTGGAATAAACATTAGATTTCTAAATATCTGCAATAGTGTTTCTTCACCATACTAGTGCTGTGTAGCAGAGTACATAAACATATACCAGTTGCAGCTCTTAGTGAATTGATTGTGGATGCTATAGATTATGCTTTACTAGCAGGTTATTTTTGTTCAAATGGATTTCTTTGGCTGGCAAGTTCATACTATTGAATGTCTCATGTACATGTAATTAGAATCAGACTCCTTGATTTTTCGCTGATGCATTTTGGATCATGGAGGAGTGGTAATGCGATATGTTTGCTTGCAAAGAGAAGGCTAGCAACATAAGCGAATGTCAGTTTTGCTTGCTTGTGGTATTAGGTCTGGAATACTGCTAGTCTTGGGAAGTCAAACCACTACATAATGATAATAACATAATAATAGTGGTCACATTGGTTTGGTTGTGGCGATGATGGTGATGCTAAGGCTGATGATGATGGAAGGTACAGTAAGGCTACAATACAATTGGGAATGCAAAGAACACTTAGCAATAGTTTGATTGTCTTCATGTATATACGGTATTAAAATATATTCTTATACCTGATGTGAGTCTTGAATAAGATTGCATTAATTGCCACCATATTGAATTAACCTCAGACAAGTTGCAGCTTGTCAGCATGTATGATTTGTTTTAAAATTCAAGAAGCCTGAGGCTCACATTCATCTACATCGATCTACCCTTGCTCTCTTTCTTTCTCCCCCCCCCCCCCTCCTTTCCTCTCTCTCTCTCTCTCTCTCTCTCTCTCTTTCTTTCTCTCTTTCTCTTTCTGTCCCTCTCCTCTCCTCTCCTCTCCTCTCTCAATCCCACTCCCCCAAAGCCCTGCCATATCCATACATGTACCTCCCTTTGTAGAGATGAAAATTGTAATTGACCTAACCCTTGCACCTTGCTAGAGGGCGCTAATCCCAGGGGCCATCGATGAGAAGGCTCTGGACGCACACCAGTTTGAGCACCCCAAGTGATTGTTCTCGAGTGTCCGCTTGCTAATTTCCCCGTTTGCCCTCGAGTGTGTGTGCCTGCGAGTATTAAGGCGGTTTATTTTTGTCTAGCTGTGAATCACTCGTACCTGCCAAGGACGCCGTGAAGCAACGCGTGTAGGCCCAGCACTCGTTGCCAATTTGCATGCCCTATTGCAAGGCTCTTCGTAAGCAGGTCAATGGAGGACAGCCTTGTGTTGTCTCCGGAGGGGAATAGTGCATGGACATTATGAATATGATTTATGATCAATGATAAACAATTAATGCTTATGGATCTCCACTCTCAATCTTTTAAATGCACAAAAAGGCAAGAGTTACTCTATAATATCCATACAAAAGTGCAAAAAAGTGTAAAATATCCACAAGCCCCTTATCTGCATAATGACCTGCTCGAAGACTCCACAAAAAGCACTTAATTGGCAATTCATCATTATATTACAGATGACCGCCAATTCCACTGACCATGCATGGTCCAATATCACAACAAACATGCCTACCTAATGGTCAAGCCTGGATGAACAGGCAGTGGTCAGCCTGTGAAGAGGCATTTTACCCTCAATCATGGCAGAGAGATTCGTCTGCTGCATCTTAAGGCCCGGTCACACAGAGGGGACGCATGGGGGACGCACGGCCGGCGCATGGAAAATTTCCAATTTTGGCCAGTGCGTTGTCGTGCGCCCAACTTTTGTCGAAGCTATACAGCTAGCTGACACCAAATGCATAGCGCGCTGGACGCATACAGGGCGTATACAGGGCGCACACAGAGCATGTCTGGCGTGCCTTTGGCGTGTATATTCATGCGTCGAGCTCGGCGCACGTTTTTGAGCATGCTCAAAAAATCCCGACGCACACAGCGAATGACGACGCATGCATAGCGCTGGTCCAGCGTTGGTCCAGCGCGCTCGACGAACGAGTAAAGAATGATGACGCACGCCTAGCGAACGACAACGCACTGGCCCAAATTGCAAATTTCCAATGCGCTGGCCGTGCGTTCCCCATGCGTCATCCCTGTGTGACCGGGCCTTTAAAGAAAAAGTGGAGTACCGGTAATGGTCAATAGGTCATGCAATTGCAGTGTAAATAAAAAATTGTATACAATGTTTTTATTTAACGGGAATGTTTGTGATTAATATAGTTTATGTGTTTCAGAATGATAATGTTTTTCCAGGTTTTTGGAGTCATGAGAATAAAACAAATTTTGATGAAAATAACAGTGATAAGCGTTGCCTACTGATGGTATTCTACTACTTTATTTTATCTCATTTAATTTCTGCATTTTCCAAATATAATAACTAAACAACAAAGAACATGTAAAAGTAAGATATAACAAAAATGCAAATAATAATAACTTCATGTCAAAATGAGATTTACATATACATTTTTGTATGATATAATAACAAACTTCATTTTTCTGTAACATAGTATATTATGAATTTAAATTATTATCCTAACTATCTGTGGGAGAGTGCGGGAGACCTCCATCATAAGTCTAGTGCTGTAGTCAAACGTTTAACCGTCCGGTATCCGACCGCCCATGGCGGATTCCGTTTTCAATTGGACGGTTTTCGTTTTCCCGTTTTTTTTTTTTTTTTTTTTTTTTTTAAAGTTTCGATTTATGCCCCTCCACCTGGCACTATGCCTGGCAATGTCTCCCAGCTCAGTAATCGGTGTGATGACTTACCACTTGGAAACTAGAACAACACTCCAATTTGTCTGTCATCTTGGTTTGAAAGTAATCTTTGTAATAGATCTCAATATATATTCATCCAAGTTTAACACATGGTGTAAAACAAGGTTCTATCCTAGGTCCTCTACTGTTTTTAATTTACTTTAATGATCTTACACATTATTCTAAAACGACATTGTTACTATTATTTGTGACTAGTTCACAAGCAAAAATCGGCGCCTTCAGTTAAATCACCTTCCAGCTTTTTCACACGGCCAAAAAAAAAAAAAAAAAAAAAAAAAAAAAAAAAAAAAAAAAAAAAAAAAAAAAAAATTAAAATAAATCGTTTAACCGAAAACCGTCCGGTTTTGACAGGCGGTTAAACGGAATTGGAGATATCCGTGATGTTACAGCACTAATCATAAGCAATGCTTGACTAGGATGGTGGTCTCAAAAGACAAATCTTAAGGTGACAGCCATCATAAGCTTTACTTGACTACATGTGGGGAAAAGGTAAAATTCTAATGAAAATGTGTTCATACTATGATGTCCTTCCACATACATGTTGTACATGTAGGAATAAAAAAAAATGAGGCTCAGATATTGAGTTATCCACTTAACCAGAACTCCACCATCTCTTTAAAGCAGCAGAGAGTCACAACAAATGGTGGTGACGCTTGTCACCATGGAAACCTAACCATCTTAACAGGTAGCCCCTGGTCATCAGGGGCTCCAGTCTGTCTCAGATATCAGGAAGGAGTCAGAGAATTTCCATATTTTAGATGGCATTTTAGTTGATCGATGTTTATCGGCCACTGAGTGGAATTTCTTCAACATGTGGCTGATGTTTTTATTTTTCCAAGAGATCTATTTATAAATGTGTGTTACCTCACATCTACTATAGATAACACAGGTGATAAAGGTATCTGGGGAAAGTGGTTACAAGTAGAATACATTGCGCATTAAAACACAAATTTTACAACCATATGACTCTCCAATTGATTAAACCCGTCTCATTTATCATACTTTTTAATTGATTAATCTGTAGCAGGGCCTATTATTGATTTAAATTGATTAAAATAGCCTTTTTGTACCCATTAAGTTTTGTATGGGGTAACACTCCAGACAGAATTTCGGTTGAAAAGTGCCCAATTTGTACTCACCATAATGCACCACCCCTTTCCCCATTTATGAATTAGTATACAAATAATGAATGGTTATGAGTTCACTGAAAGATTAACATTAATTCTATTCAACTCGGCTGGTGCCTCGTTGAATAGAATGTTAATCTTTCACCGAATGAAAATATTTGCACTATTGAACGAATGAAAAACATTCATTATTTGTTTTATACAACATCGAAGAAGATCTAATAGAACGTTAATCAACAAATTATGCTTTACTCCTTATATTAAAGATGAATTAAAGTTGGAGTCAAGCCTTCTCGATTACATGCATTCAGATTGCCTTCGCATCATATACACGCAGGCAGAGAGGTACGCAGTCTGCATATAACCAAAAATACACGACGAATATAACCAAAAATGCACGCCCGTGCAATAGAACATTTATTGAATATCATATGACCAACAATCCTCCAATCAAATGACAAGGATCCACGTAGGTGTTGTATAATAACTATTCACCTTTCCACTCTTTCACCAACCATGTACCTTGCATCCATCCACACCCTCCCCCTCCCCAATTGTAAATCTATCCATATTACCAGAAGAGGCCCAGTAGTGGGTATCAGACCCATGCCCCGTTGGGAAGAGAAGCCCAGGTATCTATCATGATGAGAGTGACATTTTCGTCATTCATTACCCTCATCTGTACAGTGATTAGAAAGTAATTATTTCCCAGTACGTTCTACTGAGTCACACGTTGATTATAAATTGGTGATTCAAGTCTGTTTGTGACACTACAACTGTGAAACATAATAGTACAATAGTATAAGCAATTATTGTGGCATTGTATGATTGCTTTACATCAAACATAGATGCTTGTCTTATGGCTATCAATAGAGGCCCTTAGGTCACACTATTCAATATTCAGGGTGGATTTATCTTGATCACCTTTCTCAGTCTCCCTTTCTTTCTCTCCCTTTCTTTCTCTCCCTTTTTCAATTTCTCTTTCTCTCTCTTTCTCTCTCTCTCTCTCTCTCTCTCTCTCTCTCTCTCTTGCACACACTCTCTATTATATGTATTTCTGTATTTCTCTGCCTCTGTTTATCTGCTCCTTCCCCCACCTCTCTCTCTCTCTCTCTCTCTCTCTCTCTCTCTCTCTCTCTCTCTCTCTCTCTTTCTCTCTATCTATCTTCATATCTGTCTGTCAGTCTGTCTCTGTGTAGTTTCCTTACTTTCTTGTTTTCTCATTTCATGTATGCAGTATATCTTTCTCTTTACCTCACTATTGGCTTTTCTAACTGCCCCTCCCTCACTCTCCCTCTCCCTGTCTCTCTCTCTCTCTTGTCTCTTTTTCTCTTTATCACTTTTCCTTTTTGTCTCTATATCTCTCTGTCTCTTATCTCATTGCTCCACTTTCATTCTCTTTATGTCTACTCCGATTTCTATTCAGCCAGTGCACACTCCTCCACGCTAGCTAGCCCCACGTTGACATTTACACGTTGCTGCATAAAACCCGAGATGACTGTAATAGTAGGAGCAGGCTGGCTTTGATTAAAGGACCAGAATCTTGTGAATATGTCTACCAGCGTTTCTCTTTCTTTTTCTGTCATTAATCTCTCATCTGGTTTTTTCATACAGGCTTTCCCTTAAAGAAAAACACCTATTTTTATGATAAAGGTCAAGATATTTGTTTTCATCCAGGGTACAAATCATTTCCTCTATACCCGATGTACTGTCGGGAAAGATATTCCCTGTTTTATTAGCAAATGCCAAGTTTCAATGTATTAATATTTCATTATAAAAATGCAGCATGTGAGTTAACAAAGCGGTTCATTCTTATGCTTGGTTGTTCTTGATTATGTTTAAAAAAAAAAAAATATACCAAAATTTGAAAATTATAATCCTTTAGTTTTGCCTAAAAATTCAAAGATAATTTGAACAATTGCATCATGCAAAACTTGAATCACCTGCAAGTAAAGAAATTCATTTTTAATGAAAAATTATGTTCAAATCCACTAAGTACACAACTTAAATGTTAAATTTGCTTAGCGTTTGAAACTGAAATTTAAAAGTCATACAAGAAAAAAAAGTCATGTGCATCTATGTCTTTAAAAGTTGCCATATCGATTACAGTACTTATTACAATCGGTGCTCTTTTATCTTTCGCGGTGGCTAATTAATTATTTCTGCCACTGCTTCTCCACCGCTTATTTACGATGGCTGGAAAAATGATTATACCAAGGAGTGTCTGAAAATTGTTTCTCCTCATGACTAGTTTTAATCAGGAATGTGTTTGACAGTTTTCTTGTCAATAGGAGTAAACAAGGATCTTTGCAACTTGTTTATTACTTGCATGATATACATGTAAATTACACATTGAGAACTTACATTGTAATTGCCACATGCATGTAATTGGGGGTATGTTTGATTTAATTCTAGAATTAGCAATCACCCATATGTACTACAGCATACAATACAAGGCAAGATATCTATATTTGCCACTCTCCACCCAGGTGAAGTAAATGGATAACCTGTAGGAAGAAATTCCTTGAATGCTTTTCATTTTGGCTCAGCTATTTGGAGAATTGCTCCCGCTAGTTTACCAGCATTACAAATGCAGACTGCCATTCATGACCAAGATCAAACCTTTCTTGCTTGCCTTTGTATAAATAAATGTTTGAGCTAGCATTCAATTTCTCTGATTAAACACTTAAAAAGATGAAGAAAACTCCCGAAGATGGACAATTATTCCATCAGAAGAGGCTGTCCGACCTTGACCGTGTACGTTACGGTCAGCGAACGCTTGGAGCGGATGATCTCCGACAGGGGGTTCGTCGTCAGTGGAATGACGGGGAGGAAAAGCAATCAATACCCATCATGCATTGTGCAGGAAACAATGTTATTCCTTTTGAGGTTTGGATCAATAGACAACATGGATGAATCTTCTCCAGGGTGGTGGAGAGAAAGAGAGACAGAGAGGGGGATGGGAGAGAAAGAGAGACAGAGAGGGGGATGGGAGAGAAAGAGAGACAGAGAGGGGGGTGGGAGAGAAAGAGAGACAGAGAGGGGGATGGGAGAGAAAGAGAGACAGAGAGGGGGATGGGAGAGATAGAGAGACAGAGAGTGGGAAGGGAGAGATGGGGAGAAAGAGAGACAGAGAGGGGGATGGGAGAGATAGAGAGACAGAGAGTGGGAAGGGAGAGATGGGGAGAAAGAGAGACAGAGAGGGGGATGGGAGAGAAAGAGAGACAGAGAGGGGGATGGGAGAGAAAGAGAGACAGAGAGGGGGATGGGAGAGATAGAGAGACAGAGAGTGGGAAGGGAGAGATGGGGGAGAAAGAGAGACAGAGAGGGGGATGGGAGAGATAGAGAGACAGAGAGTGGGAAGGGAGAGATGGGGGAGAAAGAGAGACAGAGAGGGGGATGGGAGAGATAGAGAGACAGAGAGGGGGATGGGAGAGATAGAGAGACAGAGAGGGGGATGGGAGAGAAAGAGAGACAGAGAGGGGGATGGGAGAGAAAGAGAGACAGAGAGGGGGATGGGAGAGAAAGAGAGACAGAGAGGGGGATGGGAGAGAAAGAGAGACAGAGAGGGGGGTGGGAGAGATAGAGAGACAGAGAGTGGGAAGGGTGAGATGGGGGAGAGAGGGAAGGGAGAGATGGCAGAAAAATGAGCCCTCAATATCAATTATTCTCTCTCGGCCTTGGGCTTTCTTGTGTTGTTGTTTTTTGGTTATCATATCAAGGCAATTAGTTGCTTTTTCATATGGAAGTTATTGATGTAATAATACATCAAGGAAAGTATGTTAACTTATTCTGAACGATATATTGATGTTCAGATAAAGACAGTTAGTAATATTAGTAGGAGACATCAAATGGTATTTTTTTTAGATGAAAAATTACAAGGAAATATTTGAAAAAGAGCATGGGAAGTAAATGATGTTAGCATTTGCTTTTGAAATACAAGTGATGTGAAAGCTTAGATAATACGTGGAATACATGATTTAATGTTATTTCATGAACAAAAAGTTTCTTGATCTTGATATCCAAATGAGTGATTGGGCTAATAAATCTCAAAACTTCTCTTTGAAAGTACACTATTCTTACTTATGGTTCAACTAATAGGCCTGTCATTTTTTCTTAAAATCAAATTTACTGACTGCTTTGATAATTAGAACTTCAGGCATAAAAATGATGTCAATAGGTGTTAATATACCTTTAAGGTCAGGCATATGCAAACCGTTTATCACTACTTCTACTACTACCTGAAAACCTGGTTGATTGATTTGATGTGCACTTTATAACTAGGCACCTGGAGTATCCTTTCTAATTAGCCAAGCAAAGGGTGGGTCACCTAAACACCCGATGTACTTTTGTGGAAAATCACACTGCTCTCCCCCAATGAACATAACATGTGTAGATGGTCTAACAGCTCTTTGTTGAATCTGGTGCATCTAAGTGAATGTTTCTGGCCTTTCCCTTGAGGGTTCGTCTGATCCTAAAACACACATAATGTCACCCGTGTCATTCACATGTAGAGAGTGTACCTCAGGGGGGAGGCAGTAGATGGGGAGGGAGAGAGAGAGAAGAGAGAAAAAGAGAATGATAGAGAGCACAATAGAGAATGGTACCATTCATCTGTATGAGTGTACCTAAGGGAGGGGTGGGAAGCAAGAGGGGGAAGTGGAAAGAGAGGGATAGATAGGTAAGAGAGAGAGAGAGAGAGAGAGAGAATACAAGAGAGAGTTATTAGACATAGAACATGATCAAGAAAATGAAACAGATTGAGAGAGCAAAAGACAGATGTACAGGAGAAAGAGAGAGAGAGAGAGAGAGAATGAAGGATATAGTAATGGATAGAGGATGAGAGAGAATGAGGAAGGGGGTCCAGTTTTTCATGTGTCTAAGGGATACATGTGTGGGTGTGGTTGTATTTTTTTTCACAGAAGATTGAGAGTATAGAAAGGAAATAGAAAGGACTGAGTGAGAGTGCTTATTGTATTTCATTTGAAGCAATTCATCATGACATTAAATCATTATTCATAGGAAATTAGGAATATCCATTTGTTTCTGATAAATGTTGCATCTCATGTCTAGTCTCCAACCTAAAACCTCTTGCTTAATTTTAACCTCTAATTTGTGATTATTTATATTCTTGAATAGTACCGGGTATGCAGATTTGCACCTGAATTAGTATCTTTATTTAACCATTAATGAGAGTTATAATGATGGGAACTTTAGCAAAAATGATTTTGTCGTACCATGATATAATAAAAGCAATGTGAATATATGGTAATGAAAATCACAAGGATACTATTATTATAAGATGGGATGATAGATACAATAAAGATGCAGTCTGACATCTTAACAAGACTAGCTGGCAATCTCTCTGCACCCAGCTGTCACCACTTGGCCGTCTGCACTGGAACATGTGAGAAATCCATTTAGCATCTTGCATGCTTGGGTGCTGATCCAGGTACAAGCCTAAATCCTGTGCGGTGGTGTGCATCCATGCTCTGGTGATGCTCAGGGCATCTAAATTGGCTCATGGGGAAGAGGATCTTGTCCTCGGGTCCGAATATATATTTGTCAGTTCGGTGTAAATTAGGAAAGCTTGGAATCACATTATGAATTTAACAGATTTACACATGTATGTAATGCAATATTTCATGTTATAGTAAAATCAATTTGAACATTGATTTCTTTGTTTGTAAGGCGTGAATTCAAAAGGATTTTATACAGATGTTCACGTTCTAATATCAAAAGAGTGGAAAATAAAATTTCATTCCGTCCCCCCCCCCCCCCTTAAATCTCTCTCTCTCTAAATCTCTTTGTTTCTGACTGTCTTTGTCAGAAATTCATAAGAAAACTGATTTTTATACAAAACATTTTCCTTCTTGCTCATTTGAAAATCAGTTTTGCTCATCTACCATTAATGTGACATGTTATAGAAAATTGATGTAACAGACTCCCTTCCTTATTTGTTTTTAATTGTCCCTTTTTTCATGTATTTTTTCTGTATCATTAAATAAATAAGAGACAATCACAGAGCTTGTTTCATTCCCAATCATTAATGCGTTTTTATTTCTACTTGCAGAACCAACCCATTTCACAAAGGATACAGGCAGCGCTCACTACTCTCCACCTCTATGCCAACCTAGAACCCCCCAAACCACAAGCCAAGCCCAAACCCACATCGACATCAACCACCACATCATCATCGTCATCATCATCGGCCTCATCCAAGAAGTCTAAGAAGAGCAAATCAAAATCAAAGTCGAAATCGGACACTAAGAGCAAGAGTCGAGCATCCCAGCTTGCTGCTCAGCAAGAGGGAAGATTCCAGATTGTGTCCACATACAGAGGGGTGAATCTGAAAGGACTTGATGGGCAAAGTGCGCCCTCTAGTGTTAGTAATGGTGTGGGTCGGAACAAAGGAGCAACCAAGGATGAACTTTTCAGTCTATTTGATGCTGTCATAGATGAAGAGGTATCAGTATTTTTCTTTTTTTGATATGAACTATGATGCACATAATGTGTGATGTATCGAACAGAAAAAGATTGATTGTTAAATGTTTAAATGACCTTTGTCCTCGTGTGTGTTTTTTAATTTTAATTGCATGTACTCACAGATACAAATATGTGTGAAAGATGAGATCATGGCTATGAAATTTCCTTTCACTCATTTCTTTGTTTTGACCAGTATGGTCTGCTACTCCTCTCCCACTTTCTTCTTCTTTAATAATAATACTCAGTTTTTATATAGCGCTTAATACAATCACTAAGCGCTCCAAACTTGAAGATTATTACCTCGGCTTTAGCTGTGCTTCCATCTGTTTGTCTGCTCACTTTCTTTTTCTTTGCCTGTTTTTTTCTCATGCATACTTCCTGTTGCTGTTAGATTTATTGTTTGAGTGTAAATATTGAAGGATTATTGAAACTAATTAACATATTGAAAGTTTACCTGAAAAATATGCCCTATTAAAAAAGACTTTGGAGGTTAACCTGAAGCAGTAGATATAAAGAGAACTGTATTTAAAGTGTTCATTCCTCCCTCTTACAGGCTAAATCATCAAGTAAGACCTCCAAATCAGACGACATCACGTGTAACTCGGTTAAGATGATCCGAGAGAAGCTAGTTATCGATGACGGTCCCGACAGTGAGTACGTGTACGATCTCTACTACACAGACGACAACCAGCTTGACTTCGGCCAGACTGTTGTTACTGGTGTGCAGGTACGTTTATACTCTGTCTGGGGAGGAGTCAATAGCATATTGGAGTGTAGTACCCATGTTTTTCAAAGCATCACAAATAGGACAGCAAAGAGCAAATTCAGATTTAAAATTGCACTTCTTACTGGCATAAATTCCACCCCTTTTTAGTGTACTTACTGCTATTGAAACTGCAGCATTAACTATTAAAGCTTTACCTGAAAAGGTAATATATCAGAGGGTAACCTGAATAGATGCCCGTATTATGACAGTCAGCATCAAACCCAAATCTTACTCTTAAGTGATAAAGCACAATAAATTGAGCTTTATTGCGTGTGTCCATTTAGTAATATGACTGCACATGCTGAACACCCGAACCCACCACTCATACATGCATACATGATGTTGAATTTACTCATAGGAATACGTTTAAGATTACATGTGTTACAGACTTTAGACAGTCATTCAAATAACTGTTGAAAGGGAAAAAATCATTAGAATGGGAAATGTACAAATTGCATAAACCTCACTAAAACATCCCTACCAGAAGCAAAAATATATATATATATATATATATGCATATTTTCCTCATTTGTATTTTTTTTAAATTATCATAATTTTAGAGCATTAAGAGTCTTAAATTCATCTGTTTGAAATGCATGTGGTTTGTTGTTCTTTCTGTGCAGTTGGAGGATGAGGAGCTAGTGCATGATTTCTTTGATGAGGGTTCCCACGAGAAGTACGATGATGAGGATGATAGCAACGATGAGAATAATTGGAGGAATGACTACCCAGATGAGGATCCAGATAAACGTGAGGCATCATTGGACAATTTCTTGAAAGAGGATGATTAAACAAAAGATCATTAGAAGACATCACAAAATCATTGGCAGATTTAGAGAGGCACAACTGACTTGTGACCCTCCCCTCATTTAAATTCAAATAGAGCATTTAGTAATAATAAAAAATAATATTGGATTCTTATGTAGCGCAGTATCGACCTTGCAAGGTCCTCAAGGCGCTCCAACATTACCCGGCTATGCTAGGACAATGTTGACATGATAGAAAATGTGTCCCCTTTCTTAATTTTTTACCCAATTTGCTTAGTCAGGGATTTTTTTATCTCGCCCTTCCCAAACACCCCCCCCCCCCCCCCCACCCCCTCTTTTTATTGAATCCTGGATCTGCCTCTAAGGCAATCACACCCAAATAACTAAATGTACTGTTTGTATAAAGACACTTGAATGGTTCAGGAAGATTACAAGGGTTTAAAAAAAATGACAGGGCTCCCACAGGAATCTACTCATAAAGTAGCTGTGTGTCAAACTAAATTGGCACTACTCTAATCCTGTAATTTTGCTGCTCCCCCCCCCCCCCCAGTGAACTTTTTAAGAAGAGTTTATTCTAAGAAACCAATAGAAACTTGGATTCTACATGCTTTTTATTTGAAATCACTGTTCTTCTGTTAAGTAACATTTAAGCTTTGTCAGTAAATAGACAGTTTCTAATATGCCTTTATGCTGTTTTACTTGATGATCCTTCTGAAATATAGAATGAAATAAAAAAAAATAACACTCAAGGGAGACAAGACAGGCAGTCTTGAAAGGCAATAGTAGGTATTAATCCGTTCTTTTAGAACTTGTGTAATAACTCTTATCCTAACATAATGAATACAGCCCAGAGCCACAAGGCTAATCCCCATTGTGCCAAGCCACAAATCCCCCATGTGCCAAGTTTATTTTGAGATAATCTGACGCACACGATGGTACGATCAATAGCACATGCAAAGCACTCAGGACAGTACAATGAGCATGAACAATAACTGCTATTACGAATGCGAGCAAGCCTGCATGAAGTAGCGAAGCGGTAGCTCGCTCGCGTGAATTAAGCAGCCAATCGATAGCGCGCTCGCGTGTACAAAGCACTATAACGGAAGCGTGCATGCAGCCTTATGGCAGGATACGAGTTAATGTGAAATACAGACCAAGGAAAAGAATAAATAGGCAGGAGATCTTTTAGTATGAGTGGTCTTTTTATACATGTGGTACCTGATATTATCTTTTCTGTTTCTTAATGATCCACAGGACATGAAGATCTCTTTGATGAGTACAAGGACGAGTACCGATACGGCGACATATCAAGCGATGAAGACATCCTCAACGACTATGGGGACTACAGGAAACGACCAACCAAGGGCCTGGACTACTTCGGTGGCGGCCGAGATCCTCTAGATGATCTGATGTGATTGGCTGAGAGGGGACATCTTACGATCATTCAACTAATCAGATGTCTTGTTTGGTTTTCTTCTCTGAGTAATTTTTTCTCTCTACTGTGAACTTTTGTTTGTGTCAGCAGCCTATTATCCTATAATGTTTGATGCGTATGAAACAATCTGTAGATTATTATGCGCATGTATCTGTTTGCGTATAAGTGTGTATGGTTCATTCACGTTATAGTGGAGGAGAAAATTATGTCTATGTTTAGAGCAGGAGACTCAATTTTTAGGTCTCAGGCTTGGAAATTAATCCTTTACATTCCTTCTGCATGAAATTAGTTTTAAAAATCTTAGGAGCACTTCTGGTGTTATGGGAGTTCTAGAAGTTGGCATAGGATTTAAGTTCCTACCATATCAAAGTTTATAGAAATTGAATAACTTAATATGAAATATGAAGAAAAAAAGATATTCATGTCTAGTCATAAAAAGGTCTCTTTTGACTGTTCAGAATCATGTTTTCAGATGATTTGTACGTAGTTTTTGTAATAAAGAATTGTTTTACAGTAAGATATCTCTACAGTTATTGCGTAAAGAAAAATATGACTTTCTGTTATGTCAGGAGTATGTTTTTCACTGGTTTTCAAGAAGATAGATAATTGGAGAGAGATAGATTGGAGAAAGAAATTTTAAAAATAGGGATTAAGACAGGCAGAGTGTTGTGTGGGTATGTGTGTGGTGGTGTGTGTGTGTGTGTGTGTGTGTGTGGTTTGTTTGAGAAAGAGAGAGAGAGAGAGGAGATGGAGAGCGAAGGAAGGAACAAGATCTTTGACACAGATGCAAAACAGTAAACAATCATTCTCAAACAAACTTACTCTCCTTTAGAAGCAATGCCCAATGTTTGTGCATTTAATGATGACTGTGCTGCAATCAAAACCTTGTCTGTACTTCTTTTTCTTAGTAAATCAATGAGTTTGCAGAGTTCTATGACAGAGTTTGGTTTGAAAGGTGCAATTATTTGGGGGAAAGTTGTTATTTTTGTATTGTTGTACTTTCAGATTTTGTAAATTTTTGTATTCTTAATGAAAGTACCTTGTGCCCAGTCTTCATCTTTTTTTTTCTTTTTCTTAGTAATTTACCATCTTAAAAACATTTTTATTGCTTCAATCTTACGGCAGCCACCTAAAATGCTCCAAATCAAGAAATATTAAAAGTGTTATGTGTGTGCAGATGTGCATTGCTCTGTATATTTTCAAATAAACAGAACATGTTTTTCTATACTTGCTTTATTTTATTTTTCCAATACGTTTCCCATTGGAGGGAAAAGCCTAGTATCGTGTTGTAGAATTTGACCAGAAACACAGAATATTGTCAATATGTTTCTATATCCATAGTGGACTAAACATTGTTTAGTAATGCGTAGAATTTGAATTTCTTTGTGGGAAAATTATGTTTTCTCCCATTTTAATCTTTAGTATATGCCCTTAGATTATTAAAGCTCTTTGCCCGACCGTCAGTACTCACCAAAATTGAAATGTAAGATATACCCCCACTGAGTAAGACACATACCTAATCTAAATAGTTTCATTAGCTAGGAGAATGCAACTTAGATGGATGAACTTGAGCTGAATTCTGACTATGCTTGGCGTAGAAATACTATTTCCAGCCTTGAAATCACTTCATTTTGCAGGATGATCAACTAAAAAATGCTCAGCTATTTCAGACTTTGAAAGACCAGAATTCTGTTAATTAAGTGTGAGAGGATATTTGTTTTAGACTGTATTTTGGTTTGACTGGGCAAAATTGATACCAGTTCGAGTCACTTACTACAGCACTGATGTGACATTTTTCATGTTCAAAGTTTGTACTACTAGGTCTAGCCCTATTGAAAAATCAAGTACTTCAAAAGTACTCTATACCTGAATCAAGCATGCCTGTATTAAGGAAAGCTGTACATACACATAGGTTCTGGAAATTAGTTTTGTACATGTATAGTGTAAACTTGTAACTTTGTATAGTAGGAAGTATAATATTCTGGACAGTGTATGAGACATTCAAATAATAAATACTTGATATGAGTACAGTGGTAGTGGGTTTCGTCTAATTGACTCCATAGTATTGGGCATTTCTTCTATACTTGTTTCTCTCAATCCAGGTGCAGTCTTCATCCGAACACACCATGCTCTGATAACATTTGCATGAGCTTGAGCAAGGGTAGCAATTTTCTGAGCACATGTTTGTATAGAAAAGTTATATGTGCACTTTAACTCACGTTCACAATTTAAGATGTTTACTTTCAAGTAAAGGGCAGTTAGGCTTTCAAGTAAACACCCAAGCATTAAACCATATTTCAAATTAAATCTGAATCTTATTCTTAGTTCAATGTACTTTAAGTAGTAGATCAAAATAAATTTTCATGGTATTGGATATGTAGTATGTATAGAGTATTCAAGCAGGTACATATATTTAATACTGCCCTTTTTATAGTAGGTGCTTTATAATAATAATAATAATAATAATACACTGTCTGTAATAAGAGTGGGTTCATGTATTAATAGCATTCATGTGTGTCGGACTTGACATTCTTTGAGCTCCACAATTACTACACCGGCTTTAGCATGGCTGCCATTATGGCGGTCTAGCATTTTAAGGAATTAAGCCACATGTACCTCGCCTGGGTCGAGTGTGGCAGATGTAGATTATTGTCCTGCCAAAGGACATACGTACTTCGCTGGACTCAAATAGTGAACCATATGATCCACAGTCCTGTGATATAACCACTAGACAACGACACCTCCACATGCTATTATCATGATTTTATTGTATTGTGATTTGTAATATTTGTACTATTCCATTAAATGTACTCATAAAATGCTTTACACAATCCACCACTGTTTTTCATCTATTTTCATACTTTTTAACAAGATTTTATTGTTTTTGTTTTTTTGTGAGTTTAAAATATTAGTTTTTCTAAATGCTTTTCTTCTTTTCATTGTTTATGCTTTGTCAAGTCATGCCATTTTGAAAGCAGTACTACATTTGCTTGATTTTAAAACAGTTCTGTCTTATAATGATAATAGTAATGCTATTGTTGATCATTTAGGAGCAATAAACAACAAAAAGTACCACGTTGCTTAATTACAAAATCACAAAATATGAAGGGGAACATGAAACGCAAAATTCATAAAATTCAATAAATCATATTTATGTTGAAAAGGGAAGAAGTATGTTTGAAGGGATCTCTTGAAAGTGGCAAAACAGGATAGTGATGGAAAGTTGGATATTGTTCCATATTTTTGAAGCAGTTTTTTAGTAGGTGAGAGTCTGGACTTAAGGATAATCAATTTTTGTTTGTCTGTTGTTGAGTGAGGGTTATGAACGGTGTTTATATTTGGAGGGCGACATTAAGATATTCAGATGCCATATAACTCTTTTTGTTAAATGCATTGTTTGGAGTTCCTTAATCAAGGGAGAAGTGCGAGTCCAAGATGCAAGACCAAATATTAATCCAGAGGTTTGATTTTGGACAGTTACATGTTTCCATGCATGTTTCATTCTATCTTTTCCAGACAAAACAGGCTATTAAAATAATCATTATTACAACAATGATGTAGACACAAACTTTGAACAAAAAGAACAGCAATGTAAAACATCATTGTGGATCTGGGGCATCCTTTTTTCAAGTTCATGTCCATCTTTTCTATTAATTTTGTGATAAGAAGACCTTCTTGAGAGCAAGTAAAGTGCTCCATACTCTAACTTGTTCATAAAGTCTTGTTTTCAATATTGTCAGTATAGGATAGCTACAGAAAATGAATGAACTTTCTAACAAAAGAGAGAAGATGTAAAAGCAATCCTTGTTAACATCTGTAACACTGTATGTGTAGAAAATACCAGGAAACAATAATGTGATAACTTTTTAATTGATATAAATATGTAATGATTTTACCTGTTCATGCTCTCCTGATAAGATTCTAATGTTAATCCCCAAAATAATTTAGAAAAACGAAAGAAACTTTGTTGAAAAGTGATAAATAGCAGGAAACCTGTGTGGAAAGAGGAAATGATTTGTACTATAAACCAAAGTGCAGGGCATAGATCTGAAATAGAAGATATGATAGTACATGTAGGTGTAGTGTTGGCCTTAGTGTCTTAGTGAAAAAGTGAGAACTGAATTTTAAAAATGGTTCAGTGATAGTTAAGGAACCATAATCTTTGTGTTAAATGTATGTGAGTTGTTATATTTGGTTGTGTTTTATGATGCACATCACTGTCATTCCATCATGCATGTTTCTGTATTTCTATTTGGTAAAAGTTGCAACATCAATAATGTTTTAATTGGATGCCATTCTTATACAAATGTGGGTGTGTGTGAAGGATAAAATAACAAGTGCAAGTGGATATGGAGGGTGGTTGTTGTTGTTGTTGGGGGGGGGGGGGGTCTTAGTTTGTCTTGTGCTTTGATGAAGTGTCCAATCAATGGAAAAGCATTTAGATAGAGTTTCAACTCAATAAAACAAAATTGAGATATAAACAATTTTTTTTTGTAGAATTGAAAAGTCTGAATAATCATTCATATATTCAACTGCTGCAACACTAACCTGCCCATGCTATTTTAATTTCTATTTTTTGGGGTTTTTTTTGTTAGGCTTTCCACATGCAGCCAATCCATGCAGTCATTTCAGTGAATCATAATATGTACTCTTTCAACAACAACAAAAATTTTGAATATAATGTATGCATATTCTTGTCTCCTCATTTATCAAGCAAAAAAAAGCTTCAAGTTAGAAATGGACTTTAACCATTAGGACAGATACTGTGCACACACAATAAAACTTTCAAAATTGTTCTAAAACATTGTTACATTTTACCGCACTGCATATGCCTTGTATTTTTGTCTCATCGTAGCAATCCAGCTACTTAAAATCAGTTTGCATAAGTTCATGTCATTTTCATTTTAATCTATGTATTAAGTTCATTTTACATACCTAATGTTTTCATTTGTTTCATTGTACATAATCGTTTTTTTATCAACGCACCTTGTAGTAATATGCTTGCCACTGTGTTGATACAGCTATACATTTTTATAGCATATTTTTGCTTGTGAATATTATGCATTTATTTACTTTTTTAAATAGGATATTCTCGCTGGAAATGCCCTGAAATCCTTTTTGAAATGTGCTTCCGTAGTCCTTTGCTAGGCAAGAATACTTTGCAAATTCCACCCTGCGCAAAACACTCCTTTCAAAGTCAAGCTCATTATATAGCTCTTTATACTCAGATATTGACCAATATTATAATTTGATGGATGATTGCAATTAAACCATGGTAATGGAAACCAATTTGAAGACTGTGTAGAGGATTTTTAGTGCAATGATGCTATAGAAAAATAGATTGAACTATTTTTCTTATATTCAAATAATATTCAGCGTTTTTTCTCTAAAATGAAAGGGTACAAATATGAAGTTGAAGTCTGACTGTGTTAAAAACACAACATCTTGATGACAGAAGGGTCTAAGTTGCGCAGATGAAAAAGTAAAATAGTTGTATTAAGATGATATCATTTCTATGAAATTATTTCCCTAACCTTACATTGGGAATAAACCTATTGATCTATTTCTCCCGTTTAACCTTCTGTATGTGTGTGTGTGTATACTCCCTGACTTAAACTTCTTTTTTACTTCATATTTTCCACTTTTTTTCTTTAGTTCTGTTTCTTTAAATGTATTCTCTTGCTTTTTACCCCTGTAACTGTCATTAAAAATTTATTCTGAATTTCATGGTGATATATAAAACGGATATGTAATCATTGACAATCATTAGGTATTGAACCTCCCCCAATCTCCTTGAATATCCCACCATATACCAACCAAAGTAACCTTGATAAATAAATTATACTCACTATTTCAACTTCACAAATAAAGGAGACATATTTCACAGTTTACATAACTTATGCAGAAATGACTAACAATGCAGTTTATCGAACAGTTTCATTGTACAGAAAAATATTATGTAGTTATAACATTCATTTGTATGAGTTTGATTTTTCTATGTATATTACTTGAATTATGGTTTATTGATTTGATTAGACCTCTTTCTCATATTCATTTCTGTTCTGGACATGCTTTCATTATTTTGTAGGTGCTGATTATAGAAGTTTACATTTGTTTATCTTTCTGATTGACTTTGTGTGGGGATCAGTTTCCAATTGGCTTAAGACAATGAATTGTATTCACTTTGCACCTGGTCTGTAAGTGCGAAGAACTATTAAGACAATATTGTATTTCTGCAAAAAATAAATGTGAAAATACTTTATTGTAATACACTCTGTAGTGATTTTTCTTATTTTCTTTCGAACTGTATTGGTTTGCTGTAAATGAGATTCATTGAAAAGGTGATTGATTGATTGATTGATTGATTGATTTAAAGTCTCATAATTTGTGCAAAATGCAATTCAAGAATGGCTAACTTTAAAAAGGATCGTTATATAAATTTAAGAAACGCGTTTGTTATTGTTTGAAAAGTTTTTTTTTTTTTAATGGAAATGTGCTTTTAATGAGGTAATTATCTTAAAGTCATTTACAGTATCACCAGTGGGGACGTGACATACCTAGGTATGACACCCGGGGAAAACAATAAAATTGCGGTACATCTTTTGCACTTTTAACCCATTGAATTTCTTATGGATTCACCCATATAAAATGGGAGCGATGAAATCATAGGCATAATTTGTTGGTCATATTTTCATGGGGGAGGGCTGAGGTCTGGAGTATCAATCATCCTGTTTATACATTTAACGAGCATATACATAATAACAATATTTATTATTGGTAAAAATGTTACTTTGACATAAAAATAAATTCAATTTGGCCACCTCGCTGGCTGCCCAAATATTGGAACATTTAAAATTTTAAATCCTCGGCTGTAATCGAACCGTAAACATTCATATTTTGAACATCATTATATGGGATAAGTACATATAGTTTACATTTGATTTCTCTCTCAAACCATAATTTATTCATTAAAATATGATCATGGTTTTTATTCTTCCTTTCCTCCCTTTTCTCTTTTTGTTTGTTGTTCTTCTGTCCTTGCGTGCCTTCAAGTGCCGCCCGGGGCACGTGCCCCCTCTGCCACCCCTATAGATCCGCCGCTGAGTGAGACGTTCATTATGGACCTTTTATGTCGTGAATACCAGATGCTGAATTAATGATGACAATTGATATTATTTTTAAATGTTAACAATGCAGAAATGGTTAAGGAAATGGGTAAAAGAAAAAACTACATATATTTTAAAGCTCAGTATACTGACAAATAGGGCAGACATACATGTTTGATGTCTAAACTAAAGCATGTGCATAATTCAACTATAAATATTAAAAGGCAGACTAACAGTCCACAAGATTGACAGTGTTCATTTAGTTAGCATTCTAGGGAAGTTGTGCAGTAGGCGATCGAGACCAATTATCAGTCTCGGGGGTGGGGGTTATTCTCTTGGGCCGACGGTATACTGTCGATCGCTGGAACCCTCAGATATCTTTTCAGAATCAGAAGACGTAAAAAAAAGAGAAAGACGGGGCGGAGAAAGATTGTACTCCATTGGTATTTTAATAATCAAATGTAGAATCGTGTACATGCCAAAATAAATGCAAAACGAAGTCATTTCAGTAAGAAAAGTTTCGTTCTGAATTTGTACATCAACGTACTATATCAACATTTTCTTTTCTTTTAATGTTACGATGGATGACTATGTTCTATCTACTTTTATTGCATCAAAGAACATAGACAAAAACATGAACATGTAAACAAAATGTATATTGACAAAAACTAAATGATCCTAACTAGCTCATCATTCATTGACATACAGATATTTTTATTGCCACAATATGAGATTTAAGAAAGAAAACTATGTTGCACTCGAAAACTACTAATTACAACATTGCTAAAAGGTATCTTCAAAATTATTTAACTTTATAAGACTGTCTATATTAACAGGGCATTCCTTTTTTGTTTAAGTATTAGTGATTATCATGCTACTTGAATGCTCTTCTGCGTTGTAGGTGTGCAATAATCAACAGTCACGTGACATGTTACGAAAACAATTACAGATCTCTAGTCAAATAAGGAAAAGTGAAATATGCTGTTCTAAAACTATATAATTACCACTTCAATCCAGTTCCACATCATAACAGGAGTTTGAAAAGAAATAATTACAATATTCTTAAACATGGTTATAATAAGCTTTTTATGTTATTACACCATCAAACGGCAAAACACTGATCGATACAAGAGATTTGCCTATAAAAAGATTGAATCTAAATGCTATAAATTATCAAACAAAAGACATAACTGTATTTTCATAAGAACGGTTGTTTATTTTATTTTAGGAAGTAGCTAATAGTGTTTTTTTTTGCAGAAAAATAAGTTTCAATGCTCTGTATCTTAATTAAAAACAAAAATAAAATACTAATATTAACCTACCCTCTCTATGTCTACACAAAGTAAATGAGCATGAGAATCAATATTTACTGGTACTTATTTTGATTTTTCTTTGTTGTGATGACTCTTAGTGATTATATTACTAAATTATATTAAAAGTGTATTCTGCAAACATCTTTTCTTCCTGTTATTACGTTGGCTATGAGAGCAAAGCATTGCATGATATCAATGGCACTTTCCCATGAACGTATCTTTTAAAAAGGTTCTCATAATATATACTTCAGAAGTGTTTTGTCAATTGTAAGATAATGCACACTTTGCTACACGTCTGTTGCATATCTCTTAATTAAGTATTTTAGCTGTTCATTGATCATTCTTTTGGCCAGCCCCCCCCCCCCCTTCTCTCTCTCTCTCTCTCTCTCTCTCGTATTTGATTTGATTTTTTTTTTAAAGTTCTATCTTAATTTTAATTATGATGAAATGAAAAATAGTCAGTACAGACAAGGACATTTACTAACTTAGCTACTCGTACAATCAATTAAATGGTAATTATAGAATGTATAATGGCAATTATACACCTAACTAGACAGCCAGACAGAAATGTCCTTAACATTTGTCATTCATCAACAATTGTAAATATGCCCTCCATCATTGCCAGAAGAGTTTTAACAATTTCAATCCCTCGTTCTTTAGGCTCAGTCCTACTACACCCGACCCTATCCTATCCTCTCCCAATCCCCACCCCATCACCTCCCTATCCCCAACCCCCATCCCAACCCCCATCCCATCCCATCCGATCTCTTATACCCCATCCTCACCCATCCCCGCCCTTCACAGATGTCTACCCTTAGACCTCACTTCCAGTAGTATTCACTGCGGGCGGGTATGCGGCTACTGCACCACCAGGTAGCGGCGTGTTTCCGGTCGGTACTGGGGTGTATGCAGGAGGGGCGCCACCAATGCCGGTCACTGTCGGCGGGTACGCCTGGAAGGCCATTGCGGTCGGCGGGTAAGGCGCGGTCATTGGTGCAGTTGACGCTGCTTGTGGTGGGTACGAAGCGGTTGGTGGAGGGTACGCCGAACCGACCTGCACCGGGTAGGTCTGTACGGGGGTCGTTTCGTTGGAAGTCACAACAGCTGAGGATGCGTTGCGTTTTGACCGCGGCTTCGAGCATACTTTACCGATAATAACTGCGAATAACCCGACGAAAGTAAGGGAACCAATAACGATGAGGCTGATAGCCCACCCCTCCAGATTTGCTAATATTTAAAAGAAAGATAAAAGAAACTAATGACTAACCTGTAACAAGGAGGTTGCATGTATTAGACATGCATTAAAACAAGAATATATAATTCACTGTCACAATACATTTAGGAGTCTACCAATCTATTCATTTCATTTTGTTCATTTGCATAACTAAAAACACATAAATTTAAAGATTAAAAGCGCTGAATTGCCCAGAAGCAGGAACTTTATTTATTATTCGCTAATAGCACGGATTTTGACATAAATATGTTGCCGGTTTATGGTCACCTTCTGGTTTTACCAGGGACGAATTGTTGTGACCGTTTGAAGCACATTTAATGGTGGGTCCAGGGACACGGGTGGCACGTGCACTCCCCCCCCCCCACCCCCTCCCCGGCAAAAGACAATTTAGCATAATTCTATTTAAGTACACATCGAGAATATAAAATATTTTTTTTTGAAATTGTATTATTTATTTCTCTTATTATTGCTTGCTAGAGAATGTAAGAGTACAATGACACCTAAAATATCAGAGGATTTCGAGACATATAACTCCCCCCCCCCCACTCCCCACCCCCCCCCCCTTCCCTTCCCCTCCCTCCGCCAGAAAATCCTAGATCCCCGCAAGTATGAGATTTGAACTTGGAGTTAAGCCTACGTACAGTTATTAGAGCGTGCACATTTGATGCCAACATCCTCGTAGTGATCGCAGTCGTTGGTATCCCAATCCAACCTGTAGCATCCAAGGAGTGTCGCCTCATATCCGTAACAATGGACGTCATCAAGATGGATGGGATCTTGACCGGGTCCATATTGACTGACGGGAAAAGATAGATGGATAGAAAGATAGGCAAATTTATGTGCAGCAGTATTTTGCAGTTTCTGGAGTCGAACAAGTCATTGGATTCAATACTTTCCCGCACACATTGTGTGCACAATCTCCACTCCCTGGGGTCTGGGGAGCATTCCAGCAAGGCGTTACTTAACGCTCAAAACTGTTTGACCAACAATGACGGTCGCATCCTATACCGGGTACCCATTTAACACCTGGGTGGAGAGTAGCAAGTGCAGGTAAATATCTTGCCAAAGGATATTAAGTGCCCTGTTGGGATTCGAACCCTCGACATTCGCATCTCCAGTCAAGCTCCTTAAACCACTCGACCACGACGCTCCTAATTAGCATGCTCTTTTTACACTAAAACGTTTGCCCCTTTAAACTACCACGACATATTTTATTCAACTTATCTAAGACGCATTTTTCCAACCTATCATCATTTAAACATCATGCTCGGGATCATGCTCTTTTGAATTTCGTAGAACGCCAAGATAATCAGTGGCTCTTTGTTCAGGAATATAAAGCTTTAGACAATGTAGGAGTTTTCAAACTCAAGGCAACCCCGCATGTTTATTCCCAAATGTCTTTCATCTGAAAAGGACTGAGACATAATGACCATTATTACATGTTTTTATCAACTCTCATCTCTCACGAAACAATAGATTTCTCATAGCCTCCCTAATACATGTATATACTCCTATAGCTCAAAGAGACTGAGAGCATTTTTCTCAAATTTCCCAGAAAATTCGCTCGCTAAACTCGCTTGCATTTATAGTTATCTCATTAAGTAATATATGGAAGGCCATTATAAATTTATTCTTTCATTGCGAGATTGTGTGTAAAACCCCATCAGGTTCAGTAATCATCAGGTTTAAAATCTTAAAGATAAAGGTGAGTTATGTTAATGCGATTGCATTGTGAAAGAAGAGGTGTGGAATGGATCAGAAAAAGCTGATCATGTAGCATGTAAGTATTGGTGTGTACTGCAAGGTTCTGGAGTCATCAAAATCATAATAAATTTGGCCCAATCTTGGTAAAGTAACAAGCACTGTACACAGAAACAGGGGCGTACGCAGGGGGGGGGGGTTGGGGGTTCAAACCCCCCCTTTGGTATTTTTGTGTGTGTAAACTCCCCTAAAAAAAAACTAAAACCCCCCCCCCCCTTTGTTTTTGTTTTTAAATTAAAAAAATAAAAAATAAAAATAAAAAAAATTGTGCCCACGGCTAACGTAAAGTGACCTTACCCCGCCCCCAACGATTTTTTTTCTTCAAATTTTCAAATTTCGAGACCAAAAAAAAAAAAAAAGTGTCCGCTTCCCCCCCCCCCCCCCCCCCCCCCCCCTGAGCGATTTTTCGGCCGGCGCGATTTCCAAATTTTCGGGAGCAAAATATTTTGGGCCAGATTTTAAACCCCCCCCCCCCCCTTGAAAAAATCCTGCGTACGTTTCTGTGACAGAAAGATGTATAAGGGAGTACACATGGTGTCGGGGCTACTATACCTTGATTTCCTTATCTTTCTTTGCTAAACTACTCACCCAGTATACATTTTCTTCCAAAATTGTTTGGCTCATGACATTTATTTGTAATCTTGAAAATTCAGTGTAAGTTCCAGAAAGTGCCCTTTTTCTGGTGCACCCCCACTTTGAAAGACGCTCCGCCGCCCATGATTGTATGATAGATGGATAGAAAGATGGATAGATAGATTGGTTGAACCATCAGTAAAATGTGTGCAGTGGAAATACTTACCTGGTCTTAGTGTATGTTACACCATTGTAGCCAAGTTGACGACATGCGACACGAGCCTCGTCGTAAGACCAGTAATCGTTACAGACTGTACCCCAGACACTGTTATAATAGATCTCCACACGACCTTCGTCCAGATCTTCACCGTCAACGAGACGGAGATCGCCCTGCCTCGCTGTGGTCATTATGATAAGAAGTCGTTATGATAATACAAACATAGTGATGGTTATTTTAATTTTAGATAATAGGCCTAACTTCATCTTTATGTCTCATTTGCATTAGTGTTGCAAAAACTAGACCTCGCTTATGTGTTTTGAGATTTTACACATTGCCACTTATTGGCACAAATTTGTTATGAGCTACTAATGAGATAATTAGGTGGTCTGTTGTCAACAGACCACCTATTGTTTTCGTCAGAATTTTCTTTCTTTATTTATTTATTTATTTATTTATTATTCTTTATTTTTATTTCTTCCCGTTTTTTGTTTATCGATTAACTCAAGATCGGTTGTGTTAATTTCTTTCAATTTTGACACAGTCATAGGTCATTGTCACGATACGTGACAGGAACATTTTCAAGGTCATCAGGTCATCGTGACGTCATCCAGGCGCCATTTTGTGAAATCACGTTATCCATCATATCTTCGTGATGCATAAGCAAAGGTCATTCATATTCATATCACATATACTTCAGGTCAAGGGTCAACAGGTCATGTCATCAAAGGTCACATAAAGGTCACGACGCGCACATACGCGTGCGTCAAAATTTACAAATGCTCAAAATCACTTAACTATTAAAGGAGAGTACGAATCAGGTCATTTTAAGCATTTCAAAATTTTCCGTCCGTAAGTGTCCCCGCGCGCGTTGCGCGCGCTCATAGCGCGCGGAAAAGGTCAAATTCAAAATTTTTACATGATTTAGATTCCTCTTACCGTAAATGACAATTTACATTTTTTTCAGTTACCCTTGACCTTTCATAAGGCCGTGAGCGCGCGTCAAAGTTCAAAATCCGCGCGTGCTGCTATGGGCAATATAATGCAAATTTGATCAAAAACATGCCATTTTAAAAATCATAATAGCTCTTCAGATAGTCCATTGACCCCAACTTTTATATCATGGTTAGAAAAAGCATGAGTTGGAGATATGATTTCATGTGTCATTTGACCCTCAATTGACTCATGACGTCATCATAATGGCCTCCGAACTCAAAATTTCAATTTGCATATTATGACGTCATAATATTTTTGGAAAATTGATCGTATCTTTGTAAATATTGATTAATTTTCTTCCAAATTTTGATATGTTCTACCTGAGAATATTGTCTACAAATGCAGTCACCACGATATTTCATTTTGACAAGGGCATCATGGCGTATTTTCGCGATTAAAGGAGGCATGTCAATTTTTCACATTTTGCGTGTATTCTCTATGGGACATGACTTTTTCTCAAAACTGGATTCTACATTCTCGTCTTTCGCGAGCCATATCTCCGTCGTTTTATCTTTGTTTACGCTGAGCTTTGAGTGTGTTGTAGCTGAGACAATAAGCTATCACAAGTGTGCCATTTATTTCTCGATCAGATGCCGGGATCATGCTCATATCTCACATACAAAGTGGGATTTGATAATTCCATTTTCCGTTTACGTGTATTCTCTATGGGAAATGTTTTGGTATATCGGTAACGCACTTGACTTCCGACCTCGAGGTCCCTGGTTCGAGTCCGGGCGTCTCCAACAATTTTTTTCTTCACTTTTTTTTCTTTTTGACCTTTCACTCTACCATCTCCTTTGAATATTAAAACACGTACAATTGCAAATAATGTAATAAACAACCATATTTACTTTATTATTACCCTATTATCACTAGATCCATTACTTTTGGCGTGTAATTATGGGAGATGACTTTTTCTCAAATCTGGATTCTACATTCTTGTCTTTTGCGAGCAATAACGCTGTTATTTCTGCTTGGTTTTTGTTGATTTTTGAGTATGTTGTAGCTGAGACTATACGCTATCTAAATGTTCTCTAATTTTGTTCAGTCTGATGTCATCGTGGTCTGTTGATGATAATCATCAACATCATCATGATCATCATGATCATCATCATCGTCATCACAATTACTCTCAAGATCATCATCATCATGATCATCATGATGATCATCTTTGTTTACATGTCTATATAACTTCTCCCTTTCTCAATGTAGTAAATATTATAATCTCTCATAAGACTTGAAGACAGACCACCTAATTCGTCCCCATGACGAATTAAATTTCTAGTTTTCTTTAATTTTTTCTTTTGTTGTTACTATTTTTGTTTTGTTTTGTACGGGGCAATAGCAGTTTGTTTGGAGGTACAGCCCATCCTTTACCCCCTTCCTCCTTTAAACAGAATCGTGCACACCTTGAGTATACCAAAGAATGAAACAAAAGGGGAAAATCGCCCCTCCCTTTTATGTGGTTTTCTTGCCGCCCCCTCAAGGTTTGCCTATATGAAAATTTAAACTTTTCTTTTTCTTTTGCTTGTCAGAGACTTTTGAGAATCGTGCTCCTTTCTTATTTTCTGCTTTTATTCTTTTCTTTTTTTGGGGGGGGGTACTTTTTTCTAAAAATTACCATCCATCTCTTCTTTTTAATCTTCTTCCTCTTCTTATATTTTCTGTTTTCTTTTTCTTCTTCGTCCGTGGATGGGGAGTGGCCAAATTGTATAAATAAGTTTATTTTTCGTCTTAATCATTATCTTCCCTTGAAGTACCTGAATAAATCGAGCATATGATTCCAACATCCTCATTATGACCGCAGTTATCGACGCCCCAACCGCGGTCCCAGCAGCTGGTCAGCGTCAATTCTTTACCCGTACAGTCCACGTTATCCAGCCAAATCACCGTGCTCGAAACCGCCGAGCCAAAATACGCCTTCTCCTTGACCGCCAGTGCGCTGGCGAAACCGAGTTGCCGGCAAGCGACGTCGGCGTCAGCTAGGTCGAAGTAGTCGTCGCATATCGTGCCCCACACGTAGTTGTGGTAGATCTCCAGGCGGCCTTCAATGTCGGAGGAGCCGCCGACCAGTCGAAGGTCGCCTTCTATTTGTGCCCCTGTGTTCGATATGGACAGGATGGATGCGGATAAGTATGTGTGTGGAGACAGAGAGAGAGAGAGAGAGGGGGGGGGGGGGGGGGGGGGAGAGAGAGGAGAGAGAGAGAGAGGGTAAGACAGGTCGGGAGGATAGCAGGAGATGAGAGAAGAGGAAGAGAGGGAGAGAGAAAAAGAGAGAGAGAAAGAGAGAGAGAGAGAGAGGGTAAGACAGGTCGGGAGGATAGCAGGAGATGAGAGAAGAGGAAGAAAGAGAAAGAGAGAGAGAGAGAAAGAGAGAGAGAGAGAGAGGGTAAGACAGGTCGGGAGGATAGCAGGAGATGAGAGAAGAGGAAGAGAGGGAGAGAGAAAAAGAGAGAGAGAAAGAGAGAGAGGGAGAGAGGGTAAGACAGGTCGGGAGGATAGCAGGAGATGAGAGAAGAGGAAGAGAGGGAGGGAGAGGCAGAATGTGAATAAGAATAGGAGATCAACAAAGAATAGGTTGGAGATGGATGGAGAATGAAGAGAGGGGGTAGAGGGCAAGAGAAGCGGATGGAGGAGAGAGAGGGTGTGGACAGTTTAGGGGAGCGATCGAGGCAAGGAGAGGAAGAAGAAGAGTTGAGAACGCGATAGTTTTTTTACATGATATCTTTCACATTTAAAGCTGATTAAATCAATAATGTTGATGTCACGTACGGACCCTGCAGAGACAGGTTTCCATATTAATCTTTCTAGAGAGAGTTTGCAGAACAAGACTTATGCATGCATATCACCCCAATGCATATCACCCCCCCCCCCCCCCATGTCCTACATGAAATTTCCAGATCGCTTTCAAATTTGCTAAATACTTAACAAACACAAATAATGACAATAAAATGCTTGTACAATCTTCTTAATAAGGGTGAACGTCAACAAAACAGTGCGACACGAATGCATTTACAACAACAGATACCTTTGATACCATTGATACCTTTAAATCTGAACTCAAAACCTATCTTTTCCGGCAACATTGCGAATAATATGTGACATATTGAGGGAGCCAGGCGCCTTTGAATGCTTTTGCAGATAAATGGCGCTATACAAATGCTGTTCATCATCATCATCATCAACAGTACTATGCAGAATAATATCAATAATGTAAGCACTTGCTATTTACGTAGACATACTGTAAGTAATATTTTCTGTTCGTCATTCAAAGAAACTTACTATGGGGGTATATACAAGAAAGGGGCTGCCTAGATACATTTGCTCAACCCCTGTCTTGGGAGGATGGATGCCGCCTCTCGCCTTTATCAATCTCTTGATATGCCACTTAGGGTATGTACAGCTATAGTTTACAGGGTTAAAGATAATGCTTGTTCAAATCAACTATCGATACTTAACAGAATACATGCGATAACTCCCTGATTTGTACTTTGATCCAATCCTTGGCTAAAACATTTTTTGTACCAACAGACCAATATCCGCGAGTTTTTCGATTATAGCCGGTGCTCACTCATCAATAATAATAATAATGATAATAATAATAATAATAACAACTAGTATTTAGTACGCTCTCCATAATAAACTATTTCACAGCGTTTACATAAAATAATAATACATAACGTACAACCGAATTTCATCAAAAAAGGTACATACACAATGTTTGAAAGGGATAGGGAAAAGAAAAGTGCTCAAGTTAACTATTTAGGGAAGAGGTATGTTTTCAAGAGTTTCTTAAATTTATTGGTATGTGGAATAATTTGCTGCTTTAATAAAAGAGGGATAATTGTTCCATTCTGTGGATGCAGTAACAGTGAATGATCGATCGCCAGCTTTTCTACGGGTCCTAGGAATGGTAAGCAGAAATGGGTCTTGAGAAGAGCGAAGATTAGGGCGAGATGGGTTACGAGATGTAAAGCAATCTTTGATATATTATGTTGGCGTCTGGCCATGGAAGGCTTTAGAACACTCAAACGTAAAATATTCTCAATACTTTTAGTTTTAGTGCCATCTGATTGAACAGACTCTCATCCACAATTCCATTAGAAATATCATGCAGATATCATGGAATCAAAATTGTACTTTTTCTATATACGCTCTATTATTTCCATTCACGTATTGTAATGCTCGCATGTAAAATTTGCCCTAATATGATTAGTTTCAAGAATTCGCCATCGTGTTCTAAATTACTATTTATCTATATGAACTTAGTAAAAATAAGTAAGTTTCCAACATAACAATTTTGCTGACTATTTTTTTAAAATAAAAACGAAAATAATAATTCGGAGCTTCCTGTAGACATTAAGAAGATATTTCGCCGACTGAGATAATCTTATGAAAGGAGGAATATAGACCCGCGATAATTAGGGAATTGTGGAGTACACAAAATGTTATATTCGTTAATAATTAACTCGGTTTCATACAGCAGATTTGATGAGTGGTTACTTTGATACGACGGCCTTTATCGCTAAAATAGTATAAGGAATATATATATATATATATATATACTAAGATTTGGTCTATTCCTCCGTACAGTGCTCAATGCTTATGGGCAGAGCAAAAATGCTACAAGTTGCCTGATGATCGCTCGCAAGGCGTGAAACTCGGAGTTGCAACCATGCACAATTAGTCTGCCTTATCCAATATATATATATATATATATATATATATATATATATATATATATATATATATATATATATATAATATGCGTCACTGATGAAATAATGATTGACACTCTGATAACATGGTTAAATAGTTTTAAAGATTTGGCAAGAAATGAAATTCATGTCAAATACAACCATGTATCTAATTATGATTACACGATGAAAACAATTATTTATCAGCATTTGTTATCGTTATAGATAATGATAATAAAGTAGTAGTAGTAGTAGTAGTAGTAGTAGTATAGTAGTAGTAGTAGTAGTTGTATAATAATATAGTATAGTATGATAATTAAGATATGTAATGGTAGTAATATTAGTAGTAGCAAAATAGCAGTATAGCAGTAGTAGTACAAACTGTACTAGATTGTAGTGGTAGTACTAGTTTAGTAGTAGGTAGATAGTATTGTAGTAATAATAGTAGTATAGTAGAAGTGGTGGTGGAAGTAGTAGTATAGTGTTGGTAGTAGTAGTAGTAGTAGTAGTAGTAGTATAGTAGTAGTAGTAGTAGTAGTAGTAGTAGTAGTAGTATAGTGTTGGTAGTAGTAGTAGTAGAAGTAGTAGTAGTAGTAGTAGTAGTAGTATAGTAGTAGTAGTAGTAGTAGTAGTAGTAGTAGTAGTAGTAGTATAGTAGTAGTAGTAGTAGTAGTAGTATATAGTGTTGGTAGTAGTAGTAGTAGTAGTAGTAGTAGTAGTAGTATAGTAGTAGTAGTAGAAGTAGTAGTAGTAGTAGTAGTAGTAGTAGTAGTAGTATAGTCAGGATGAGTATAGTAGTAGTAGTAGTAGTAGTAGTATAGTAGTAGTAGTAGTAGTAGTAATAGTAGTCGTCGTATTGTAGCAGTACTCGTAGTGGTAAAGTAGTAGTAGGTATGTTCTGATAAAAAAAAAATGACAATGCGAAAGGCACAATGAATCCCTCTCCCCCCCCCCCCCCCCCCCCCAAAAAAAAAAAAAAAAAAAAAAAACGATTAGAACGATGATCATCCTCTATGGATTTTTAAGAGTAATCTGACGGATACGATCATACCTATGTTTTAATAATCTTCCAATATTTATACATTCATTTTCTGGGAGAAGGTTGGGGTTGGTCGGAAGTCTGTTAGGAAAGGCGGATATACATTGGCCCCTTCTCTTTTTTTGTATTACGTTGGTGCTCAGAAAGCTTGACCTGATATAAAGCTGAAGCTGAAACTTGAGATGAAGCTGAATCACAAGCTATATGAGTTTTGTTGTCTGTTTTAGCGACAAAATGCATTTGCATGCAGAAGCGTTACAGGTACATGTTTTGATCAACAGCCGAAAGCACGACAGCAAGCGTATCTCATCCTTATATCGTCATATTCCTCACCAGAACCGCACACCACACCAATATCGTCCTCATGGGTGCAGCCATCATCATATACCCCCCATCCAGGAGATTGGCATTCGGCTAGGGTCGATTCGAGGCCGGAGCAGTGTACCTCATCCAAAAAGATGACCTGGGCATCGCGACCGGGTCCGAAATGTCTCGTGACTTCAAGGTGGGCACGCCCGAGTTGCTGACATACGACCGTAGCCTCTGACTTGCCCCATTTATTTTTAGCGCATACCGTGCCCCAGCGATTATCGTGGTAGATTTCGAGTCGCCCCTCGTAGCGATCAACATTGTTTGAGCCCTCAACGAGACGGACATCGCCTTCCATCCAAATGTAATCTGTGTAATACCGAGGCATTTTTTTACTTTCTCGTCTATCATATTCATTCGGATATACTTCAATTCAATTTTAAAATCTGAATTTTCTATATGTATGGTGGTAATTGATTTTTATTTATAAATACGCATGATGACAGGTAAATTGCCCAATATAAGGGAACGAAAGAAGCCATATACCAAACGAAAATCAATATTATGTATGATTATCATTTTGTCATCAATTTTCCATTTGTGGAGGTCCCGTGGTATAATATTTCATTCACTTGAATTTGAATCCATGGGTTGATGGTTCGAATCCCAACCTGACATTGACGTAGTTGGTAAGTCACATTTGCCACTATCTCCACCCAAGTTTTAAATGCATTATTATTCCTTTAAAACACAATCCATCCTCCAAACAAAACAAATGGAGAATTCACTTTTGACAATGGCAATGCATTTTGCAACTTTTCACTTTTGACTTGGCCTCATACTAGGTGTACTTCACATTCCATGATTACATAATCATTACAAATGTTTAAGTTCAAGTTCACCTTATTCAATACTTTCAATGGAGCAACGCTGTAGAGTGGAACAAACATACTTTTAATGATACCAACGTCGAGTATGATAACAATATAACAAGAGATAATTATTGTATTTACGCTAAAACATGAATTGCATAACTTGTTGAGGGGCATATACTCTGTTCCTATCACCTCAACATCGGGGTGAATAGGAACACTCGTTATTTTGTAATTATGTAACAAATCAAGTCTAAATTTGATGGAATTTCTTTCTTCGAATTGGAAGTGGGCATGAGTGCATACAAAATGTACATGAGCAAAAACATTTACCACTGGCCATGTGATAAAGAACGTTAAGGGAAATATATGAAAACTGTTCTTCATCTTTCTACGGTAAATTGTTTTGTCTTTACAATACCAAACTTTCATTTGTTCATTTATTTTCATCTTCATATAAAAATAATAGATCATTCAATATTATACATACATAAATTTTAAAAATACATGCAATAATACACGTTAACAGTATCAAAATCAAAAGAGACCAAATTTACCAGTTGAAAATGAGAAAGGGGAACTAAAATAAGGGCAAAATGTCAAATAACTTCCCTAAAAGAATAAAATTATCATTTGGTGTTTTTTCAACTTATTCTGTTACTAACTTGTAAACAAATTAAAAACAAACAATGTGTAATAAATAAGCCAGTGGAACAGCATAGTGTAAAATATGTTTATGTTTTAAGTCAGTATTTGGACAAATAATAAATTTTCAGATATTTTTTAAATAAAATTTGAACAAACTCCATTCTAACGACGATAACAATGATGATGATGATGATGATGACGATGGTGATGACGATCATCATGTTAATAATTATGTTAATTATAACGATAACAATGATAACGATAATAATAGTAGTAGTAATAATAATGATAATAATAACGATAATAGTAACAATAATGATAACAATTATAATAATAATAATAATACCAATAATAATAACATTGCAAATAATGATAAATAAAAAATAACAATACAAGTAATAATAACAATGATAATGATAGTGACAGTAATTATAATAATAATAATAACGATAATATTGATAATGACATCAATAATAATAATAATAATAACAATACAAATAGTAGTAGTAGCAGTAGCATTAGTAAATTAGTAATAGTACTAGTAGTAGTCGTAATAATAACTATAATGATAATGCACATTTATTTTGTAACGCGCCTAATACTGTGATTTAGGCGCCATGGTGCTGTTGTCGTTGCCAAGCAATTAGGCAAAGCATATTTTCCCTAATATATCTTAATTCATCATGCTAAGTTATTCTCTTGTATATGCTTCCATTTTCCTTTTATTTATCTGGAAATATATTCATATTTGACAATATTCTAAGCATGGTGCATGTATTTCAGATTTCATGTTGAGTTAGTTTCAATCACAAACTTTCTGACGATAGCAGCATTTATTGTGCTATGTACGTTATTATAGATGTAACTTGTGGATACTATCGATACATCTTACGAATCTCAGACCTTTTCTTTAATTCGTTGCAGTTCCTACTAATCTATACTTACCAACTTGGGCGATGGCTGGTGCAAAAATCATCAAGAAAGTCCATAACATCCTGAGCCTCGTCATGATGTTTTTTCTCGTGTTTAGGTACTCTCTGAATCCTTCTATTGTACTGAATTCCCCCCAGAATAAGATTTTCCAAATCTGTTCCGCGTTCGGGCTTGTACGTGCAATATCAGACCAGTTTAGAGCAGTATCCACAACAAAGGAACTGTTTTTCGGTTATGATGTCTTGGATCCTCAATTAAACGAACCAGTTTGTTAGTAGCTTCTTTTTTATACCGTGTGCCTCAGAGTTTCCATTGAATACCTTTTACTTCAATTGTTAAAAAATAACATTGTTGTATTTCTCCAAAACGGTATGTTGGAATGGTCCTTTCTTTATGAGATGACTCAAGATGTGTATAATTAGTATACACTCTTAATGGTGTAAGCTTGCTTGTATCTTAATCATTAATAAGTTAAATCATCAACGGATGACGTTAAGGTTTTGTTTGCATTAGTGGACCTTTGGACTGGGTAGGTTCGACTAATCATTGATATGTCGTGGACTTCATCAAACCGAATTATTAAAGACCGTCATGAGAGAACGAGAGAGAGGGAGAAAGAGAAAAAAAAAGAGAGAGAGAGGGGAGAGAGAGAGAGAGAGAGAGAGAGAGAGAGAGATGTGTGTGGGGGGGGGGGGGGGGGGGTGGGGGGGGGGGGGGGGGGGGGGGGGGGGGAACGCATGGTACGGTGGAACACCACTCGGACCGCAGTATAGGCCTAGACACGGTGTCAAAGACGATGGCACTTGTGATTATGAGGCAACAGCCCATGAGACAAATCGCCCACAAGAACGACATTCTTATATCTTCCCTTATTTATATCTCTGTTTTATCGGTATCGTGGGCTGTCGGTCTACTGGGATGACCCGATTTTGAACTAGACGCAGTGTTCTGGTTCTATTTACTGGGTTTAAATTCGTCTGTTTTTAGTGTCTTTGTGTTCCATTGTACTTTCTCGACTAATTCCTCTTCTTTCCCCTGTTTTTCTCTGCACATTTTTCTTCCTACTTCTTCTTTTTATGAATTCTTCTTACCTTCTTTCCAAATTTTAACGAGGGGCTTCTCAGTCTGTACTCACTCGCCTATACATGACTTCCTTTTCCGATATAATGAAGCGATTAGAAGAAGAAGTTGAGGGTCGTAGTGGATGCTGTTTGAGTCACTGTTCAATATTACCGCCATGGATCCCATTAAAGGTAATACAAAGTTTTGGGAAATTTTGAAAATTGGCAGGATAGTAATTCTTTACAATTTTGTTATATTTGGATGCCCCTGTGGATGTTTTATAAGCACTAAAAAAATTAGCCCCTGAAACATTTTTACTTTCGAGAAAAATTGAATATAAAAATTTACCGGTGCTCCCGTTAAATGTTGATAAATTCCAAATAGCGCTTACGGCCGTACAATGGTAGCTACGACCATGAAAATCTCAGAATATGTTGTTGTGATATGTTATTTTCAAACGGGAATAACCGATTGGTCAATTTTAATCAAGAAACATTGTTTTATGGCTTAATTCATATATTGACCTTGAGAGGGAGCTATACAACATAAAGATTTTATTATTTACAATTTCATAACTTAAGACTCGATTTCAACCGCGACAATGATCACTGAATATTGTTGGATCGCATATGCTTCCAATATGTTTATTTGAACCAAATTCATGACCCCATACCAAAACTTTGTATTACCTTTATTGTGTGATAAAAACGGACTTGTGTAGCGCATTTACATTTCATGCATCATTAACACCACCATAACAAAACTTTTTTCTTCAAAAGAGATTTGACCAAAATAAGACTAAATTCAACAAAACAATTTCCCCTTGGACCAGGGCCGTATAGCCAGAGTTTGATTTTTTTTTTTTTTTTTTTTTTTTTTTGGGGGGGGGGGGGGCACATACATGTAATTGATCGACGTCCTGGGGAGGGGTCTAAACAAGTTCAACCGATCTTGGAAAAAAAAATGGGGGGGGGGGGCACGTGCCCCCCGTGCCCCCCCTCTCTCTCTCCCTGGAAATCTGATTAGAAGGGGTCGTCTCCTTCTCCTCCAAAATTTAGAAATCTCCAAAAAAGTTTCTAAATTAACGATTTAAAACTGTCTGACCCAATTTAGAGGATGGAGAAAGGATTTAAAGGGACTATGTCCCATTTGCAGGCCAAAAAAATGAAAAAGTTAAAATCCAACTGCATTTGAAAGATAATACTAATTTAGAACTTCCCTAAAAAAGGTGGGGCTTGAAAATGTCTTCAAGTGGGAAAATGATGACTATTAGTTGTCAAATCGACTTTAGGGCTATATATAGAGCCCAAAAGTAATAGTTGATTTTCAGACAATTGTACCGAATGGTCAAACGTTTTATGCTGCGCAAAGATTCAATCAGTTTAATCTTGGCCATCACAAGAAGTGGGTTATTGATGTAGACAAAATGCTCATGTACCCTTTACAACTCTTTTCATGTATGTTATTACCAAAGAAGAAAAAAAGCCAGTCAGTCACTCAATAGTGTCTGACAGTGAAGTCTAGCAAGTAAACGGTTTTCCTTGCATAATTTGAATATGAGGACACTGCTAACGTTTAAATTTCACAGATATGACATACATGACATATTCATAATTCCTGTAAAGTTCTACAGCATTTGAGGTTGGCTGCAAAAGGGACATAGTACCTTTAAATATGTCTGTTTAATTAAAAATGTTAAAACGACGCGAATTACTTGCTCGGTCGCTGCACTCCCTCGCAAAGTGCGTCGATAGAATGAAAAGTTGCATTTTCAGTTCAACCCAAAGAAATAGTCATAATATATATGTGCCCAAGTTATTATAATCATAAATTGAAAAATGCTTCCTCGTGCTTTCTGTCACAGACGCACCTTTGAGGAATATGTATTTCCGAGTGCCTTTTTATTTACGGGCAACTCTTTTGAATACTTCTTGATAAAACATATTTTGAAACAAGCATTATCATCAAATAAACTTGAAGACAAAAAAGTGAAATATTAGTCAAACAGATATGGGCGGTATTTAGTAAGTATTGAAATCATATCTTAATTTCTGCATTGCTTTCATACAAACAAATCAGCATATTTTGGGGGCAAATTTTTGTACGGATAATTTTGCACTGATCTATTCACCTATAGTGTAGTCATCATTGGACACTTTCAATATATTCCTGGTTTCTTTGATTGTGCAGTTCTGAAATAGGATCTCTTCTCGATCATAGTGGGGCGCTGCGCCCCTCCCCCAGAACTGAAAATATGTTCTGTGCCCCCCTTCCCCCCTTAATCTGCTGTCCGTATAGGCTGACTATAAGCGTATCATCGGAGAGAGTCCATTTTCTTTGTGGAGGCAGAACAAATATTAATTCAAAATCTTCCAAGAAAGGCAAGAATGCTAGGTAAAAGACCGTATCGCAAATATTATAGCTAGAGGTCTAGGCTAAACTCTATAATGGTGATGCCCACTATGCCATACAATAGATAAATAAAAGTAAAAAATAATCCCAGTTTCTAAGATACTTACTTGCAGTTTGATCTTTGAAAAGTTTTTGACAGGCAAGAAATTACCCATAGCGTGCTCGTGGGCACAATTTGGATGAGGGACCTGCTCCTATGACCCCTCTAATCTCCCCCCCCCCCCTCCCCCCCCCCCCCCCCCCCCGCCCCGCCCCGCCCCCGATCCGATTCAGTCACATGTGCACAACACTACAAGTACCAGCAGAAATTTACATCGCTCGCTCGGGTCACGATCACGTCGTGTACGTGTACGTATACAGTGTACCTACAGGAGCATGGAGGAGACCAACGCCAGAACTTTCGGGGAAGGTGCTATGGGTATTTTGTCATGCTGGACAACAGTTTTCACCCTATTTTTGTGTTTGATATGCTCAGAAGCGTTTACAGATGGGTGGTAGGTATCATTCTGAGCACAATTTATTCAACTTTGCACCTTAGTCAAGGCATAGACCGGACTATAGACCCAACAATAGTGTTAATAAATAATAATATAATTAGACTAGTCTATTGAAATTTGTTAGACTCTAGATCTACTAGTTTTTACTTTTTAATTGCACAGCACCAACTGCTGCACTGCACATGCCAAGAGCACCTTGCCAGACATTCCCACCTTAATTTCATATCCTGACTAATATATAGATCGATCCTGTCGAGTACATACCATAGTAGTACTAAATAAAAGAAATGATAACAAGTTTGGGGGATGTAGCCCCAGACCTTGATAACTGTGTATGTTGGTCATCACTTTTTCATTTTCCAAAAGAAAGAAAAAAATAGTGAGTTCCTGCTCCATGAAGTGAGAAGAAGGTTTTGACTTTCGAGTCCTGTAGTTGTAGCAATGATGTCTTGTGCATGATAATGCCCAGACGGGTGTCGGAGCTGCCAACCTTGGACGACCAAAAAAAGGAACCATGGGCATGGCATGATCACTCCAGTAAAGCATAGAGAGTCATAGACCGAAAGCTTCAGTCTCTGATATCGACGGTTGTTCCGCTGAGATTGCATCTGGCTCCTCTGACCGCCTCTATTTATGGGGAATGTCAACAAATGTCAGTTTTATTAAAGAAATGATCCATGATATTGGACGGTTGTTTCCGTCTAAGAGAGTCAATGCTAATGCGTATTGACCTCTAGCACTACATAGGCCTACTTGCTGTGAGGCAGGTATTATACACAAATATACACACCACACAATATTGTATTGACTGCACACAATAGGACCGTTTGGGCCGATCGGCAAATTTGACACTAGACTTACAATTTGAATTTTTTAATTATTCTTTTTAACATCAGTAAGTTGAACAAAATGTATTTTACTGCTATTTAGGTGTCATCAATTGTCACTAAATTAAAGGGAGGCTTTACTACTTCAGCTAGAAGGGATTAGACCACCCAGTGAGCCATCGAGGTCACTGTGACAGGTGGCTATCTCATTAACTCAGCTCTCATTTAACATAAGAAAAAGAGGATCATGGGGGACCAACAGGCACCGATTTGGGAAGTCTTCTATATAGAGGGAGCAAGTAGCTACAAGTAGTACAGTGTGCCTTTAAAGTACCGATTTTGAGTGAAATCAGTTGAGTTTTGTACAGTGGTGTTTGAAATGTTGAGAATCAAAAGCACAGCTTTTACTACACAGCCAGGATAGTAATGCACCTATGTGTGGGCACTGGGCATGATGGCAACAAAAAAAAGGAATTTTAAGCAACAAAAAGGAATTTATTAAAATGGAACTTACAACCACGCATGACAAACTTCCAATGCAGAAATGTCTATTCCTTATGCTGGTTTTTCCATATTAGGACCTATAGTTTATTTAGACTTCTAGGTATTTTGTTGTTGTTATTTTTGTATTATCGGCGTTTCATTCTTTTTGAGAATATTTTTCTCTTCAAGTATGTTTTAACAATAGTTTTCTATTGAATTTGTGATCAAAATAACATTTTAGGGCAGTTGTTTGATGTGCGGTAACTATGTAAAAAAAAAATTATAAAAAATTATTCAAAAAACGTATTTTATGAAGAAAAAACGTAATACTGTAATTTGGAGGAAAAAACAGAGTATTTCCTGGAAAAACAAAATGGTTGCCAGCTCTGTATAATATAGTGAGGCACTTCTGGGATGACTTGATCTTCAGACCACTTCCATATGGTCTTCCTCTCTTCTTTGGGGATCTTTTTGTAGTTGATTGCCAGGATTACACTCTTGGTTGGATTGGTTGTATTTTCATTTCGTAGCATAGTGGTGGTTGATGGAAAGCATTTGCTGAAATCTGAAGTTCACCTGGGGAGTTGGCCAACAGGGTGACATCATCGGCAAAGAAAATCACTCCAGAGTATCTCTGATGGAATGTGCAGCTAAGCCAGCCAGGAGGATTTTGATTAGTTCATCTAAGATATCATTCATTCTCACTGCAGGGGTGGTATTCTGAAAGTATGTCATGATTTATGATGAAAAATCAAAATTAAGACTTGCCATTGTTTTAATGTCTGCACAAAGCTGGCTGTGTTTGCCTGAAGTTTCTATGTAAGCACCATTGATAAGTTTTAATTCCTCTTAAACTTAAGTTTGTTACGATCATTCACATCATGTTACCTCACATTAACCCTTACTGTACTGGGCTATTTTGAGCACCCACTGACTGGGGAGAGGATACTGCCCTGTCTTACACTGTTTTTTAGGGGGATGGGGGCGGCTTGTTAATCCTTCCCGTAGCACTTTACTTTCAGCTCCTTGATATGATGCAGCCAGTAATGCTTGTATGCTGGGATGCACTTAATTTTAGAGGAATTAAAACTTACATGTATCAATGGTGCTTAATAGTGCTAGTGCTTAACATAGAAAACTTCAGGCAAACACAGCCAGCTTTTGTGCAGACACTAAAACATTAGCATGTCTTACTTTTGATTGTTCATCATAAATCATGACATACTTTCAGAATACCACCCCTGTATTAAATGATAGTGAGAATGAATGATATCTTCCATTTTGCAGGGTGACACCATCGGCAAAGAAAATCAATCCAATGTGGGCGGTTTGAGGCAGGCATTGTAGAGGAGGAGATAGATAGAATCATGTGCTCAGGCATGAGGTTCTCTTGTTTTCAGCATCCTGATAGCAGTTCCTATGTGTCTTGAGTTGAAGTTGGAATTGGCAGATATTAAACTGCTTCCGAAGCAAGCTGACTGAGATTGAGAATGGATGTTGTGAAGGATGCTTCTTACAGTGTGTGCTGTTAGTTGATGAAGAATAGGAAGATGATGCTAGGACTATGAAGTTAATTAAGGATAGGTGATATCAATATCATATTTCACATTGTTACAGTTCCAACTCATGCATTGTAGGAACCCCCCCCCCCCCCATTTACAATTCGACCTCTTGCATTGTATGACAATGGCTGGACCCAAACAATGGCATTTCATTCATAACAGATTTCTTTCTGGCTCTACAGAGCTGAGAAACAATGAGAAATCTTAATTTTTATGATTCTTTTAATTTTTTTCTAATTACCAGTACATGATTTTTCTGATTCTGATGCAATAGATCCATTCATTTATGGGAAATTTATAACATTTAGAACATTGTTGGAAATGTATTTCAATATAGTATATTTTCATTACAAGCCGTATGAAATTTTGTAAGCCTGTGTCTATTACAGGTCCCCCAGTGAAGATGTGGTTACACCATATGAGTTTGGCGAACATGGCTCCCCACGCTCCCATCGACAGATACGGGATTGTCAACCGATCAAGTATGACAACGTGACTCATCACACGCAGAAAGCGCACGACTGGGACCAGAACGGAAGGGTTCCCTACCCCATAACCGATCTGAACTACTTTTACGATGACCTCCCATTTGGAGAGCGAGCTCCGGGACACATCGTGTGGGTAAAGAGTCCTGCCAGGACAGTCTCAGTCCTGGAGCCCTTTGATTCAGGAGGTTGCACCAATCATCACAGGGCCACCGTTGATACCTCTGCAAAGCAGGAGAACTGCCTAGTGGCCGTCAATGCCGGATATTTCAACACAAGAAGCGGGGATTGCTATGGAAACGTTGTGAGCAATGGAAGGCTTGTCCAAACAAATGGAGGATTGCAGAATGCTCATTTTGGTATCAGGGCTGATGGGACGCTGGTGTTTGGGTGAGATTTATTTATATGAGACTTAATTCTGGATATATTCATCAAAAAGATTGAAACCAACAGAGATGTTTACAAGCATTGAGCTAATCAAAATATTCCCATTTCACTTACATTTCATATTTCTCTAGAATGGCCTGATGTACATGTACAATCATAGTTTGATAAGATATTGATGTGTCATTTAAATCAACAATTAATGGATTTGACTGAAAAGGACTTGAAATATATTGACATTGTAAGCTCTAATTAAGGAACTAAATTAACGTTAGAAGGGATTTAAAAATATAAAAATACTCGCGTCTGCCGCTAATCATGATTGCGTTTTAATACAATTTCGTCCGGGATCTGTTTTTAGTCTTCGCAAATACAAACTCCGACCAACACTGGCCCGGAACCGGACTGGAAGACCAAACTGGAAAAATACTGGGACCCGGCCCGGCCTGACTTCCACCACTGTATAACTCTGGATGAAATTTATTGGAAACATCATGAGTGAATATTAAAATGTCTTATGTAACAGGATATTAGAAAGTAATCCCCCATCTATTGTTTTGATTTTGTTCAACTTACCCATAGGTATTTATCAGAAGAGGATGTCTTGCAAAAAGAGAATCCATTCGTCCAGCTGGTGGGAGGAGTTGGTTGGTTGCTAAGAGATGGTGAAATATATGTGGAAGAAAGCAGGAAAGCAGAATGCGGAGATGTAGAGGAGTCAGGTACGTGATAACCATAGCTAGCATAGTAGAGATAGTAATGTCACAGCAAATAGCGTATGTTAATACACTGTAGGTCAAATTTTTGGTGCACCAAAATTGTTCCTTCCCATAGAGATTGTATTTTGGAGGGAATATTTTGAGCTAGATAAATTGACCTTTGAATGTGAATGTATGCTTGAGTCACAATCATTTATCTTAAGACATATTCTTTTCTTATGATATTTTCAAAATTTGGAACAGCAAATGTTTTCAAAAGAACCATTTTAACCATCTCAACTAGAGCAGATGCTTCGTAGAGGGGTATGGGTCAAAGTCTTGTGTGTGGGCAAGTCCTAGATATTTGATGTGATACTGAATATTTTTAGTATATCCGATGATTGTCTCAAGTGAAGAGCCCTACTAGCTTGGATTATACCAAACCTGAAGTAAACCAATGATACATTTGTTGTTAAAGTATATTCAGATCTCCAGACTACTTGGCAATGTTACCTTGGATTTGCCTATTTCTGAAGCCCCATGGGGGCAAATTGCCCCAAGCCCCTGTATATTTTGATCGCTAGTAGATGAAGATCATTGTATTGGAATGGAAAGGGCAAAGCAACAAATTGTTTTCTGTCGCTTTTTTTATCTTTTCTTGATATTTTGAAATAAATTTGTACCATTGTCCCCGCCTCCCCCCCCCCCCCCCCCCCCCCAAAAAAAAATAATAAAATAAGTAAGACGTGAGTTATCAGTGTGTCAAGACAAAAAGAAAGAATGTGAGATTTGGTAGTGCAATTTTTTATGTAATAGACAAGAGAATCTAAGCATTTTTTACTAATCATATTTCACCTGACCAACTTTATCTTTAGCACTGCTCATAAAGCCAAGAGAGTATTTTATCAGTATTTTATGGCATGCTCCTGCAACTATTGCTTGACAATCAGTTTCCCTCACCAACCAAATTCCTATCTTTTACCCGGATCCAACACTCTAACCTCAAACCCATTATCAACCCTAACCCCTTATACTTTTGATGAAATAAAGCCTGGAGCAATTGTTACTGGAACAAATGAATTACATCACTGTTTCATGTCATTTCTCCATTCCTTTGTTTGTGCAAAGTCAACCGTGCAATTCTTTTTCTAATCCAAGTGGCGTTCAACCTGAGGCCATTTTCTGAAAACTGGTATCTTTAACCCTTACTGTACTGGGGGGGGGGGGGGGGGGGGGCCTGGGAGGCCTCCCCCTCGACATTTTCGGAGATTGCGCCGCAACCGCTTGGAATTTTGAATTGTCGTTTCATGACTTTTTCCCCTCAAGTCTTACGCACATTTTGATACCATTTTCGGATATACCTGTAAGGCGTTACATAACAATTAGTATGCGCATGTCATCAAAAAAAAAAAAAAAAATGAAAATTGCATCAAAATTTGCATAAATTATCATTATTAATTACATTAAAATAACTTTTTTGTGTTAGAAAAGAAGTTTCATATGAATAATGAGTTTCAACATTCAAAAAGTGGAGTTTGACACATTTTCGGTAAAATGCATAAAATTAGTGCATTTTGCATAATTAATTAGGCTAACGACAAAAATTTGCATATTCGGAAAAAACTAATTATACCATCTTGTTCCTTACGTAAATATCTACAAACATGCAAATTTTTGTGTTCATCGGACAATCGACGGCCGAGATCATGGGGGGGGGGGGGGGCCTCCCAGGCCCCCCCCAGTCAGTGGGTGCTCAAAATAGCCCAGTACAGTAAGGGTTAATGTGAGGTAACATGATGTGAATGATCGTAACAAACTTAAGTTTAAGAGGAATTAAAACTTATCAATGGTGCTTACATAGAAACTTCAGGCAAACACAGCCAGCTTTGTGCAGACATTAAAACAATGGCAAGTCTTAATTTTGATTTTTCATCATAAATCATGACATACTTTCAGAATACCACCCCTGCAGTGAGAATGAATGATATCTTCCATTTTGCAGGTACCGTTGATGCATTCTTTGACATGTTATCAGCCAGAGTAGCTGTAGGCAGTGATGATGAGGGAAACCTAGTCATTGCAGCCATAGATGGGCAGAGCAAGGTCAGGGGGTAAGGCTTGCAAATTTCATTTTCAGAAGAATGTAGGGTTCACTTCTTTATCCATCTCAACCATCAATCTGGACATTGCTTCACAAAAATGTTATAGATTCATGTAAGCTGACATCCAATTGAAGCGTATGTTAATTTTATTACTACATTATGTGTTTCAATAAAATGTGGGCAAACTTGTACTTAAATTTGTGAAATGATGCCCAGAACTCCTTTTAATCCCTATTGCTCCATTTCTTTAATTATCAACAGTTTGTTTCCTTGAGGTTATTTTAAAGCATTGTATTTTATTTTCCAAGTGGATCTAGAATAATGATGATTGATAAAGATAAGGACAGTCAGGTGATGGTTATGTTGTAATTGAGTTGAGGACTTATCAGATACTGAGATTATTCACATCCCTAGGTTATACCTCACTCCCAATGCAAATCCAAAAGCACTCCTTTTCCAAACTGACTGATTTATGGCTGTTAAGGAAATTCATATTTTTTGTTCGGTCTGGTATCCCTATCATTGCAGGGAAAGTGTTGCTTTACAACTTCTTTTGTACCTTTTTTCATCTAATAATTTCACCAAAAAAGCTTGTTATATCCCATCTAGTTTAACAACCAAATTTCTAAACTCGATTTATGATTGAATCTTCAGGGTCTCAATGTCATCTTTTGCATCATGGCTTCTCTCTCACGGAGTAAAAAATGCCATAAATCTTGATGGAGGGGGATCAGCTACTTATGTGATCAACGGAACGATTGCCAATAATCCATCAGATCATTGGTGAGTTGCTTTGTTTTTCATTTCCAATCATTCCTGGGCCGTTTTTCAGAAAACTGTTATGAATAACAAGTTACGGTACCTTAACTGTTATCATCTACTAAAGTCATTGCATTCATTTGGCCGGGAGCAAATCTATCATAGAATTTTAGCATTTATCATTGATAAGAAGTTGTATATAACATAGGGCCTTCAGTAATGAATAAGCTCACAAATGTGTGCGATTTAGTCTTGTTTTCAATGCCTTTTCTGTGGTATAATTGGTGTTAACAGGCCCCTTTTGTTTGTTCAATTTGTCATGTCCCCTGCTTATTACTGTCACTTTTTTTGTAGTTACTGTAATTATTTTGGGTTATCTAAAATGTATATAAAATTTATATTACAATGGAATTCTGCATAGCCCCTAAAGATTCATGAAGTATCATGTCAACGCTCAACCCCACCCAACCCCCCCCCCCCCCAAACAAAAATGAAGGAACTACTTGCCACTGAATCAAGAAAGAGTAATATAAGTTGGTCTAGGAGTACCTTCACTTGGTCAAATCTTTGTCTTTGCCTACAAACTTGCTCTGGCAGACCCCGGTTCGAAACTAAGTCATGTCTTTCGGAATGTGACATTAGAGGTCGGTCCCCAGACGTAAATAATCATATCTAATTGAGACATGTCTGTCAAAACCCAATTATACACACAAGTGCCCACTGTCACGTCTCGGCATTATAATTTAAACCTATGGCACTGTACATGTATTACCAATCCCAGTTTTTACATACCTGGTAGCTATCCTGAATTTCTTTTAAAGTCGATCATGTTTTCAGAGTAACTGTATTATAGGTGTCAGATTTGTCTGTCTCTAATACACACAAAGGTATAATGTAGGTTGTTTATGGATGCCAATATTTAAGGTATCATAAATTATAGCTTTGAAATACATAACACTGCATATTACGGTAACTCTCTTATACAGCCGAGACTCCGCCTTCCGATGTCCCAGGCAAGTATCCACCATCGTCTGTGTCCATGAGCCGAGATGCGATCCCAGGGACTGTAATAACCATGGTGACTGCATCCAGGGAGAGTGCAGTTGCCATGCCAACTGGCATGGGCTGTCATGTGACCAGCTACAATGTGGAGATCATAACTGCAGCGGGAAAGGCATTTGCCATGGAAGTATGTCTAATTTTGGTCAACACAGGATTTTTTCTGTTTAGAAAAGGATAAAGTTTCTGTCCACAACCTATGGATAGCAAACTTTGTAAACAAAAATTATCTTGTAAATGGTAGAAAACATTTTCTTGAAAAAAATATGTAAATCGATTAAATTCATGAACAAAACAATTGAATAGTTGCATGTTTATATGAAATCACATTTTTCTTTCAAGAGATTCATTGAATTTGTAGAGTTAAATACAATAATTTTCTGATGACACAATCAACTTTGTTTTATGTTCTGAGTGAAGACTACTGGTAGTTGGGGAAATGGCAGTCTAACAGTCCAAAAGATATGATTGGGTTACCAGATAATTTGTTTCTTCGAAACAATATTTGCAAGATGAATATGTATTTCTTCTTGACAAGTTTATTCAGTTTACTTTTTTTTTCTTCCATTTTTTTAAGTAACTAGTTTTTAGGGTGTTCTTCTTTGAATTCAACTTTCAGAATTCTTTATCATACCACAGATGGATGCATTTGTGATGTTGGCTACTTGCCCCCTGATTGCACAAGGACTTGCCCCAGTGGTTGGTATGGCCAGGACTGTAGCTATCATTGTGACTGCCTTCATGGATGGTCATGTGATCCGGTCAGTGGAGAATGTGCTTGTCTTCCCGGATACACTGGCAAATACTGCCAGGATAGTAAGTTTTTTGTAAACCAAGTGGCTTCTGTAGTGTTGTAGCAACAAAGCAAAATATCAGAAAATATGATTGTGTATGCATCCCATTTTTGTTGTTGTTGCTGTTTTAATTTGTATGTTTGTTTATTTTATAGCAAAAGAACCGGTCTGTTAACCTTTAATACAAAGTGTATTCTCATAAAACCTTTTTAAAATTTTGTTTCACCAGTTTGTCCATTATAGGGCTCAGCAAATGACATTATTTGTATCAAGATATTTATTGTAAAAAGGAAGCTGAACTAAAAACGACTTTTTGCTCCTTGTGATCACGTACAATGTATAAAACCTAGGTGTCTGGATCAAAATTCTGATTAGTTTAAAATCACTAAAGATTGCAAACTGGATGACAAAATAAATTGCTGAACTTGTTTTCCTTGCCAGTTTGTGCCATTGGATATTATGGACCAGGGTGTGATGAGGAATGTGAGTGCAGCAATGGTCTGTGTCCTTGTCATCACATAACGGGCTCCTGCATGATCTCACACATGACTCCTACTATGGAAGTATTCTCAAAGGTATGGTTACGTACATGTTGTTTGTATTTGATGAAAGATTATGAAACAGGATAGTCAAACAGGGATGCTTAGGGGGCTGTTAAAGGGATCCGGTAACTTTGTCTTAGATCCTTTAAAAAAATCCTTGATTTAGCTCATGCTGCAATGTTAATTATAAACCTTTAGGTCAGTCAGGAACCCCATGACTTTTACAACCCAATCGCCTGTCTGATTATCAAGATATTTATGATTGAAAATCGAAATCAAATTTTGCGTTTGCCAAATGGTTTTCATAACACTACAATCTATTGGGGAAAACGAGTATGGTAAAGCCGGTCACTCAAGGTTTCATTTTTTGAGGCATTTCTTGATCATTTGAAGCGCAATTTTTTAAGGGCTTCAATATAACACCATATCACAGACACTGATTACACATAGGGCCGTGCATCTCAGATTTAACATTGTTAAACGATCCCTTTAACTCTTTAATACATGCCATACAAATTATCTCCTTGTGTAGGCCTATCATGTGATGGATAGACCAAAGGTTTCAAGATTATTTGACTGTTTCCAGAGCCAGACTAATCTATACAGTTAAAAGGGTTGTCATGGAGCGAATCTAGACTGGAAATGGGTAATATTGCAAATGCAAAGCCATAGTGTTGCACAAAGCAATCCTTCCCTCACTTGGTACATATTATGTTGTGCAAAAACGTAAGATTGGCAAACAAGTGACCATGCAAAGAGGCGGAGACAGCAACCGAGGTGTTAAATCACCAATATGTGGGCAGCTGGGAGGTAGTTATCCGATTTGTTTATACCTTTTCTGGTTTGCGCAAAAGGAGTTTGGCAAGAAACATCTGCTGTTTGGCAAAATTCAGCCTGTATTTCAAACTTGTTAAAAAGTATATAACCCAACCACTTTAAATTATATGGCTATTTGAGATTATTAACCGTATCAGACATCTGAGCTGGGCAATTTTTAAATGTTATTGCCCTCAAGGTTTAATGGATAAGCCAACAAAACTACAGGCGAAATAAAATATTATTGACCGCTCAGAAAAGTAAATGGGATTTTGTGTGTAATTTGCCAGTCAATAATATTATACAGTAAACCAATGAACAAATATTATTGCCCGATCTGAAAAGTCAATGGCAAAATGTGTGTTAAACTAGCGGGCAATAATGTAGAGCGAATTTTTATTTTGATTACGCATCTATTACGCTTATGAGAAAACACACACTCTATTGTGACGTAAGAATCACACCCAAGGCACACTGTTTGCAGTGTATCCAAAAATTTGTCAAGCACTGGATGCACAGTGCTGGTTTGACAATGTTTTTGCAACTTTTCATGCTAGGAAACCCTCTGCAATGTAGGTTACTGTGGTTTACATAATTCAAGAGTATGATAGTAAGCGTATGGGATTAGCATGAATGTAGCAATACGGGCACAGTGGTAGTGTAGTATTACATTCAGCGCTCAAAATACACGGGGGCGGTGGGCGATTCGCCCCCGTAAGCTACAAAATCGCCCCCGTCAGGTTGCTCACGGGGGCGATTGCAAAATTAAAAATCGCCCCGGTGGAATTATAAAATAAAGATAATCTTTTCTGTTATAACTTTAACACAATATTGAGTTTCAATTTTCAAACCTTAAACCAATGAAATGGAACTAAGATTAGCGTGCAAGATTTCTCGTTTTATGAGTAGGCCTATTATTACCGATTCAGCTCGCAGTGCAGTGCCGCCTTCAGCAGTGGTTATAGGCCTACTGCGCCGTTAGTAGCGGTGCGTGTGCACGCTGCCGCGCCATGTCTGCTGGAGCTGGAGGCGATCGAGCAAGGGCATAAAAATGGTCATGGCCTGGAGAAGTTTTTCGTTGTCAGCAAATAATGAACCTCGACCAGTAAATCAATATTAGGGACTTTTAGATTTGCACGATGAGAACGTGGACTGCAACGTGTGACCTCCTTTTAAGGTCACTGCCAGTGCTTAAAAGGACGTCACATGTGATTGCCAGTGCCTTAAAAGGACGTAACACGTCCACGTCCACGCAAATCTAAAAGTCCCTTTTGAGGAGAAGAGGAAGACCAAAATGTCGTGGAATCAGGGGCGGCGATTTCTGTTAATGACCGGGGGGGACGAAATGCGAATTTTTTTTACGAGGATGTTATGCGAGGGAGCGTAGCGACCGAGCGAGATTTTTTTTGCAATTTTATTAGTCTAAACGCTGCACTCTTGGGCCTTCCAGAGCCTAAAGGTGTGTTGCAGTCATTATTCAGTATATGCTATATAATGTGGGGTTGTTTAGCTGTATGGTTAGTACTCAAATGAAGACACATAGAGAAACATCAGAGTTAGGTTACAATCCAGCATGCCTGATTATATTGTGTATAGAAGAGCCCATACACCACAGTGTACATTAACTGTGTGTATGTGTGTATAGCATGTAGCATTGAGTCAATGTATAAGATCACATATTATATGCTATACAATTTGTTTTGCACTTTTTCAAATTTGAGGGGGGGACGTGTCCCCCCCCCCCTGTCCCCCCCCCCCCCCCCCCGGGATCGCCGCCCCTGCGTGGAATGATATGGTAACATGGGCAGATCTACGGCGGGGGGGGGGGGGGGTAGGGGGTTCCTCCCACCCCCCCCCCCCCCCCCCCCCCCCCCCCCGGCCCCCTTGGGCTGCCAAGTGAAAATGTGATATTAAAGTGGGGGGGAGGGGGATTCTGGAGAGGAGGACTACTAATCTATTTTATTTTTTTCAGGGGGCAGGGGGAAGTGAAGCGCCGTTTTAGCATGACTTTCTTTTTAACTCTTACTTTCACCTATCTCAGATAACCCTAAGTTTTTGGTTGCTGCTTTATATGTAGTTGATAATGCATGATTAAAATAAAGAAAAAGAGAGAGAGAGAGAGAGAGAACCACCATCATCTTGCAATGGTTCAGGGTTCATGTAATGTACATTTGAAACCATTTCTTAGCGTCTCAACCCTAAAAAATAGCAAAACTATTTTTGAGGAAAAGCATTATACTGAATTAAATAAAGAATAATAGCTTTATATTGGATCATACTAATACTGATACGGGCTGAAGACAATGTGGTATTTGTATAGAGGTATTCCAAAATGACATTCTGATAATCAACATTTGTTCTGGTATCATATGTATATACGCATAATACAACTGATCTTTATGATTTCTTAAAGTGACATAGCTTCTTCTCCCTCTGCAAACAAAACAGAAAACAAGGTTATTTAATAAAAGGACCATGCGACAAATAATCATTGTGATTCAAATTGATGCAAGGATTTTTTTGAATAAGCATTGCTTTTCACCAGAATCTTCTTTGTAAAAACAACTTTTACAAATCTCAGCCATGCAATTCTGCCACTGTGCTGTAAGATCACTTTGAGATTAGGAGAAGTGTATTATGTAATGGGTATTTTAAATTGAATGGAACGTCTCAACTCAGTAAGCATGGCTGAGATTTGTAAAAGTTGTTTTTACAAAGAAGATTCGGGTGAATAGCAGTGCTTATTCAAAGAAATATTCGCATCAATTTGAATCACAATCATTATTTGTCGCTTAATCCCTTTTAATGACCATGTTTTCTTTTTCGTTTGCAAGGGGAGAAGAAGATATGTCACGTTAAAGACATCATAAAGATCAGTGTTGTATGCGTATATATTATATACACAGGCCAGTAACAGCTATGTAGCTTGTAAATTTGTAAGAGGGAAAATGCTGATTGAAATGATAATGATGAAATAGCAAATAATTGAGGAGTATCATAGGTACCAATTCAATGGATATTTGTATAAAAAAGAGCCCCCGCCAGTAATAAAAGAGCCCCCGTGAGAAGGCTCAGGGGGGCTCTTTTTTTCGGGGGAAGAGCCCCCGTGGACAAAAAATTAATTTGAGCCCTGATTACATTTGTATGTACATGGACATTTTATTCGTTTTTTAACTTCAGTTGGGGAGTGCCTTGCCAGCAGAATCATCCAAGATGAAGGACTGGTTCCTGACAAACCTCTCTTAGAGGACCAACTCACGGTGCTTCTCATCATAGCAGTTGCCGTGGCAATTGTCAGCATCCTCTGCAATTTCATCTGCTTGTGTTTTCGCTGCTCCTGCAAGTGCGCCACCTTGTCATGTGACAATGGCTATAGCGTCCCAAGGAAACATGTCTACCATCAGCTAGGCAATGAAGAATACACGGAAGAAGAAGATAACCTTTGACCGTGAATTGACCTCTGAACTTTACATCTCATATTTTCTTTCACTTTTTTTTGGTTGATTTTTGCACATTGATGAAAGAAAGTTGAAAATGGTGTCAGAATATCTATATGAAGTTTATATTAACATTATTTGAAACCCATTTTTGCCTTTATTTATACTGCAACTTAGGTTTTGAAAATGTTGATTTTCACTTGCTACAATTGAAAGTATTGGTGCAAAAATGCAGTTGAATAAGAATGCACTTCCAATTCAGATATATGTTTCAAAGACTCTGTCTGACAGTTAGTCTACATTTTTCATTTTGTTAATTTGTATATTTATGCTATACTCGGGTGCTAAATAGTGACAGGTCTACAAGAACACCTTTTGTGCAATAATAGATTATATTCTTACAATCTTGCATTTTATTTGTGTTAATTTTTGGCCTTGGGTCAAATAGTTTGGTCACAATGCTGTAAAAAGGTGATATAATATACAACATGTACTTTTGTTCAAAGGTAGGTGAAAAATTTGGTGTGTGGTTTATTTTGTTGTGTTTAAATATCTACTCAACCAAAGGAATGATTTAATAAAATGTTATTCAGTACTCGGCCATGAGCATAGCTTGGGAGAGGTGGGGGGGGGGGGGGGCAAGGGAGGTCATGCACCCCATCCTTCTTTCTTTCATTTTTGTTTCTAGTAAAAGGGATTCAATTTGCAGGTTTGCAGCCTATTTCTGACCATATGTTCTGATTAAAAATATAAAAAATAAAATCAGTTTAAGGTTGTGCCCCCTCCCCTTCTCTATCTGTTGAGAATTCCAGGCTACACCCTTCCTTCTTACTTTTCACTTGAACCAACATGCACCTCATATATTTAGAAAATTAGTACTATTTCTTTTAAAACTATTTTCAGGTAAGATCTATGTACATCATGCATATGTATAGGCTATAATTTGTATGTATAGTCACTATGAACATGACTGACAAAGAGAGCGGACAAAATATACAGTTCCTCAGGTAGATAAAGGAACATCCCTTCACTGCTATTATGTAAAAATGTGTAGAACAGGTGTCACATGCATATATTCACCTGTTCTACACATTTTTACATAATATCAGTGAAGGGATGTTCCTTTGCCTACCTGAGGAACTGTATATTTTGTCCGCTCTCTTTGTCAGTCATGTTCATATTGAGTACTGATATTACTACACAGTACATAGATGGCGTGAAATGTATTACTATTATCAGGATTGGCTGTGTGGTGAAATCTGGCTTAGGAATCTTTGGTATCTTGTGTATTGCAATGGAATCTTTCTATTTTATTTATTGTTAAGAGAGAGAGAGATAGAGCTTCTGTGAACAAAAAAAACAAAAACATTTTGTTTCCAGTTTAGGACAGAGTTGAATTGATATTTATGTATATATGGTCCAGATATTCACTAATATAGTAATTTCTATAAAAACAATATAACTTATCTGAACTTTTGGGTGATACATATTGTAAAGGAACCATTGAACAATGGGAGGGGGGGGGGGTCATCATTCAACTCACAGTGAGGCAACTAAAAATCAAAGTCACAAGAAAATTGTTGTTCTTCACACACAAGTAATTGTATCCAGTTTTTGTATGTTTGCCTGCTTTTAAAAGGTACTAGTATCCAAGATACCCCTATGAGCAAATTTAATCTGAAATAATTGTTTGAATTTGAGTCTTCCATTGTATAAATCTGATGAGTGATGAGCAAACTGTGTCATTGCTTCCCTATTATGCTTTGAGTTGACCACTCAATGACAATGAGTGTGTCTTTGTCATGAAAATGATATACTTGTAGTGGATGGTGCAGATATTTATTACAGTTTTATATTGCCTTGTTTTATCAGTTTTGGTACTAATGGTTTCTAGCATTTTTGTATTCCAGTGTATGCAAGCAATTTCAAGGTTTTAACAATTTTGTCTGAGGTATTGATTACATTTGTGGGAGTTTAAGGTATTTATGTGTTCATTCATTTTATGATATCCCTCAAAGGGAGGAAATTTTTAAATTCAAATTGTTTTCTTTTTTACTTACCTACAAATTATCTTACAATTCTAGCTATAAATTTTCTGTCAAGTCATGGAAATTAAATATGTTAATTGGCAGTTATTTGTAGAGAGCCAGAAGGGCATTAACTCTGTTAAAAGTATAAAATGTATTGTCTTTGTGGCTCTCTGCATATGCAATCATAAAAGTAATGTTGGCAATGAATTAAGCATTCTTCTAGCTCTTTATGCTGTTTTACGCAGATCATTGTGTCTAGTTAAGCTAGGTACTATAAGTAGTAAGTACTTGCATATCCTGAAGCTGTGTGTCAGATTGATATACTCTTAATGTTAACTGAACACCATATTTGTCAAGTCCGAAGTATTTTCTCCCATGTTGTAATTTGCTCCTTGTGCAGAGCTACCTAGTCTTACAAATTCTCTTTTTAATGCTGCTATTTTGAAGGTTAATATCTTCTTTTCCATTCAAATTGATTTATTTGGGAAGTACTAATAGTAAGCAATAGGAATGCTGCGATTTTCTGGTGGAAATTGGCATCTCCTGATGTGTATTTGATGACATTAATTGAACAATACTGCAAATCACATATTATTTCTTACTTGATAATTGTATTTATTTGATATATATATATATATATATATATATATATATATATGTATATATATATGAAGGTCATCAACCTACCGAAATATCAAGTGAAAATCAGCTTTGAAGTCAATTTATGTTCATTATTGCGTTTAGTACCAGACTACAAGCTTATGGTATTGACCACAAAATGATAAACAAACAAAAATGGTCTTGCCATGTTACATATATAGTTGTCGTGTAATATTAATAATAATGATTAGGTTTACCCAGGGATGCCTCATCAGCTTACCGTAAGTGTTGTTCTTCCGGAGGGCCTTGCCATTGCCAGGTACCCATTTACACCTGGGTGTAGAGATGCAAATGTGGATTAATGTCTTGTCAATAGACGTTAATGCCTGGCTGGGATTTGATTCCTCAACCCTAGGATTAAGAGTCAAGTGAATGAACCACTATACCGTGACACATCCATGAGTAGATCACTCGACGTGCCCACACGTTCACATAAAATAGGGCCCCCAAGTCTGACTTGGGGTTTCGTGTACGCTATTTTATGTTATTCTTATTTTATTCATACTCCTTTAATATCCATTCACCTATAGACTCTCAGGTGAAGTTCCGTTGGGTTGATTTTAAACATTTAGCTGTACACAAATTATTATTTTAGGTGATCGGTATACTTTAAAATGTCAATATGCTCTACTTTCCTGACCAGGCAAGTACGATTGTTATTCAGTTCCAGATTTAGTTGACGCAAGTAGAGTTAATTGCACCAAGCACACTATGTGGACCAGTGAAGGCCAATTTGTTTCAATGTACTTGTATTAACATGCATTTCCAGTGTTTTGAATTCTGGCTCAGTCAGTGATAGGTTTTTTATTATGACTTTGTAGAGTTTTTATGTGTTGAGCTCTTGAACAATCCTATATTCTAAACCCAACGCTGCACACTTTATATGTATTTCATTAGGATTTATTTCCTCGTGTTAGAATTATTTCTGTGTTAATTAGTATACCTCAAAGGAACATGTACTATATATGTATTTTTTGCAGCTTGTGCTTCAGTTTACCTCCGAGGGTCTCTTTTGTCAATCAGGATTTCATTTTGCATTTCAAGAATATGTTGATTATCAGGCGTCATGTACTATTGCAGTGTTTGTATTTTGTGTATTAGCACAATAAAGTCTCTAAATAATTAATTATACTGCAAATACATTATAAGCTTGACAGGATAGCGGCCTTGACTTTGTTTTCAGAGACTTCTCTTATGATTATCTAGGCATGTATTTTATTGATATTTTGCCTTTTTCCCAGTGATTCAGATGTTTACATTTTGTAAATGCCTGTTGTGGCACATTTGTGTCAGTTGCCATTATAAATTCGCTCATTCCAGCAGCTATGTATTATTGATAGCAATAATGATCTTCCGGGCAACTGACACCTATTCATTTAAAGAATGACCTTGCAGGCAACTATTCGTTTACAGAAGAGTTCACAATAAAGACAAAAAGGATTTCATTTGTTTAGTATATGCTGCACCTAGTGAAATAATGAAATTCTCTTCTTTCTTTTTTTTGCCACTAAATAAAAAGGTCAAGAATTCTTTGACCCATATAATGCTGTAGGGTCAAGAAATATGAAGATTTAAAACTGGAACATGTACCAATCTGTCATGTTTTGGGTTTTCTTCATAAACTAGATATATAAGCAATACCAGTATATATAATCCTTTCTAAATGTTGATCTTTAGTAATTTTGCTGTGACAAGATGAACTCCAAAAATTGTAGTCGGATTGTCATTGAAGTGATATAATTATAACCACAATGTTTGTAAAAAAAATATGTAAATTTGGCATAAAAGTCAAAGATAGTATATTCTTCCATTTGTAAGACATTTTGATTAGCAGGCAATTGTTCTTATGAAATATTTGTAATACAGAAGACATTCTTCTATGGGATTTGGTTCTTACTTTGTCCAACTTTGAAGGAAGAAGAATGTCTAAATTTATGTTTTCAAATGCAATCCTTAATTGTATTCATCTAGTATAGCTTCAGACCAGTTTTAATGCCAAGTGCTTATTACTATTATTTTCTTAGTACATATTTGTTACATTTACCCTTTTTTAACCAGAAAAAACTGATTACGGTAGGCCTGTATTGAATATTCATTGTAGTCCTACAAAATGTTATGTAATGTGTAAAATACAGTTAACTCTGCATTTATATTAAAACATTGAATCTGTCAGGGCCACACAAATTTGTTCAAATAATGCAAAATTTGACTTGGAAGTGTAAATAACACTTTGTTTTTCATTTTTCTTTTTCATTTTTTAAATATTTTTTAATTGATTGGACTTCGGGAAAACATCGACTTGTGCGATGGATTGGGTTATGGAGAGTTAAATTTATACATGCATACACAGTAAAAGTTTTTTTTATCAACAAGGATGAGGGTTCTTAGTCATATTTGCACTAATTCTTTGAGGATATTTGGGTATCGGAAGATGATGATTAATTGCTTATATATTAACTTTTGCACATTTCAGGATCAGGAGTTTAATAAAATTGAGATTTTATTATTACACAGTTATTCTTAAGTTTAGTATTATGTTTAATGTGAAGTTCATGTACCGGTAAGCCTATGTAGACATTGTTGAACGGTAACCTGAACCATATCACATCAAATCACACACAGAATGCAAACATGCACAAAAGTCTATGGCTGGGTTATTCGATATTAAAGAAAATTATTATTTATTTTGACATTATTACACATTATGAAAATATTTCATATTTATATATTCACAATTTTGTAGAAAACACTATTCTTGTAGATGGGATACTCCAAAGAAACTGGCAGGAATGGAATGATCACACTAAAAATGGAGGGGAAAACAAATAAGATGCTGCTTGTTCTGCCATTTGCTTTTAATACCAAATCAACAGCCCAATTCCACACACCACATACATGCAGCTAGTCATTGATTATTGCACTTAACCCTTGACCATTCTGAAATCACCGATGCTACATTAACAGTAATGCAAAGTTTTAGGAAATTTTGAAAATTGGATGGATAGTAATTCTTTAAAATGTTAATATATTTGGATGCCCCTGTGCATGTTTTATAAGCACTAGAAAATCTAGCCCCTAAAATACTTCTGCTTTCGAGAAACTGAATATAAAAATTTACCGGTGCTCCCAATAAATTTCAAATATTTCAAATAGTACCTAAGACTACTCGATGGTACCTGCGACCTTGAAAATCTCAGAATATGCAGTTGTGATATATAATATAGTCATGAAACATTGTTTTAAGGCTAAAGTAATATCGGTCTTGAGAGGGAGCTATACAACATAAAGAGTTTATTATTTACAATTTCATAACTTCTGACTCAATTTCAACCGCGACAGCAATCGCTGAATATTGTAGGATCGCATATGCTTCCAATATGTTCATTTGAACCATATTCATGACCCCCATACCAAAACGTTGTTTTACCTTTAAAGTAAACTTGAGAATCTCTCTTCCCCAAGGATACTACTGCTGATAGTTTGGTTCAGGCAACAGGAGTACATATAGACACTCCAAAACCAGGCCTGCCAAAACGGTGCGCTACATCACAGATTAGTCGGTCTTGCCTTGAAGTAGGGAACACTCGTCCACATAGATAAAAATTTGACTCTGAGGGCAGACCTTAATGTCACTATTCAAAGTATGTGGTTCAGAATCAAGCCCAGAGTAATTGTACAGAGGTGATCATTTAGATCGATTCACAACTGCCTCAGGTCACTGCACTTTCTATTACACCCCAACAAAAATATTATTGGGTAAAGTGTCACATATGTTGTTTCTTCCTGGAGAAAAGGTGGAGAGAGAAAATATCTCATTTCCATGCTTCCTTATGAATATTCCAGCGTTATCTATCTTTTTTATCCTCTTTCGGAAAAGATTGGGCTTGAGAGGTGCTGTCATCACTGGTCTGCTGCCCTCTGTTGATAAAGAATAATCCTACGATGATGAGCGAGACACCGAACCACCACTTCAATGAGAGCGTCTCGCCAAAGAGAAGCTGACCCATCAAGCCCTACAAGGGAAGAGAGAAAAACAGAGACCTGTTATAGGTTGGATATAGGATGACAAAGTTGAAGTTGTCCTCCCACATAAGAGTAGGGCTCTGTAGGAGAAATTCAGAGTTACTAATTTTATTCACAATGATGAGACGTCGTATGTGAATTATATTTGTGGTAACAGGCAGTGGCAAGGCTCGTGTATGGTAAGGGCAGAGGGAAGGGGGAGGGGGAGGACAAATGGGAAAGGTGGGGGGGGGGCACTGGTATAACTGCATGGTTTTGTCAATTTGTAAAGCGCTTTAATAGAGACATATGTATTAAGCGCTATATAACAATTAAATATTATTATTATTATTATTTAAAGGGATTTCCACACAATGTACTACTACATAACATCTTTCATTTTATATTGACAATAAACTGGAAAGTAGGTGAATCTATGGTTCAATAATGGAAAGTTGACTTTAAACACTTAAATAACCTTAAATGGTATTACCATACACAAAACTTTTGAGCCGATAATTAACACTAAGGTTAATTTCCTTTTACTTACACTGAATATGAGGTTTGATGAGCTGTTTGTCATAGTGGCATGTAATGATGATGGACAGAGCTGCATGGACTTTGTAAACAGGGTCCACATGAGACCATTGAAGATAAAAATGAGAGAAAACACTCCAATCCTCATTGCAATGGCAATCTGGAAAAGAATGTGAGATGGAAGGGGGAAAAAAAATTACGCTCTTCATTCTATGGTAGTCTCTTTTACAATATCTGCCACTTGTGTGTGTTTTTTCCTGCAACTTTTGAGAATTATTTTTGTTTGAAGACGTATCAATTACTGGGTAGTTCAAAATGCAAAATGATTTTTGTATTCATATTTCACATCATGAAATTGCATTCATTATAGAAATTTCCATTGTCATATCCAGTGGTCATATCAGAGTTAATTGACACTAAGGACCATAGGAAAAGATGTAAATGTCTGTATTCATCTACTAGTGAATCAACATATATCTATTATCAGTAATCAGTGTATCAAACATATTCTCAACCAAAAAGTACAGTATTTGATTTTTCGATAACATTTGCAGTTGATAATAATGCGCATAGAATTTTTTTTTCAAGAACCATCCCATTTAATAAAATGATAAAGATGTCCATTTTTTATCCTGAACATATTCTGTAATTTGTGCAAGTATCCTCTTTGTAAAAAAAAAAATTATATTGAATCCTTGCTAGATGTAAATTTTAGTGATTCCTTTTGGCTATTGATACTTACCACAGAACATGGTGGTATAAGATCTGACCGTAAGATCTGATGAAGATAACTACAGAATTCTGCAACCTCCTCTCCTGACATTGCCAATTTGGCACATAGTGATGCGGTGGCAGCACACACCCCAGCACATACTGACAGAATAAGACCACGTGTGGTACTCATGGCTCTCTGCAAAATATAAAAATCAATTGTTTACTATGTTATCACATGATATTTACCTTACTTTCTTTTCAATTAAAATATTTTAATATATTTTAAAGTCTTATAGACTTATAGTTCTGCAATTTTTGTTAAAAAGTTTCTAAAAGTAAAATGACATCATCTGTCCTCCACTGTTTTTGAGAAAGGAAATTCAGCAAATTGATTGAAAATTTAAAATATCAATATTTTTTATTTTAGAAACGTTTTCGGTTTTATATTGAAACAAAGCAAATGTTAATTTGCTAATAACATTAATATAATTATTTGTAATTTAGTTCATTTTTACAATTTCTAGGGTCTAATACAAGTGTCTAGACTATGCATGCTAGGAATAGGATGCATTTATACTTTAAAATATTTATTCACAAGACGATCTTATTCATCATTTTCATTTATTTTGAGATTGAGTTTGAGTTTATTGATTTCACATTTCACATGCAGAAATAATACAGAAAACAAAATATACAAGACATAGATCTATTGTTTCATAATTTAAAAAAAATTATTATAGATTGACAAGGTCTAGAGTCTAGGTCTAGACCTAGATCTAAATCAAGATTTACCACACCAGCAGGAATATATTAGTACATAGCATGAATAGACAAATGTAAATCCATAAATAGCAATTGCAAATATTACCAAATCAAATGTAGGCCTAGGGCTAGACTATAGTTATTTTTATGCTGAAATGAAACGTAGACTAGACTAGATCTATCTGAAAATGAATGATCGTTCAGGCTAAATCACACACACACAAATAGGTACATGGGACTTGATACAAATCTAGATTCTTCAGTTTCGTTCAATTTTACTGGAAACTGGAAAGATACATTGAATTTATGAATTTACTGGATGAATATTAATATAACACTAAATATATTAATGACACATTCCCTCTAAATCTTTTCACGATTAAACAAAAATATAATGAAACTTACAATTTGTGATGCTACAGACAGAAAACTAAACGAGATCGTCACACAGTTTTCAAGTTGACCTGACGGTTATTCATCGCGCTAAACTGGTGAGAAATTAGTTTTATGGGAGAAAAAAGGATAAGTTTATTTCATTATATGTAAAAGTTAGATATGGAGAGTTGATAAATTGTGAATGTTGAACATTTGAATGGAGAATAGTCATGTAAATTTAGAAAAATGATGTGGCTTGTTTTTTTAGCAGTATTTTCAGTTTAGTCCCAGTAATTATTATTGATGTAGGCCTAGCTGGGGTTCAAGTTTGAAAGAGCTAGGGGGGGGGGGGGGGGGGGGGGGGGCACATAGAGGAGCTAGCTGTATACAAAGCTGTGCTATTGATTCTCAACATTTCAAACACCACTGTACATAGCTCAACTGAATACTGATTTCACTCAAAATCGGTACTTTAGACAGTTTAGTGACAATTCATTGATGACACCTAAATAAATAGCCTAGGTCTAGATCTAGATCTAGATCTAAAAAATTTTTTAACTTAACTTTTCACTTTAAGCCTACCGATATTGTATTTAATATTTCAGATCTAGATCTAGATCTAAAAACTAGTTAATAGTCTACTGTCAAACTTGCCGATCAGCCACATCGGCATGATTGTGTGCATTTGTGTAGTATAAGTATATTGACTATTCATGGTGCAAATGCTGCCTATTATTAGTGCAGTGCTAGTGCTAGAGGTCAATACGCATTAACATTGACTCTCTAAATCTATGCTTTGCTGCCGGAGTGGGGGGGGGGGGGTTGTTTCAATTTATGAAACTGTCACTAGACTCTACACTTGAATATTTGATTATTCATTTATTTACAGATTTATTTAAGCACTTACTCTTCTTAAGTTAGCGAACTACTACCCCTTAGACCCTGCACAATAAATTAAAAGTAGATAAAGTATTTACAGATTGGAATAAGTACAAATTTAACACGTCATATTTCATAAATAACAACTCGCAAGATTCAAGAAACATAATAATGAAAACAATCAAAAAGAAAGATTCTAAATAAATTTGATTAAGATTTCCTTTTGCGACAGCCACCCAAGTTTAAAAAAAATGGGGACAGCTTTTTAATAGTTAGAATGATATATCTAATAATAACATGATAAAATAGGGTAAGGGACAGGGTTAGTGCGTTGACTAGTCTTCCTCATCAGTCATTTAGAATGGAATTTAAGGAATAGAAATTGAAGTTGTTTAAAGATGTACTATGTCCCTTTTGCAGCCATCATCAAATTCTGTAGAACTTTGCAGGAATTAGGCATGTATGTCCTATCTGTGAAATTTAAACATGAGCAGTGTCCTGGTATTCAAATTATGCAAGGAAACCCATTAACCTTCTAGACTTTACTGTCGGACACTATTGAGTGGCTGACTGACATCTTTTTTTCTTTGGTAATAACGTACATAAAATGAGCTGTAGTGTAACAGGTACATGTACATGAGCTCAATAACCCAATACTTGTAATGGCCAAAATTAAACTGATTGAATCTTTGTGCAGCATAAAATGTACAACCATTCGTTAAAAGGGACTGAAAATCAGACTATTACTTCAGTGATTGCAATCACTTAAGTCGATTTGACAACTAATGGTCGTTACAATTCCCACTAAAAGCCATTTGTAAGCCCTTTCGTTTTGAGGGAAGTTCTAAATTAGTATTATCTTTCAAATGTCGTTTAAATTTTTTTTGAATAACTTTTTGGCCTGCAAATGGGTGGGACAGTACCTTTAAATTGAAACAGATAGAAAACTAAATAAAACTGCGTTTTACATATTCTTGCAGATCAGGCGTTTATAAGAATTAAATTAATAAATTCTAAAAGACTGATGTGGAAGACTAGTCAACGCACCCTTTTTGATAAAATCCCCCCCCCCCCTCCCCCTCCTGCTTATCCCAAAAAGGTGCGTTTAGGGGGTACTCCGTTCTCAACGCATCCTTTCAAGATAAGCGGGGGGTGGGGCTTTTCTTGAAAGGGGGCGTTCAATGCACGTAGCACACCGTGTCGCACTGCATCCTTTCGAGGTAAGCCAAGTTAAAGAGGGAACTGTCTGTATTTACAGCCTATAATCCAGATGAACTATGTAACAATATTTTGCTTGTAGTTGTACATTCCCTGCATTTTCCATCTTCATGCAATTACCTTGGTACAAATTATATTGAGTACAGGTATATATTTTGTATGAATAAGACTGAGTCAGGAAATACATGTACATGTACCTCTATTTTAGTACTTCTTCACATGTAAACAATTATTAGAATTGAATAGAAAATACCAAACAATTTGATGTGAACACTTGTGAAGGGGGGAGTTGGGCTCTCTGCCAAATAACAGTGAAAAAAGGAGGCTTTAAAGGTAAAGACCAGTTATGGTCATGCGAATGCATTGTGAAAGAAACGTTGTGGAATCGATCAGAAAAGGTTGATCATCTAGCATCTAGCATCTGCAAGGTTCTGGAATCATCAAAATGATAAGAAATTTGGCCCATTCTTCGTAAAGTTACAAACACTATACACAGAAAGATGTATATGGGGCTACCCTATATCTCTCACAGACCATGAGAGAAACAAATTTACCAAATATATGAATTAGTAGGCAGTTTCCCAGCAAATTTTTTATCATCATGTATTAGTCAAAACATATTCTTTCACATGATTGGTAATGAGAGCTTCCATTTCATTTTTTGAAATTGGGGCGTTTCCAATACTGGTCTTTACCTTTAATTACAGTTTGGACCCCATGCAAAGAATACTGTATCAACTCTATTGCAAACTCTACTTCCTATTTTCATACCTGCCATTCTCGCATTATATGTTTTATATCAGCCAATATCCATGTGTGCTGCAGCTGTGTGTTGTCAACCAGAAAGCTGACCAGAAATAATTCCTCCCAAAAGGCTTTCAGCTTCTTCTAAGGCAGACTCTTTCAAATACCCTCCAGTGCAGAAGTGATCCATGTTTTACTAGGGAACACCCATGAAGGTAAGGTCGATCAACTTGCATTTTACTATATAACCAAAATACCACTGATCTTAAGAGGAAACCTCATCCCCAAGAAAAAGTGTAGGTACATGTATGCTGAAAGATGAGTTTTATTCATGCCTATTGATCTACAATACCCCTTATGCAAATGTACAAGGGATGTATAAGTGAAGATACTCTTAATAGCGTGGTCATTTTCTTGTTAATGTGACGAACCAGGCGAACTTGTACTTGTATCATGCACCAAGCCTTCGTTATAGAAACATTTTAATTCTTTAACAAAACCTGTAATTGTCAATGAGGGAAAAATCATAGCCGAGAAGATCAAAATAATATTTGGTGAAAAATATATACGTAATAGGGGAAGTAGTATAACACATAACATTTAAAAATACTAAAAGTAGCAGTTGACAAATATATTTCATTTATGTAAAGCCTTCACCCAAGAAAAGCCACACCTTAATTATGAAAATGGTGTTCTGAAAATTATAGTTCAAAAGACAAGAGCAGATGAATGAAACATTTCATCACCGAACACTCATGGGAAGGAAGCATACAAGAATTTGAATGTATTTTATAAATGACTTTGCATGGTATGTCACATCAAGAGAATGAAGATACCCATTCACAATACATAATATTTATATAGCACTTATAAAATCTACATCTTTAATCACATTTAAAACATTGGTATAGATCCTAGCTTTATTATCCGATTGCATCCATTGACCATTTTGAATGTTGGGGGGGGGGGGGGGGGGGGGGGAGTTGTCTGACCAGGGTTAAACCTGGTCAGCATATTCCATGATCATTTATGTACATGCAAAGTTTTGGATTTGGAGGGGGGGGGGGGTTGAGCATATATCTCCTGAGTCCATCTGTTTTAATAAGCACTTTTGCATTGGTAAATTCCAACATCACTTCCAATATACTTCCATGTACATGTAAGTACAGTAGGCCTAACTAGGTACCTACAAAACAGACTGTAGTGAATCAACAGGCAATTTTTTCCTCGAAATATTCATTCATTATATATCGACAGATGTTATTCTACCATTCCCATTTTTAATAATGGGTGGAAGAGATCACATTAATGATTTATTACCTTTAAGTACACTTACCTTTAAATACCCTCTCCCCCCTCTTCCCATTTATATTGCCATGAATCATATTACCAAATTGAGATCAAATCAAACAAACTAAATATTTTCCCCATGAAATTTTATCTAAGTAAACTAAAAAGCATTATTTATCTTTAAAATAAAAATAAAACAAAATAAAATAAAACAATACAAATTTGGTTTTGTTATCAAGAAGGCATGTGGTTTTAATGTCAAAATTCAACCCATTGACATACAATTCTGGACTAAAATACTGGTACACTACATGTGTAGCTGTGTTCCTGTACTTGTTTGGATTTTACAAAATTTCTGTCAGAATTATAGATTTGAGCAATCAAGTTGTTTTATCCATGCACACTTATTCATGTAGCCATGCCACATACAATGTATGTTCACTCATTTATTATACATTGCTAAAGTTCATAGCCTTGGAATAATAATGAAGCGTTTCTTTCACTTCATTAAATTTACCCATTGTATTATGTAGAATGCATTGCATGCATGACTGATTCTTTTGTTTCTATTCCATACATGAGTGAGTGTGTATTTCATACAATTTCATCACTTTAGCCTCGATTTCATCCGCGACAACAATCATTGCATATTGTCAAATCGCATATGCTTTCGATATGTTAACTTGAACCAAATTCATGACCTCATACCAAAACTTTGTATTACCTTTAACAGTTAATTCTTGTTTTATGAACCCTCCTCTTATGTCAAACATTGAAATGCAATGTAGATTATTGTTTTTGTTAACTCTCTGTGCAGATGTTTCTTTGTGAGAAGAGTGTGAAGTATCATATATTCTGTTCTTATATTATTTGTGCCATCTGTGTACACTTTACTACTATCAAACTGCTTTTGGTATATTGTGTTACAGTGGAAGCATATTGATATGAAGTGAACCAAATCTGATGAGCTACTAATTGGATTTCCCCAGGATTTTTGTTGTTATATAGTTAGACTTGACTTGACCAAACTTGACACTGCAGAAGTTTAGTGGACTGAAATGAGAAACCATGCAGCTACATTTAGTAAGCAAGAGAAGATTTAAAGGAGAAGTCTACCCTGATATTAAGTTGGCTTTAAAAGTAGCTGAAAAAATGAGAGAAACAGGTCAGTGAAAGTTTGAGCAAATTCTATTTGAAAATTAGAAAGTATTGGATTTTCAAAGTTGCGATCAATCAAACGCAATTGGCAATGCTGTGACGTATCTTGCAAGCTCTTCTCCAATTTGCTCTTTGCATAAAGGTTCATAAACTTTCTGTTTCTTTTTTATTCATATTGTTGAAGGGATTGACTTTTTCCATACGGGGGTTGAAAAGAAAGATATTTGCAATAATTGTTCTTTAATAGGGTGGACATATGATGGACAATTTTCTTGAGGGAAAATAACATTTCTGATTTTTTTTTTTTTTAGTACAGAGCAAATGGGAGGGGATCTCCCAACATCACAGCTCATTTGTGTTTGCTTGAACGCAACTTCAAAAATTCAATACTTTCTTATCTTTAATCAGAATTTGTTCAAACTTTCACTGACCTGTTCTTCTCATTTTTTGCTTCTAAGTTCTATTGATAATAATATTACCGGTAATAATATTCCAGTTTTATATACCTGGTAGCGCTTAATACATCTACGATGTCTCTAAGCGCTTTACAGATATACTATTACGCCGGTCATTGGATTCAATGCTTGCCACATACACTGTGTGCACAATCAAGTTTATTAACTATAAACTTGATATCAGGGGGGACTTTACGTGCAGCCAGGGTGGAGTATCAGGGTGGACTGTGTACACACAGTATATGACTAGTTGAATACACAAACATGTGCATGTATCATATTCTCTCTTGCTTGTAAATGAGTATAAAGATAGCATCACTTTAAGAGAGGAATCCAAACCAATTTCCTTGCACCTTGTAGGAGGATGATAAGATGATGCAGCTCTTGGCAGCTCTCAAGGCTGCCAGCTTGTCGGTGGATGAAGTTATCGATTATCTTGGAGCGGACCCTGTGAGGGGCTAGACGAGAGCACAGCAGAGAGACGGCTACATGTCCATGGTCCAAATGAATTTGAGATCAGCAAAGAGGAGCCATTATGGAAGAGATACTTGGGCCAGGTAGGAACTTTTTCTTCTTCATATGTTACTTCTTTTTTTGTTGCTCTAATCAGTGTATCGAAACCTATCCGATGCAGTCTTAAAGTTGTTGTTCGTTTTCATAAAAAAAGATATTGTGATTGTTTCACATAAACCTAGGATTAACCTCTGCATGCATAAATTTGTTGCCAATTTTGGTTCTTGTCAAGATTTGGGGACATTGTGAAATATGAAATACGTGATTTACTACACAGAATTTTGGCAATTTGTCAAGTATGCCACTGAAATGGCTGTCATTTACAATCCAATAAAAGTTTTTAGGTTCAGCCATGTGCATTCAAACTCCTCAATTCTGTGAGTTTAGTGTGTTTATGGACCACATTAATATTCGTAGCATTTTTTTCTTCTACAAACTGAATATTGATTTTAAATGATACATCTGTTAGTTCATCATAAAGAAAAAATCGTGCAAAGTGCTGCATTCAAACTTATCCATTCTGTGAGTTTAGTGTATACTGTGTTTATGGACCATATTAATATTTACAGCATTTTTTAATTCTACAAACTGAATATTGATTTTAAATTACACATCTGTTTGTTCATCATAAAGCAAATCGTGTCCTACGGTTATTTGATGATTAAAAAATAGATGAACTTTCGCAGAGTGAAACAGAATACTACCTTTTTGGGTGTGTCTCTATCTTGCATCTAGATTGCTGACAGTGTGAACATTTACTGAAAAGTTTGAAAATGTCTCAGCGAATGTTAATTTGGTGTATAACAGATAAAATAATTATTCATGCTTGTATTGTTACCCAGTTTTTTAAGGAGAGGTTATTTGGAGAGATTTAAGGAATTTTTAAATAATATTTATATACATGTATGTATATATATATATATATATATATATATATATATATATATATATATATATATATATATATATATATATATTATATATACATTTCTTTTAATTTTCCAGTTCAAAGATCCACTCATCATGCTGCTGTTGGTATCGGCTGTGGTTTCCGTGGTGATGGGGCAGTTTGACGATGCTTTCAGCATCACTATGGTAATACCCACACACAGTTTTAATAACCTTCCATTGTACTTGACTCTTGGTTGTAGAAAATGTTAAGTGTATTATCAAAAGCTACATGTCATAAATGTATTAAAATTCAGCTCCCAGTGAGCTAGTACAGGATGATATACAGTACTTTATGTACATGTAAAGTACATATTCATATTCTAACACATGAACATGCACATCATGTGATATAAATTAAGTAGTCAACCCCTATCGGTCATGGAGAGGCACATTCAGAATTTTGTGAGGGGAGGGGGGGGGGGGGGGGGCACAATGCTGAACATAAGGGCAAAATTTATTTCTTTTATATTTAATACATGGAAGGTATGCCAATTGGATTTCAAAGGGGGGATGGGCTGGTTGTAACCCCAACCCCCCTCCCCCCCCCCCCCAAAAAAAAAGACTGTCATTAAATGCAAGTGAAACAGAAAATATTTAACAATTATTAAAGCATTTCAAAAGAGAATTTCTCAAGTAGATTACTGGACCTTCTTTAATTTTTTAGAGTTAATTTGCACAGGATGTTTGACTGACATCCGCACACAGTTGTGGACACTTTTATGACTTTCTAAATTTACCTGCTCTGAAATTCAAGCTCTTTTAGGTTTCAGTTTATACATACAAGCTAGCTGTGAAAAGATAACAGCATACCCGGTACATGTATACATACTTCTCTTGTAACTACATGTACATTGGTAGTTTATTTAAAGTGCAGCCCTTTTGACCTCCAATACAGATTTTGTTGGTCGTTCAGATTACATATACTGGTAGCCTACTTGTAATCTCCCTGTGCTGCTAGGCATACATTGTATGCATGCATGCATTTTTACATGTACTTAAATCATTGCTGATACATTAATAACCTGTTGTATTTTGTGATTTTTAATATGTTGTATGATTGATGCACATGTATGCCTACATGTGCTATAATCAGGGCTCAAATTACTTTTTCGTCCACGGGGGCTCTTCCCCCCAAAAAAGAGCCCCGTGAGCCTTCTCACGGGGGCTCTTTTAGTACTGACGGGGGCTCTTTTTTATACAAATTTTCATTGAATTGGTACCTAGGATACCCCTCATTTATTTGCTATTTCCTCATTATCATTTTAATCAGCATTTTCCCTCTTACACATTTACAAACTACATACTGTTACTGATTGTCATCCCGTGATGACATTCTCTCGATTTCTTTTTTTTTTTTTTTTTTTTTTTTTTTTTTTTTATGTTTTTATTGGTTTTCAAGATACAAATCAACACATGAATCAAAGAAATCAATTTGAAAAAAAAAAAAAAAAAAAAAAAAAAAAAAAAAAAAAAAAAAAAAAAAAAAAAGCAGCAATACAAAAATGTTAACATAGAATTGTCGCCAGAAGAATAAGACAAAATGATTTTCATTCATAAAAAAAGACATGTTAGGATTCTCTCGATTTCTTCCTGTTGTGCACATTATTTCCTCCTCATTTTTTCGGAGCAAACTTTACATTCTTTCTTTACTGAGCCACGTAGCGGCGAGGCGATTCTGGTTTTGGTGCTTTTTTGTACAGGCGCGGAGCCATGGGCCGATTCTAACGGCTGCCCCCCCACCCTAGCCTCCCAAACCGGTAAAAAATAGGATACTAACGTAAATTTAACCTTAACCCCCCCCCCCCCCCCCCCCCTGACCTGCCAGTGACATAAATGCGGCATCAAATGTTTGTGCTTCTCTGACCATAATTAAATGCCTAAAACCCCTGAGCTTCCGGGGGCTCCACCCCCTGAACCCCCCCCCCCCCCCCCCACCAATTTACGCTCGCTACCCTCTACCTGATCGTAAATACTTTAGCCCCCCACTTTGATAAACGTTCCGCGGGGCCTGCGTATATAATATATACGCATACAACACTGATCTTTATGATGTAGTGCGGTATGGTATGTAATCCCGTATGATTTTTTTTGCCAAAGTTGATTTTTTTTGTTTGCTGTTTTGGCTTCAAAAGGGTCCCAATTGGCCAAAAGTGATGGGGTTCAAATTTTCAGACCCCTCCTTCATTTCCTGGGGTCCATATTGGGCGCCAAAATGGCTTATATAGAGCACAATAGAGATATTTGGTGTATCCGGAAAATTTGAACCCCATCAATTTCTGATAGCTCGGACCCCAATGAATCCCAAAATGCAAAAATGCACAAAAAAAATTTGCACAAAAGTCCTACGGGAGCTGTTTCAGTGACATACCGTACCACACTATGACATATCTTCTTCTCCCCTTGCAAACGAGAAAGAAAACAAGGTCATTAAAAGGGATTAAGCGACAACAAATTATTGTGATTCAAATTGATGCGAATATTTGTTTGAATAAGCACTGCTATTCACCAGAATCTTCTTTGTAAAAACAACTTTACAAATCTCAGCCATGCTTACTGAGTTGAGACGTTCCATTCAATTTAGAATACACTTCTCCTAATGTGAAAGTGATCATTCAACACAGTGGCAGAATTGCATGGCTGAGATCTTTAAAAGTCGTTTTTACAAAGAAGATTCTGGTGAAAAGCATTGCTTATTCAAAAAAAATCCTTGCATCAATTTGAATCACAATGATCATTTTGTCCCATGATCCTTTTATTAAATAACGTTGTTTTCTTTTTTGTTTGCAGGGGGAGAAGAAGCTATGTCACTTTAAGAAATCACAAAGATCAGTTGTATTATGCGTATATACATTTGATAACAGAACAAAATGTTGATTATCAGAATGTCATTTTGGAATACCTCTATACAAATACCCGATCTTACTGTGCCGATACGTAGGCCTACGTTACACAAACCCTGAACCATTGCATAATGATGGTGGTTCTCTCTCTCTCTCTCTCTCTCTCTCTCTATTTATTGTAATCATGCATTATCATCTACATATAAAGCAGCAACACAAAAATTAGGGTTATCTGGGATAGGTGAAAGTAAAAGGATAAAAAAAAAAAAAAAAAAAAAATGAGTGGTCCTGCTCTCCAGCATCCCCCCGCTTTAAAGGTAATACAAAGTTTTGGGAAATTTTGAAAATTGGGTGGATAGTGATTCTTTACAATTTTGATATATTTGGATGCCCCTGTGGATGTATTATAAGCACTAGAAAATTTAGCCCCGTAAACACTTCTGCTTTCGAGAAAAATTGAATATAAAAATTTACCGGTGCTCCCGGTAAATTTTGATAAATTTCAAATAGCGCCTACGGATGTACAATGGTAGCTGCGACCATGAAAATTTCAGAATATGTAGTTGTGATATATAATTTCCTTCAAAAATAGCTAATCGGTCGATTTTAGACAAGAAAAATTGTTTGATAGCTTAATTAATATCTTGACCTTGAGAGGGAGCTATACAACATAAAGAGTTTATTATTTAAAATTTCATAACTTTAGACTCGATTTCATCCGCGACAACAATCATTGAATATTGTCAAATCGCATATGCTTTCAATATGATAATTTGAACCAAATTCATGACCCCATACCAAAACTTTGTATTACCTTTAATATTCACCGGCCGCCTGAGTCGGCGCAAAATATTAAACCCCCCCCTAACCCCCCCCCCCCCCCCCCCCCCCCCCCCCCCCCCGTAGATCTGCCCATGTTACCATATCATTTAATGACATCTTGGTCTTCCTCTTCTTCCCGAGAGGGACTTTTAGATTTGCGTGGACGTGGGACGTGTTACGTCCTTTTAAGGCACTGGCAGTCACAATCATGTGACATCCTTTTAAGCACTGGCAGTGCCTTAAAAGGAGGTCACACATATGTTGCAGTCCACATTCTCGTAGTGCAAATCTTAAAGTCCCTGATATTGATTTACTGTTCGAGGTTCACTATTTGCTGGTCATTTGAAATCACCAGATTCTAGCGGGTTTTACGCTTTTCACGACGAAAAACTTCTCCATGACCATATTTCTGCCCTTGCGCGATCGCCTCCAGCTCCAGCAGAAATGGGGCGGCAGCGTGAACACGTACTGTTACTAACGGCGCAGTAGGCCTATAACCACTGCTGACGGCAGCACTGCACTGAGAGCTGAATCGGTAATAATAATCATAGAACGAGAAATCTTGCACGCTAATCTGAGTTCCATTTCATTGGTTTAAGGTTTGAAAATTGAAACTCAATATTGCATTAAAGTTATAACAGAAAAGACAATCTTTATTTTATAATTCCACGGGGGCAATTTTTAATTTTGCAATCGCCCCCGTGAGCAACCTGACGGGGGCGATTATGTAGCTCACGGGGACGAATCGCCCATCGCCCCCGTGTATTTTGAGCGCTGGCTATAATGTAGAGCACAATCAGTCACAAATATTAAACCTTGGCTCTTTAATATAAAAAAGGAAATACACTAAAAAGTTACTTGATAGTGTTAAAGTCAAGTTATATGCTACACAGCCCTTATTCTGATTTGTGAAATACATGTGGCATCACATGAGTATGATACACTTTGATAGCAGAGATAATGTTCTGGTTTTATTACAGTACCGGTATGTTTGGTTTATCTTGACATTGGAATGACACTTTGTTATCGAAAGCAAAGTGCGTTCACCTATTATGTGCTACCTTGGATGCTTTTACTGAAATGTCATCCATCATTCAATTTGAGCTCTGTTTGTCTTGTTATGACTCATGAAGAGCTTTGTTTATCTATGCGATACAATTTTAATGGATTGTTTTTCTGCTCTCTCCCTCACTAGGCAATCACCATCGTTGTCACAGTGGCATTTGTTCAGGTTTGAACTCATTCTTCTTTGTAGATTTTTTATATTTTACAAATAGATTATGATAAATGATTTTTAGCATTTCTTTACCTCTCTCTTTCTCTTTATTTCTCTCCTTTTCTGCATGATATCCTTTCGTCTCTCTGCTTCTTTTGTGTCTCTGTCTCCCTTCTTACTCTACCTCTTTTTGTTGATCTTGTATTATCTGTTGAAATGTTGTATGGGATTTATGGACTAAAAAGAATGTTTGATTTGATTGAAATATTAAAAATATCATGCACATGTACCCCAATTCTATGCCAAAATACTTTCTTGTTTCTGTCCCCCCCCCCCATCTCTCTCTCTCCCTCTCCCTCTCTCTCTCTATCTCTCTCTCTCTCTCTCTCTCTCTCTCTCTCTCCCCCCTCTCTCTCTCCCCCTCTCTCTCTCTCTCTCTCTCTCTGTCTCTCTCTCTCTCTCTGTCTCTTTTCTCTCTCTGTCTCTTTTCTCTGTCTCTCTCTGTCTCTCTCTTTCTATCTCTTTCTGTCTCCCCCCTTTTCATTAATTGATATTGATTAGATCCCTTTCTTTCTTGTTTAAATGCAGGAGTACCGCTCTGAAAAGTCTCTAGAAAAGTTGAGCAACATGGTGCCACCCATGTGTCGCTGGTTAGTGATTTATTTTCTTTTATATTTAAACTGAAGTGAAATATAAAAATGGAATCAAGGTCATTAACTTTATTCGTTATATAATATTTGAGTTTCACTCAGCCCAAGAAATTAATGAATTTTCGGTCATAAACAAAAATCTGTCCAATACTTAGTAGAGTAGGCATATACCTTTTTGAATATGTGTAGTGTAGTTTTTAACAGTAGGGGTCACATCTTATATCTACACATGAAGGTTGTGATTTGAATATATGGTTCCCCAATCAATCAAGTGAATATGAACTTGTGATTGATTCTGGAGAAAAAGGAACATCTTAAAAATAGGGAAGTCTATGAAAGTTAAAATGTATAAAGTGTCTTTCATTTCTGTGAATGGAAAATGGACATTCTTTACAATGTTTCCCAAATGATATAATCTCGACCATATGTCCAATTGAATATGACCTTTGACTTTAATAATTACCTATAGCCAATGGTCATATGGAAAGATCATTTGTTTAGGCATGAAATAGGTAATAAATAATGATAATAATAATAAATAATATAATAATAATAATAATAATAATAATAATAATAATAATAAAAACGTTACTTATAAAGCGCTTACCACCGAAGTCTCTAAGCGCTATACACACAAAATAGACTGATATACAATTACATCTTATACAAAACTAAAAATGCAAATAGACATACAAATTACAATACATATGGAATACACGTCAAAGTGAACAGAGTAATTAATCATCAAACGCAATTTTGAATAAATGTGTCTTGAGACTAGTTTTGAATAGGTTAACAGTTTGACAGTTTTTTACATTTAAAGGTAATCTGTTCCAAAGTTCAGCAGAAGCTTTGCGAAAGGAGCGATTACCATAAGAAAGAGTTGACACAGAAGTAGATACGAGGTTTAATTGTGAAGATGACCGTAAACTGCGGGAGGGTTTGTATTCCTCGATTAATTCTTGCAGATAAATTGGTGCCGTTTCATGAATGCATTTATAAGTTAAAACTAAGATTTTGTACATAATGCGGTACCTCACCGGCAACCAATGCAATTCGCGAAGTACTGGGGTGATGTGTTCACAAGAACGCATGCGTGTTACAAGCCTGGCAGCAGAGTTTTGGATTCTCTGGAGTCTTGCAATGTGTGAGTCCGGAAGGCCATAAAGAAGGCTATTGCATTGATCAAGACGGCATGTAATAAATGCATGTATAAGCGTTTCGGTAGATTTTTGATCAAGAAAATTTCTAATACGACCTATCTTGTACAAGGCATATGAAGCTGAGCGACAAATATTTTTTATATAATCATCCATCCTAAGATCATTTTCAAAGATGACACCAAGGTTACGTGCACTTTTGACAGGTTGTATCGGAACATTAGCAATTTCGACAGATGGTAAATGGGAGGACTTTCTGAAACGAGATGCTACATGTATAACCTCAGTTTTATCCTCATTTAACTCATTGGTGGATATAAAGCTTATGTCTTAGAAGATACAAAGCACAGAATCTCCTAAAAAAGCATGCACTATCTGATACACGTTATCTCTTGTGTAACTTTGTATCTTCCAGCATCAGGGATGGCCATGTGAAGGAGTTTTTGGCAAGGTCATTGACCCCTGGTGACCTTGTTCAGCTGTCCATCGGAGACAGGATTCCTGCAGACATGAGGCTGATAGAGGTGAGAGTTCAAGGGATAGCTAGGTCACCATATTGTAATGAATTTATGTTTAATCATTTAAAGGGTCTACAATAATGTATAGAGGTTTTACAAATCCAGTTTAGGCAGATGACAGAAGTCTTGTCAACATGCCCCTCCCCTGTTCCATAGATGCTTATTCGGTTTATAGAATACAAAATTCTCAGTCTTTTAGAAAGGATGTGCATGCAGTGCAAGGAGAGTCACATTCTTTAGCTCATTAACATCCCACTGCATTCTTTGTACAAGAATAGACCACGGTATTGTGGTATCCCCAAACCTCTATCAATTTAAACTAGAGAAGACACTCCAGGCTACAATGATTGAATGTGGTTTACCCATCCAAGATGAAAGCTAGTTTGCAGACACAAAACCCCTGTCAGCCGTAGTGTGTAACATTGTGTCTGAAATAAGAGACCAAGCCTTTTTCAGGGTCTAGTACATCCTGTAGGCTCTGTACTAAAGCTGCTCCTAACAGGGCCAGAGATAGAGAGAGCTAGGCTCTGCTCAAGACTTAATGAAATTATATTTAAGTGGCAATTAGAGTCTGTGCCGACAGACTTGTTGACGGCTGTGAATAATGATTATAATGGTGATGATGGTGATGATGGTGATAGATAGATAGATAGAAAGATAGATAGATAGTGGTGGTGGTTTTTACCTGACTGCTAAGAAAGCATAAAATAAATGCATGTTAGTAAGCAACCAGAAGACCAACGGCTTTAGGTCCTCTCCGAGGGACCTGGTAATGAGGATTAATGCCTTACCAGAGGGCACTAGCGCATTGACTTGGTTTCGAACCCGGGTCGTCGTATTGCGAGACACTGCCCTACCGGCTGAGCTATCGCGCCTCCTCATGGTAATGGTGATGATAATGATAATGGTGATGATGTTGATAATGGTGATGATGTTGATGATGGTGATGATGGTGATGATGATGATGGCAATGATGATATTAAGACTAATAATTGCTCATATGTCATTCTTTGTCACACAGGCTGTTGACTTGGCAGTGGATGAATCCAGTTTCACCGGGGAGACCAAGCCTAGTAATAAGACCACACAGATTGTGACCAAGGACCAGAATGGAAAGAGAACCACGAGAAAGAACATTGCCTACATGGGAACACTTGTTAGGAATGGCCATGGCAAGGTCAGAACAGTGAACAATATACTTCCTTTGTTTATTGAACTATCCTCTTTCCCCTTTAGATATGTCTGATTTCTTTGGGACCAATTTTGATACGTGTAAGGCTTTTCCAGAACTTATAACATGTTTTGAGCATAGCAAGCTGAACTACTGATTGTTTGTTTTCCCCATGAGATGGGAACCTGTTTCAAACTGCTTTGTAGTGTGTGTGTATGTGTGTGTGTGGAGCAATATTCTTGTCTTTTTATGATGAGCTCATGGGTGCAATTCCAGCTTAGTGCCTCCTAAAATACCACTGAAAATTTATTGAAATCAGCAGTCATGACGTTTTCTGTTTGCTCTTTGCAATGACTGCCAGAGCCAAAGTCAATGTTATTCTTTTTAAAGCTCATACATATTTGAACATACTGTGTTTGAAAAAGACCATTTGATCCTTTATGTTTTCTTGTTTTGTCCAGGGTATTGTGATTGGCACAGGGGAAAATTCAGAATTTGGAGACATCTTCAAGATGATGAAGGCTGAAGAGGTAAGGATACCAAATACAAATCCCGCAAAATTTCCCATTAACGTACACGATCAATAAAGCCTTTTCAATTGTATCGATGAGAACGCCATGCACACCCAGGGAGTGTGTTGAATCAGGTAATCAACACCCCTTGTTTGCTTTTTAAACTGTTTGAAACCGTTTCAATTCCAGTCGACGCCCATTCACCACACTAGTGAACATGATGATGTCTAAATGGGAAGTATTCATCATGCATATGCATATTTCCCACCTGCCTGCCACTTTGAATGACCTCAGATTACAAAGCGTTGCAGCTAGATAGAATGGCGTTCTGGATTGAGGTGACCGTCAAATAAGAGGTGAACCCGTTCTCGATTCTGGTGGTGGACAAGGTAGATAACATGGGGCATGCGCAGATCATCAAAATGATGTCAGAATGTTGAAATTCACTATTTTGATGTGACAATAAAAAAAGCTTAAAGGTAATGCAAAGTTTTTGGAAATTTCGAAAATTCGATTGATAGTAATTCTTTACAATTTTGATGTATTTGGATGCCCCTGTAGATGTATTATAAGCACTAAAACATTTAACTGCTAAAACACTTCTGCTTTCAAGAAATTGAATAATCAAAATTTACCGGTGCTCCCGGTATATTTCAAATATTTCAAACAGCTCCTAAAGCCATTCCATGGTAGCTGCAGCCATGAAATTTTAGAATATGCAGTTCTGATATATAATTACCAAACGGTAATTGCAAATCGGTCGATCGTAGTCAAGAAACATTGTTTTAGAGCTTAAGTAATATCAGTCTTGAGAGGGTGCTATACAACATAGAGAGTTTATTATCTACAATTTCATCAAATTAGACTTGATTTCAACTGCGACAACGATCATTGAATATTTTTAATTCGCATATGCCAAAACTTTGTAATACCTTTAATATCACAAATAATGCAGTTCAGTTGTGCTACATGCATTTGATGATTTCAAGAGTGTGACCTTTAGGGTATGACTGAATGATTTGTCATATGGAGTTCTAAAATAGAGTTTTTAAAAAAACCAATGACTTTTTCACTTTCCTTGTTTTAGCTTCTCGGTCACAAATTATTGATTCAAACTTTCATGTGGAAAAACACTGTGTTTAGTATACGGTAGATGCAATTATTTGCACTTGGTCTAGTCTGGACTTTGCACTACATTGTGGGAATAGGAATCTCTGCAAATATGTACATTTATAACCAGATGCTGTGGTTGTGTATCCGGACAGTTGATTTAAAACAGGACGTTTTAACAAGTCTACATGCAATATTTGATTTATTTCATAGTTCTTTTAAGAAGACATTAGTATAAGGATGAATAGTTATGATCGTTAGTGTTATTTGATGCATACATTTGATTAAATCTGAAAGCAAATGTGATGACTTTTTTTTGTTGAGCCTCCGAACAGATAACCTACCATCATACAAATTATCAGTATTTGCACAGTTTACCTGAGAAATATCCAGAAATTGCAGATTAATTACCTATAGATATATTTCTGGTAACTAGTCCACAAACCATTTAAATGATTCATCAATTTAATACATTCTAACATGGTTTACATTTTGAGGCTAGGACAAAATGGATTTTTTTTTCCCCCCCTTCTTTTTTAAATGTTACATATGCTACACAACCAAGAAAAGCAAACACTGGGTGACATTTTTTGCCAACAATTTATTTAAAAACTCAATGGAATGAATTAAAGCCAATCTTGTGAACATAGGTTTCTTCTGGCAAATATCTCTTGCATCATTCTTTAATATATATTTTTTTAAAGCACAGTAACATACTTATGTGTACAGTGGAATAACATTTCATTTATGAATAGCAAATAATATGTTACTGCTGCACGAATGTATTTAGTACATTTCCACTCATTTTCCAACACTGGAGATCTTCATTCTTTCACAAACATTGGACATAGAAGTATAGTGATTGGTCTTGTCTTTCTGTACAGCAAGCTTATTTGGATAAAGAAAACTTGATTTTGACATACCTTACTTGCGTTAAGTTGTACTCTATAAGTTGTATTCTATATTTCACTTGAAATATTCCTAATGTAAGAGATTATTTTTGTTTCTTACTTTGTAATCCTCTTAAGTAATTCTTGCAAAGAGCATGGATAGTCTATGCACACAGCAATCCTTCTACTCCTTCTATATTATTTCATATCAATTTTATCAACCATAGAACTCTTAGTTTGTTTCATGCTTTTAATATCCTTTGGTGATTCATTTCTCTTTTTATTTTTGTTTCCCCTTATAGGCACCTAAGACACCATTACAGAAGAGCATGGATAGTCTTGGAAAACAGCTGTCTTTCTACTCCTTCTGTATCATAGGTTTTATCATGTTCTTGGGATGGTTACAAAACAGAAAACTGCTGGATATGTTCACCATTGGTGTAAGGTAAGTAGCTGGAGATTAGAAAACCATGGTGTGTGTATATAGGTACCACTATACAATCTGCACAATCTGAAATACCTTAATCATACATGAAATACAAATGGAGAGAGCCCCCCTCCCTTTTTGAGAAAAAAATTGAACTAATTTAAATGAAAACATTACTCTTTGTTATTTGTTTTTTCAAATATTGTTTTGGCTGGTGCCCCCGTCTATTCAGAAAATCATAGATCTTCTAATGGCAGAGATGCCATTTTTCTGGATTCTTCTTCAAAACAAGAATAGTTTCGGGGAAAACAGAGAAAAATCTGTCTTTTTCTCTCTGTTCTTTTTATTTTCCACGTCCGAATGTCTTTTTCCATGCATGATCAATTTCAAAACCTGAATTTATACATGTACATAGATTAATATAAATTCTTAATTTAGTTACAATAACAATAATTGCACTTATACACACATTTGATTCCAAATTTGCATTTCAAAGGTTTATACAATACATAGCTAACGTTTCTGATAGTTGAGCTCTGTTATTGGTTCATATTATACTGACTGTTTTAATATATGAAAAATGGTATTGATATATCAATATAGGATACACATCAATCTTTCAGTAAGCTTATTTCTACACTTTGTTTTTTATTTTCCATAGTCTGGCAGTAGCAGCCATTCCAGAAGGCCTACCCATTGTCGTCACGGTAACCCTTGCTCTTGGAGTGATGAGGATGGCCAAACGTAGTGCAATAGTCAAGAAGCTACCCATTGTAGAAACATTAGGTGAGTTCATCAATATAAAAATCAGTTTACTTGGAATCATCGGGTCATTCCGTTGGGTCGGATGGTCGTATTACCTGACCTTTTTTGAAAACATGCTCCTTTATTCATGAAATGTCTGGGGTAATTTTTGTGAAATAATCCCCTCACATCTTCAAATGGTCTGGTCCGGTTCACCCAACACTTTTAGCAAAGCCTACAAAAAAGTCTACAAAAGGTCGTGTTCTTAACCTGCATCTTCACACAATCATCGATTTTCATTTCAAGGAAGGATGTGTAACGTGACCACCTGACCGGACGTGATGACACGATGTTCCGAATTGAGCCTAAAAATCATCGGTTCATTCTGTCTGATGTCTTGTTGAGTGACTACATACAAGGAAAAGGACATTTAGAGGAAATAAAATAGCAGACCTACCATTGTATTCACAAAATCAAATTTTAGACATTTTTCGAATTTATATTCATTTTCATTAACTTATACTTTTTTTGCACAGGTTGTGTAAATGTTATTTGTTCCGATAAGACTGGAACCCTGACCAAGAATGAGATGACAGCTCTAAGCATCCACACTTCGGATGGCATCCGAGCTGAGGTAATCTTACTTCTTTATCAAATTTATGTATGTTATGTTGTTTTTTTACAACTTTTGCACTTTCAAAAATAAGTATAAGTATAAGGTTAAGTATAATAATTCATTATTCATATTAGGAAATTTGGTTTCCACTGGTTTCAAAGTAATACAATATCAAATATCCATATACATGGATTTTTCTTTACAACTTGAATATGTCAACTTTAACAGAGCATAGACTTTATGATAGCAAAGAACTTATTCCAGAGAGTTTATAACAGGGAGATGAAAATAAATAGAATATCATAGCAAAGTTTGTTGCCCTCTTAATTATGTTCTTAAATCATCAGTATCCAGTAATGTTGTTCATGCAAAGTGCAGGTTCTTTCCTGAGATGTGGGATATGAGAACAAAATTGAATAGGGTAACTTGATTATTGATAAAAGAATAAATATGACTTGTCATTAATGTCCATTCCTGTTTCTCTGTATTCATTTTAGAAATGTCACTATATTTCAATTTATATACAAGTTTGTACATTAAAATATGAGTGCATCATTGACCTTCAGCCTGGTTTAATAGAGATATAGGTAACAGGGCAAATTATTTACTCTTGATTATATATTACCGGCACCCAGGATATACTTGTGTGAAATTTACACAAGCAAGTATGTAATCTAAATGACATATACATGTACAGGTAACAGAAATGTTGTGGATGATTTTTTTTGTAGATAAGTTTTATGTTGTAGTGTAGTTCTGCATTCTCTTTCAGTTCTTTGATACAATAAGAAGGAAAATGTCAGTTATGTTTTATTATAGGATTGTCACTCAAGATTGTTTCAGTAATACATGATTGATTGATGTTTTCTTCTTTTTTTTTTCTTTTCTTTAAACAAATTATATTTTGTAATTTGCTTGTATATAATATGAGAATGTCGATACTATTTTAACCCTATTTTAACTGGGCTATTTCAGACCAGGTTTTTACTGGGGGGGGGTCAATTTGACCCCCCCCCTAAGATCTCGGCCGTTTCACCGCCGATCGCCGCGAAAATTTGCATGCATGTCAAGTGAAGTGTATAGAATACTATGGTAATTTCAAATTTTTGAAAAATTCACTCATTTGCATATTTATGGTAATTTATGCAAATAAGGTCATCAAATTCACATTTCTGCCCATAAATCATAGATTATTCATGTTTACGTATTCTTTTTCACTACATATATTTATTAGACCATTTGGAATAATAATACAACACAAAAAATTGGAAGAGCCAGGTTATTCCTTATGTTATCTCTTGTTTTTATAATTTCTTATGTATTTCATTGTTTTTTTTAACTTATGTATTTTATTGTTTTTGTTGTTTTATTTCATTTATAACTACAATTGAACTATTTTGACCCCAAAACAAACATCTAAACTTTAAACAAGACTGAATAACCAATGTTTTATCTATTTTTAGGAAAAATGACTTTTACATATGTTTTGTACACAAATCACGAAAATGAGCGATTTTCGGGCTGACATGCAAAGACAAAAGGTCACGTGACCTTGTAACCGTAGGTCCGATTTTCAAAAAAATCGTTTTAAAAGATGCGTAAGACTCAAAAGTAAAAAGTCATGAAAGGAAAATTTTATATCTGTCGCGGTTTCGGAGTAGTCGCGAAATTTCTACAGGGGGGGGTCAAATTGACCCCCCCCCCAGTTAACGTAGGGTTAAGTATTTGATCTTGTAAACGAATACTGATGATGGGTTTGGTGATTTTGAAGAAAGTCAGTCCACTTCAATTCACATGATTCTTGACAGAGGAGCTATGAGACTGTATTTAACCCCATCTCATCTCTCTTGTCCTGTACAGGTGACTGGTGTTGGGTACAATGGAGATGGGATGGTAGTAGTTGATGATATGCATATACTGGGTTACCAGTCTCCCTCCATAGCTAGAGTAGTAGAGGTAGGTTTGAAACAGATTTTATATGCCTTTTAAATAAAATGCCTCTTTGTATTTTCTATGTTATAGATGTTTATATAATTAAACCACCTAAATACAAAATTAAAAAAGTAACCAACCACATCCACATAGAACATACATGTAGGTAGTAAGAAAAAAGCTGAACGTATTGTATAAAGGGTATAATTTGTTTAGTTCTCTTTGACATCTGAAAAAGATATTGTACTGCCATGGAAAAAAAAACAGTCCAGTCAAAGTTTCCATAAGAAAAGAATCAACTCTCAACGAAATATGAATTTTAAATCACTCCATGTAGTACTTCACACATACAGTGTATTCAGGCTTTAAAAGTAGATATGTTGCTCAAAGCTCAAAGCTTCGTTCACCAATCATTCAACAAAATCAAGCATCCACAGACAGCATTGTAATATTATCCTATCATTGTTATAAACAAGTATTTCCTGCTACCCGAAGTGATATTATTCAGTGAAAAGTAGTTGATTGTTATTCATGACAATTTTCTCATATTTTCCCATTTCTCTCTTGACAGGCCTCATGCGTATGCAACAATTCTGAGATCCGTGACAATGTTTTATATGGACAGCCAACAGAGGGAGCCCTTCTTGCCTTGGCCATGAAAGTAAGTGGAGAATTCTTAGAGAAATAAAATGACAATTTTAAATTATAGGTGTTATAATATAATGATAATAATAATAATATTCCGCTTTTATATAGCGCTTAATACAAATGTCTCTAAGCGCTTTACAGATATAATATTACCCTTGTCAATGGATTCAATACTCACCCCAACACAATGTGTGCACAATCTACACTACCTAGGGAGCATTCTAACCAGGCGTTACTTGCAATCAAAACTTGAACTTGAAGAAGTGTATAAAACAGACTGTGAAAATGATAATCAATTGAACTTTTTATTTCCTTTTCTGTATCTTTATATTGTAACTCTGCATACTCTTTGTTCAGAGCATTTAACATGAAACATCAAAAAGTTTTTTAATTCTTTTTTTTTCATTCCTTAGATGCAACTCCATCATTCTAGGAGTCGATACACCAGGCTGTCTGAAATCCCATTCAGTTCAGAAACCAAGTGGATGGCTGTCCGCTGTCGACCTCATGACCCCGCCCCTAACCTGTTGCCAAGCAATGAGGAGATCTATTTTGTGAAGGGGGCCCTGGAGCGGGTTCTGTCGAAATGTCGGACTTACAATGTCGAGGACAGATCGGAGCCTCTCAACAAGCAAAAGATTGAGGAGATTAAAGAGGAAGGCCGTCAGATGGGCGTGGCTGGACTTAGAGGTGAGTCATTGAGAATGTTTGTCAGGTAAATGAAAAGAGAATCAATTTGTCAGAGGTTAGTCAGAGGTCAGTCAGAGGTCAGAATTCATATACACATGCATCTCACTGTCTGGTCGATGATGTTGTTTGTTTCTTTTGAAGGCATATCAAAAGAAATTATTCAGATTCTATGTCATCTTTTCATTTCGTACCAATATAGACTTAATCACATTTGATTGTGTTTTTTCTTACAACGTTTTACCTTATCTAATCTAACATCTCTCATGGAACTCACAAGCTCTCCTTTTCTGCTGCATGTAATCTTATGCGAAAATTGAATTTCCCTTCATCATCTAAACATGGACACTGTGCATGCAATTGCATTATAAAAAAACTGTTTTAGAATTCGATTTTGTGTATAAAGTTTGTGTGAGGTGGCTGAATAATCAAATAGTAATAAATGAACATTATCGTACTGATGAAAAAACAACTACAACAATATGAAATCTTTGACATGTTTAAAAAAACTTTTCTTTTTCTAGTATTTTTCTGTATTTGACTATGAGGGCATTTCTACAGCAATTAATTTCATATGTTGTGTCTTTTCTATTATAATATACAAACACATATATGTACAAAAAGAATGCTAAAGCTCATATATCCATTCTCACCATTCCTAGTCGATAGTCGTGCTTCTTTTTATAAACACACCACACTCTTTGCGTTAACTTTCCATCTCAGTTCTTGGCATGGCTGTTGGGCCAGGAACGGAGAACATGACTTACCTGGGTATGGTGGGTATCTTAGACCCACCTCGTCCTGGTGTAAGGGAGGCCATCGATACACTACTCAGCTCTGGGGTTGCACTCAAGATGGTTACAGGAGACTCGGCTGAGACGGCAATTGCTGTTGGTAAGGCCCAGTTTGATTTATATACATGTATATGCTCCCCAGGAAGTGGAGAATGTGTATACATTGTGTGCGGCAAGCCTAAATCCGATGACCGGGGTGATAATATATCTGTAAAGCGCTAAGAGACATCATCGATGTATTAATTGCTATATAAAAGCGGAATATTATTATTATTTATTATTATTGAAATGTCAAGTAAATGAGAATAGTTATTTCAATACAAGCATATTAAAGAGGTTAGTTATTCTTATTTTTGAGATCTGAGCACTGCCTGGTGAAGAGTTAAAGTTTATCTGAATCACAAGATGTCACAAGCAAGGATTGTTATACTTTCATTTTCATACCACAGGTGTTGTTAAAATGTTTATTATAATTAACTAGCAGTCCTAGATTTGATTAGCGAGAGGAGTCACTCAATTAATGAGCTAATAATTCTTTGGAGATAAGAGGATCTTCTGGTTTTATGTACAGTCTAACCTGTTATATTAACCACCTGTCTATAAAGACCACATTTTACGTTTCCCTTGAAGTCTGTTTCTCATTGAAAACTGTAATAAAGGAACCGGTACATAAAGACCACCTGCCTATAGAGACCACTTTTCTTGTCTCCCTTGAGAGGTCTTTATAGACAGGTTTCACTAAAATGGAAGACTACCCAATGAGTGATTTCAAGTTGGGTGTTAGTGTTAGTATTTAGAGCAGTCAAGAGCTCTTATATCGAGCTAAAAATTTGCTGATGAAATCAAGAGCATGATAGCTATATCAATATCGATAGCTTAACACTAACACCGAACTGGAAATCAACATTTGCTTAATTCCTAGGGGCTAGTGTTAGTGAATAGGACATGTGTACGTAAAATATTAACACCGGCCACAAAGGTCGGTTCAGCAGACGACAACTTTGCAAAATCAATAACACTTAGCTACCTGAAGTTGACGATATTCAGAGGTCAAAGCCTTAACACCAGCTGATTTCCATTTTGTTGGTTAGGGCTGGTGTTAGTGTTTATTAAACACTAACACCAGCCCTAAACACCCAACTTAAATCACTCAATTTCTTTTGGAGCTCCAGCTGTCAGGGGAATGTACACCTGTTTGTTTTGATTCTTCATGTCCCAGGTAGCAGACTGGGTCTATATGCCAAAGGTTCTACATCGCTGTCTGGTGAAGAAGTTGAAGACATGAATTTCATTGAACTAACCAAGATGATAAATCAGGTATGCATGAGCTTTCTAGTTCTCATCCTAACCCCCCCCCCCCCCCACCACCCCTCCCCCACCCCTCCCCCGTATATTGATGTTTCCTCTGAGTATGTATAGTATTCATTCCTTGCAGTGGTTGATAGGCTTACCAAGGAGAAGTTTCATTTGATTTCAGATTGACGTATGGCTAGACTTATGCAACAAGATCTTGTTGCATTAGACTAGCCATCGTTGTTCTTTTCTCTGTCTATGTCTTTGTCTCTCTCCCTCTTTCTCTCTCATGTAGTTATTGTCTTTTGATTTTTTTTCCTTTTTCATTCAGGTTACAATCTTCTACAGAGCCAGCCCAAGACACAAACTGAAAATTGTCAAGGTAGGTGCTTGAAGTAATAATGTTTCATAAAAGCATTTGCAGTAGTGCTAAACACAATGAATTATATTCACTAATTGTTAATTATTTTGTCATTAATATTTTCTTATTAATTCATAAGATTTGACTGATCAATCTGCAGCTATCAAGGATTAGGTATTAAAATGCTCAGTTTCAGATATTAAGAAAAGATGAACTTCTCAATTTACAGCGTGCCTTGAAGCCCGTCTGTACTTGTTTGGCCAGTAGAGATTAGACCTCCCTGCAAGGTCACTGACAGGTGGTTATCTCATCAAATCAGCTCTCAATTAACATAAGAAAAAGAGGATTGTGGGGGACCAACAGGCACCGATTAGGCATTGTTTGCTATATAAAGGGAGCAAGTAGCTATAAGTAGTGCAGTGGGGCTTTAACATTAAATATCCGAGTATGTGTGATATTTCCCACCCCAAAACCTTCATGGAGCACTAAATTCACCTCTCCAAACAGGCGTTGCAAGCCACTGGGGCTGTGGTTGGAATGACGGGTGATGGTGTGAATGATGCAGTAGCGCTCAAGACAGCAGATATCGGCATCGCCATGGGGATAACAGGGACAGACGTGAGCAAGGAAGCAGCTGACATGATCCTTGTTGATGATGACTTTACCACCATCTTGTCGGCCATTGAGGAGGGCAAGGCCATCTTCTACAATATCAAGAATTTTGTTCGATTTCAGCTCAGCACGTGAGTGATTTGAGCTTTGCAACAAGATTATTTTCCAGATTTTTGTCATTCTAATCTCTTAATCCATTGCAATTAATGTCCAAAGACCATGTTTTATTTGTGACAACTTGTTTCAAAAGGCATTTCATATGTGACTTTTGATACTGTACATCAGATTTAATGTACCTTGTTCAATATCCATAGGTTCCTACAACTAAAAATAAGATTCACAAACATTAATTATGTATACTTGTCACTACTTCAATATTTTTGCACTTATGGCTATGTATCTTTGATTTTCAAAGTGTTATCTTGAAACTTTTAAGCTTTTGTGCCTCTATCCCCCCATTGATGATGTAGTATATATGTGTGGGGGTTGTCTGTCTTACCAATCTTGTTGAATAATTTGTAGGCGGTTTAATGAACCAACAAATCCGTCATACGTATCAATGTGGATTCGTCGGTTCATAATAATGACAACGATTATCGATTATTATTATGTCCTGGGGGGTGTTTCACAAAGACTAAGATCGACTTTAAGTTAGACTTAACTATGGCAGGCCATTCGTGCCACTGGTTGCTGTCACCATTGGTCTCTCAATTTTGATCTTTAGATAATATTTTTTTCTTTAATAGTAAACTATCAAAAAAGGTAAATTCTGTAGATTTGTGACCATGATTTGTACGTCCCTTGAGAGACCAATGCTAGTAAACGGTGAGAGCAAACGGTGGCATGAATGGCCTGTCATATTTAAGTCCAACTTAAAGTCGATCGTAGTCTTTGTGAAACACCCCCAGGTCATATTTGAAATACAGTCACATCATGTAAATTCTTTATTTATATATTTTTCTTTTTGTAATTTCATTATTGACATGTCAATCTTTTTGTATGATTATTCTTTGATATTTGCAGGAGTATTGCTGCTCTGACCCTGATTGCCTTGTCCACCATGCTAAGTTTTCCCAATCCATTGAATGCCATGCAGATCCTATGGATTAACATCATCATGGATGGACCACCGGCACAAAGGTAACAAAACAAACTTCATTTTGCTCCTAGATGCAAGAGGCTTTAATTCATGTTAGGCAGAGATTTTCTTTTAAAATTCAATTTTCATCTTGATGATTGAATATTCTAAATACACGTTTAATGTACCAATCTATTGAATTTTAATGTTGTAAAGAAAATGTTTGTTAAGTTGTCTCTTATGCTAAAGGTAGTGTCATTGTACTTTTAAAGCACAGAAGTTATCGACCAACCTCTGACTTTTGCTTGTGAATAACTGTTTGATTTGTTTGGAAAAGGCTGAGAATTCAGTTATTTTATGACAATGCAGGTCTTTCCACATTTCTGTGCCTTTGATAGTAAATTAGTGTTTGACTTTAGTGAGGTCCTCTTTGATTCGTATTTTTGTGACTTTCACTTCGCAACTCTTCACGACTAGTCTCTGCATCTGGTGAGACACAAATTTACAATGACATCAGGTTTTGGTCGGTCATGTTGTATGGGAGCATTCTATTTGTTGCTTCTTGCTGAACGGCTTCACAATAACTGTATTCTTTGTGGCAGTCGATGAGAACGTTCAGTGTCCTCTTTCTTAAAGTTCACTTCATTTATTTTTTAGTGAGATCAAAGGTGAGGTCACTAATGTCCTTTGTCTCTTTCTCTGTAACTCCATAGAAATGCAATTGTCTGTGTATTATTAGGGTACCGGATAGTTTCTGTATTACCGGTAAGCCTATAATAATCACAGAATTCAGTTGTAAACTGGTTAAGTAAACATTTAGCTCACAGTAGTGGTCAGAATATTTTGCTAGAGATATTTCATGTATTTCCTAGCTGTTAGGCCTTGGGATTTGTATTCAGTCATTCCTTCCAGGGGGGCGTTTCACAAAACTTGTCATCAGTGACAAATGACAGTTTTTGTTATAAGCTACTGAAATCCTTGCTTCTGATTGGTTATCAGCAGATTTGTCACTGAATTTTGTCATTTGTCATTGAAAAAAGGCTTTGTGAAATGGGTCCCTGGTGTCTACCAAAGGTTGACTGTTTGATTGAAAATGTGATGAAATTGTAAACATTGATAATACATGTCTTTTACTTTGTTTCCTTTATCAGTCTTGGAGTAGAACCTGTAGATAAGGACGTTATCCGTAAACCCCCTCGTCAGGTGCGCGACCCCATGATCACCAGGTCACTGCTTATGAATGTCATCATGTCTGCGACTATCATTGTAGCTGGTACTCTATGGGTCTTCTGGAGAGAGGTAAGGTTTGTCCCATTGATTAATGTATGGAAAGATAGCTCACTTTATATCAATATCAGTATGTCTGCTACCATCATTGTCATTGGGACTCTATGGATCTTTTGAAGAGGGATGAATTTGAACCACAGCTCATTATTAACAGATAGTTCACTTATCAATATCATTGTGTCTTACACTCAAATAAAAGAAGTTATTGTAGTAATTTTCTCTTTGCAAAGTAATTTTTTGTGTATTAGTATACAACAGCGTTTTTCAACCTTTTATTAGTCATGGCACCTTGAAATGATTAGCTTTGCGTCACCCAATCCCAAATTGATCACAGAATATCCATTTTGCATTACTCTGACACCCGTCAAGTACCATTTTAACACATACAGCCACATTTGTCTCTAAGTCAAGTTTGCAAAGAGCGAGCTAAAAATACATTTATTGACATTTTTATCATTGCCTGAAATGATCCTGTTTCTTTCTAAATGTTGCGAGAGAGTGAAGCGACGAAGAAAGAAAGACACTCATTATCTTTCAAATGTTATACCTTAACACTCTTACGATTTTCACAAAATGGATGTATTTCTAAAATTATTTTAGTATATAACTAAATTTCTTTCGCGGCACCCCTAGCGATGTCTTGCGGCACCCAGTTAAAAAAACGCTGTCTCAAGTTAAACAGTAGTTATGAGTTAATACATGATTGGGCCTTTTTTTCCCTACCAATAGATGCAAGACAATATCATCACACCTCGGGACACCACCATGACCTTCACCTGCTTTGTCTTCTTTGACATGTTCAACGCCCTCAGCAGTCGATCACAGGTCAGTCAGAAATCTTCAGGGTTTTACAATTCAAAATAAATGCCAAGAATGGGCTGTTTAACCCCTTCTATTCCAAGGGCAACATTTGCTAATGCCATTTTTTTTTCTATGCTGGATTTAAAAAAACAAGTGTGTATCGATTGTAATGAAGGAGCATATTTGAGTCTTAATCTGGCAATTAAATGATAAATCAAATTCAAATTTCAGCTCTTGCAAAGTAATTTTTCGGAAATGTTAATACACGTTCGTGTATTGTACAATTGAACCTGCCTTTAATGGAGACTTCCGATATACCGTGTGAGTCAAAAAAAAGTTTACACCTAGAAAATTGCTAATTATTTTAAAATTCATCTATGAACAGCAAATTATTATACATCTTATGAAAGAGTGTTTTATCCCAAATCATATGGTATCATTTTTGTGATGTAAGTGTTCACGCTTGGATGAACACGAGGCATTGTTTGCGAAAGTGCAAAAATCGACTTGCGCCAAAGTGATGCGTACAGTATGTATTATGTTGGGATTAGTGGAGTGAGAGAATGAGTTAAATGTATTAAATGAAATGCATTGCATATGCTTTTTGCAAAGGGCAAAGTCACACCACCCACACACATGCGCACAAATGTTCGTTGATATTTGATATTTGACGTGTGTGGCATGATTAATTTTGTTAGGGATGTTATTTGGATCTGCAAAGACCGAATTAATACCCAAATCCAAATTGTTTTATTCAAACATCACAATAAGCAACTTTGGTGCAAGTCGATTTTTGCACTCTCGCAAACAATGCCTCGTGTTCATCCAAGCGTGAACACATACCACACAAAAGTGGTACCAAATGATTTGGGATAAAACACTCTTTCATAAGATGTATAATAATTTACTGTTCATAGATGATTTTTAAAATAATTAGCAATTGTCTAGGTGTAAACTTTTTTTTGACTCACTCTGTAGACAGACTACCTGTCAAGAAGGACCATATTTTTTGTTTCCCTTGAACTGTTATTCTTATTGAAACCTTTTCTTAAGTAACCTTTACTTAAAGCCACACTTTCCTACTTGTAGCTACTTGCTCCCTCTATATAGAAAACAATGTCTAATCGGTGACCATTGGTCTCCCATGATCCTCTTTCCCTTATGTTAATTGAGAGCTGAGTTGATGAGATAACCACCTGTCAGTGACCTTGCAGGATGCTCTAATCCCTCCTATAAACTAGTACAGATAAGCTTTCAGGACCTCATTTGAATCTTGCTTGAGTTGTCTTTACATGAGCAGTTTTCAATGAAATACATTCAGTTTTATAATCATGTAAGAGAGTTCATACTGTTGTAGTTGTTTTTTTATCAAATTTCTGTATAAGCATCTAAAGAAATTTTCATTTTGAATTCAATTGAATTGAATTTTCAACAAGTACTTTAATTGCAGTTGTTGGCCTCTTTCTTTCTTTTTTTGGCACAGACCAAGAGCATATTCAGCATTGGTTTCTTGACCAACCGGATGTTTCTCTACGCAGTCGGAGGGTCAATCATGGGTCAGTTGCTGGTCATCTATTTCCCTCCACTACAAAGGATATTCCAAACAGAGGCATTGACGGTACACGGTGAGTCAGATTCTCAGATAACATGCCACCCCCGGAGGGTGACACGACATTTGCTCCTGCGACAATTGCTCCGGGCTTTATTTCGTCTAAGATGTAGGGTTAGGGTTAGGGTTTCAATAGGGTTTTATGTTAGGTTTAGGGTTAGGTTTAGGGTAGGGTATAGTGTTGAATCCAGGGTTGAAGTTAGCCATTCGATTAGTGTATGAAATTTACAGCGGAGCAATTGTCGCCGGAGCAAATGTCATGGAATCCCCCGGAGACCTACCACCTTAGATAACTGCTCTCTGCAAGAGTGACCTATAAATACAACTGCCCTTTGGACAATTATCCCCTAGACTACATTTGTATCTGCTGGACAGCCCCCACCTAATTTCATTGTGTTATTACATTATACAGGGGATTCCCCTTTCTGGGAGTGATAAGGGTATACATATACACCATCACACATGTATAAAATTTGTCATCATTTAGAGTCGCATAAAATCATATTTACACAGAAAAAAGGGGTTATTATAAGCAGTCATAAATAAAATATTCATATGATAAATATACATATGTAAATAAGGCATAGTGGAAAGCAAAAGGAAAAAAAAATAAATGAAATATGAATTTTGAAATTAAATACTTTTCTTTCTCCTTCACAGATATTGGCCTGTTGGTGATGCTGACGTCATCGGTGTTCATTGTTTCCGAGATCAAGAAATGGTTTCAGCGGAGACTAGAGAAAAAGCGAACTCTCCCCGAGCCGTGCGACTTTGAATATGTCTGACCGTAATTCTGTCCATGGGTGTGCTAATATGCTTGTGCGTGCGTGTGTGTGTGTTTTGGTTTTGACCAAACTCTTACATTTGATTAAAAACCAATTCAGTCCATTATCGTTTATCTACTGCAATTCTACATATAAAATATACATGACTTATAATTGGCTTTCATGGGTTGTACCTGCAAGGAACATGTATAGAATATTAAAATCAAAAACATTTCACTTAGAAATGTAATATTGAAATGCACTTTTTACATAGAATGTTATCAAAGCAATGGCATATAGTATTGCAATCACCAATATGAAAATAAAGACGTATTAAAACGTATGTTTAAAGCACTTTTGGGAAGACATATTAAAGCGTATGTTTATTAACAGCATTTTGGGCGAGTCTTGTGTTCATGTTTAGAAAAATAGTATTCAGGTGTTTCATTTTTGTGGTTGTTGTTGTGTCTTTTAATTCTATGGACCGTTTTGAACAACATGCAATGCAATGCAAGCATAAACATGTTTTGTGATACATCATTTCACAATTTAGATATACTTTCATGGAAAATCACCCGATTCATTATATTTCCTGACTGCTAAGAAAGCAAATAATATGCTTTAATTTTTAGCAACTAGTGGGCATAAGATAATGCCTTTTAAAACTTTTTAGAACATTCAAATTAATTTGTTGAAGCAGATTAAGAGAAAGAAAGATTTGATATTTAAAGGCTCACAGAGAATTCAAATGGGTGTTAACTCTGAATCTTGATTATAGTGCAATTTGAGTATAAATATCACATCTAAATATATGAATCTTTTATTTTGAAGAAAGGATGATTGCATGGAAAACGACATATAATTAAAATTGCCCTTTAAAGGCATTGTTTAACAATATTTCCAGTTTTACAAATCTAAGATACATGGCCCTACATGTTATCAGTGTCTGTGATATGGTGTAATATTGAAGCCCTTAAAAAAAATCATGAATTGCTTTAAAAAATTAAAAATCTTTGAGAGACCGGTTTTACCATACTCATTTTCCCAATAGACTGTAGTGATATAAAATAAAAAAAAGACGGGGAAGCGGTTTTTTGAAATTTCGAATTCAAGTCATAAATATCTCGATAATCAAGTATGCGATTGGCTTGTAAAAGTCATGGGATTCATGTCTGACCTTAAGGTTTACACTTATGATTGCAGCACAAGCTAAATATAGGATTTTGTTAAGCATCAGAGGCAAAAATTCCTAATATCTTTAAAGACACTTCCATTTTGGTGCATTGCATGAGTTTGATTGTAACACACTGTGAGTAGTTCCCATAGTTCACATAATCACATAATATTGTCACAACCGGTTTTAATAGGGACATCTAAATACATGTATTGTCAAAAGATGATTGGTTTGTTTAGCAGATTTTGTATTTGTCACCAAATGCTTATTACTTTCACAGTACGTTTCCTTTTGCACAATGTGTTATCTTTCAAGCTTTGTATTTATTTGTATGTAAATTCAGGAGTTTTTTTATGTGTGATATTTCTGCATATATATATATATTTTTTAATAGAGGGTTGTTTTCTAGATGAGGATCGCAATTGATAGTGTTAACGTATGGATTTATATCTAAATATTTTGTTCCAATCCTAAATTTAGAGCAAATTTTAAGTTGTTACAATTTCTAATGTCCATAGAGACGAAATATCTCAGTGAAATAATGTGCATTTTTTAAAGTTTGAGAATTTATTGTATACTTTGTGGGGGGGGGGGGTAACATTGTGTAAGTCCAACTTTTAACCTTATAATGCAGACTTTTTGCATTTTTTGATTATCAAAATAATTGTTAATGGGGAAAAAAAAAGGTAATGGTCAGTGTAAAAACTTGTTGGTCACCTTATACTTTGCACAATATTTTTATTTTTGAGTGGAAAAAAAGTGCCTATTTTTGTCAGCTTCTACTGGAGCATGTTTTGTAAACTTGTCTTTTCAAAGCAAGAATGCATACCTTAAGAAGGAAAGTGAAAAAAGCACTATGTCATGTTTTGTACCATTTACATACTACTGCACAAATATATTAGAGTCAACTTTATCCCAGCAATTTGTAAACAATGACACTTTTGGTATTTATGTGTAATATGTTTGCCTTTTTGCAATTAGAAAGGAAAGTAATATTTGTATAATTTTGCAGAGAATCTTTATTTGATGGTTTCACATGTACATGTGGAAAATTTCCAATGAATACTGTATGTCTTATCTACTGATGACAACATTAATGAGATAGTATGATTGTATTTTGTAGTCACATTGCTATAAAATGATACTGGGATTATTCTTACTTCATCATGAGTTGTCAATTTATGACTGAAATTAAAAAAAATAGGTCAGTTATGATAAAGGTTAGAATGGACTTCTTCACTAGTACAATCATCTCCCAGAAATATTCTTGCCAAATAAATGTTTCGATGTGGCATGTTTGATCAAGAATTTGAGTATTCAGGGTCACCAATCTTTCCCAGTAGCTATTTCTAACCCTCAACTAGATTAACAAGCTTCGTGAATATTCAACATTTATAACAATTACAGAAGTTATAGAGATTGCTGCTATAAAATCAATAATGTACTTACAATACTTCATTTATGCATCCTTAAAATTCATTGTAATATCGGGTGTTTTTGTAAGTTTTTTGTAAGGTTGCAAATTTGAGTGTGTAAGTTTGTAACATTGTCTTCATATTCATCTGAGAATGCCCTACAATCAAATTTTTTAATATATTTTTGAACCTCCGAAAATTGGGGCAATATTTGTTCTAAGGGACAGAAATGTCACAAAGTAATGTATACAATCATGGTGGTTTGCCTAAAAAACAAAGATTTCTGTATTGGCATGAGCATTACATCTTTACCATATGCACTAGACCTATATCCATGTGATATGATTAAGACTGAGATGTATATATTACTCTCGTCTGTTGAACTGCTTCAATCATACGGTCTATTGTCAACTGCCATTCATGCTGGTAATATTGGTTATTTTTTATAATTATGTTGAATCTTGTATGAATATTAAATAAGAATATAGATATTTCTTTGAATGCGAGTTATTATTCTGTTACTACATGAATTGACACAAGTTCACTTGTGCTTACAATGTACGACAGAAGAAAAAAATACAGAGAGTAAAGATATCAACTGCTATCATTTAATAATAAATTTTAAAATACCTTTTATATTTAATAGTTACAGACATATTTCATCACACATAATAGTTACAGACACATCACAATAAAGCAGACACAAGTTCGTTACCTCCATAATGTACCTAATTTATCCTAAAGTGCTAAATTACAGGTGAAAGACATCTGAATATGAAGGATTAAAAGGAAAGTAATTGATTTTTATTACATAATGAAGATCAATGAAAGTTTAAAGTAGAATGAACTGTTTCAACAACAAACAAAAACCTTCAATACAAAAGATATACTCCAACCTTTCAGATACTGAACTGTATTGCTATTAATATGGATTGGAAATAATTATTTCACCTTATAAATACATGTATCAAGACTAGAACTCTTCTTTACAACTGAGCTTCAAAATAATTTTAAGTACTGGTTTGATATTGATGGATACGAAATTGATTATTCTAACAATTTATTTACCAAGACTAATTTCTGACGGAATAATTAAAACCTTTCATACTTTTACATAGTATGAGCCATTCCACATCAAAACTATATTAAAGGTAAAATAAAGAATCACACACTGCTACCATTATCTTTAATCTTTAAAGCACGTAGATCTAGTTTCTTGAAGCAAGAGCACTTGTTAGTTTCACATATACCTATACATATCGATACGCTACTTTACAAGTGAAATAATTATTTGTGCAGTATTGCGATGTACATACATTTTGTGCAATAAAAGACATACCTAATACACACTGGCGTTATCAACCCTAGTGTATTTCGAAATATTTACAAACGAGTACTATCAAAGTCAGATTTGTGCTTTACAGTTGCATCTGTATAGTACAAATCATAGAAAGCTAGACTAGAGTATCATACTGGCCCCCAAACCATACAAATAATGTACCGTAAATATATATCAAACCTATTAAAGGTATATATATATATATATATATATATATATACATGTATATGTCATACAAAAATCTTATTTTAAACATGCATGAACTTGTAATAATACAAAGAAATGCATGATAGGAAATTGATTTAAGCTACACTAGGCAAGGATGACTTTAAAGTATTATCTGACATTGCCCCCATATGGCCATTAGCAACTAAACTCTAGCAATTTAATTGGAGCACCCTGGTTTGAAAAGACTACCTACCGGTATATGATATAGTTGTGTATCAAATGTCACTTGCAGATGGTCCTCTTTATTTTTGTTCAAGATACCCATGTATGTAAACCATCAAAAGATAGAATGAATTCCTATCAAGGTTCATCAAAATAATCAAAACAAGGTGTAATCAAAACAAAATGTTAACGTGTATTGCTGCATATGAAAATGATAAAAAGTGAAGTCTCTGACTACAAGACACATGTAACTTCATTTGCATATTTCTAAGTATAAGCTCCAGAATGCAACTTCATTGAAACGTACTTTGGAGTATAAACACATGTACATACTTATTGGCATTTAACTATTCTACATAAACTTACACGAATAAATATTTCAAGTTATGTGTCAAAATTCCAGCCTGTTTTTACATATAACAATTTGGTCTTCTGTCCACTGTATGAAGATAAATATGTTTTACACACAGGATATAGATACACATCATAAAACAAAGGGGCAATTATAGTGCATATATGATTTTGTAATATCCCTACTTTTGTATACCATTAATACTTTAATTTTGTCTACAATGTTTAGCAATCTCTCTGATTTATATCACGTACCGGTATTTCAAAAAATGCCCTTTAGATATTCCATAATTTACAGATATACCGGTAAGGAGGAATATAATGACTGCTCAGTGTGAAGTATCATTCACCGTTTTTCTTTCATTTAATGCTGTTGATAATCAAAATATGCTGATGGCGTTTTTTTCATATGCTCACCAACATTTAATCTTGTGTCATGATCCATTTAGCTGCAATAAAGAAAGGGAGGAAAGAAATTATAAAATAATGATAACTTACTAATTAATGAGGATACCAGAAAGCTAGCAAGATTTCTTTTTACCATTGTATTTGAAAACAAGACTCTCGTTATGTAATTGCATGTTCACACTTTAACAGTCAAAATTTGACAGTCAGACAGTAAAAAAGAAAAGAAGAAAATTTGTATACACACGGGATGCTGTAGAAACAAATAGAAACAAAGTAGTGGCAAATAGTGGTTGGTAGGTTAGAGATCTAGAAAGAGAAAACTTGAAACAATTGTAATTTAATAGAGCTGTACAAAAATACAAGAGAAGATAAACTGTGTCCATGATCATCACATCAACTCACCTGGTATGGCCATGGATGAAAGCTGCTCCGGTCGATCCAATAGATCCACGTTCTCACGACGGAATATCTTAGAAGCATTACTTGCAAAATGGCTGCCAATGTGATAATGTAAAATTGAAAAGAAATCATGCATGCTGTGGATGATAGGATACTACCGGTACTGCCTTTTTGACTGATTCAATTCCGTTACTCCTCGAGCAGTACAATATACCTTCAACTGTGCTAAAATTCTAAAAATTTTCATCATTTTGACATTTTAGATCGATGGCCATCTAAAAAAAAAAAATTAGAACAATACAAGATAAGTTAACATTTGTTTGTCAGACTCAACTTGTAGAAGAGATATGTACATCTCTTACTTCAATATACATATCCATTGGCTTTGTTATTGTATATTAAAGCATAAGCTCTTACCTGTTTATATGCATGGAGAAGAAATGCATTTAAAAAAATACCCCTTTAAGCTACAGCAAATACCCCTTTGTTGATTTTACCCTACCAGTATGTACTATTAAAGTCCCACTGTACTTGCGCCCTCTATATAGCAAACAATGCCTTATCAGTGACCATTGGTCCCCCACGATCCTCTTTTTCACTTGATAATTGAGAGCTGATTTGATGAGATAACCACCTGTCAGTGACCATGAAGAGGGGCCTAATCCCTCCTGGCCAAATTAGTGCAGTGGAGCTTTAAGGGGTACTGGTAGTTGTTTAAAAGTAATTGTCTTGGGAAATAGTTGTCTAAAGGTTAATAATCTAGGTTTTATCTAAATCAACTGTACTCACGTTTTCCAGTCTTCCTCTGTCCCCCAGATCTCATAGATGACATAATGTGAGGTTCCAGCGAAGGCCCTTACACTCACACTGTCATGGAAACAGAGAACAACAATGAGAGACAGAGACCTTCATAATGCAACTAAAAGCTCCATTTCTCTCCAATAAAATATCCTCCTTAAAAAATTATTTGCACTTTCACAGCTATTTCTAAAGCAAGCTACAGAGGTTATTTGTCAATGTCATGTATTAATACCTATGACAAGGTTATTTTACCATGCAATCAAAATGCATATTTTGCCCAGTCCGGAAACTAGCAGTTCCAAGCGGGCAATATTTATATAATATTGGATGGCTTTGAGTGTGATACAAGCATACATTACTCAAGCTATGACAATATATTCTTGTATCACACAAAAACAAAGCCATATAATATTATATATATATATTATATATATGACTGAGCAATACGAAAACAATATTGATCAGTCATCCAGGTACTGCGCTAAAGATATTAAATGCACTGATTTACTGTACCACTAGGAACCCTAATATAGATAATATTCCCTGATATTTCCACTCTTCCAGGCTACGCCATTGACTTTGTGGACAAAAATTGTGATCAATATTGAGCTCACTACGTACTGGCTCCCATTAACATCCGGGACCTTCCAAGTAGCTGAATCGCCACAAATTTTGATCAGATGATCGTGCAGCGCGGAAGCAGGGTATAGTTACTGTACAGTAGGCCTATCCTTTCCTGATTTACAAAAGGATAGATAATAATTATGATATTGACTGGCTAATCTTTCGGGAGATACAAGGATATATTGCCCTTACTGGTATCTCCCTAAAGGCCAGTCAATATTATATAAATATTTTCTTCCTAAATACAGTTGGAGAGAATACCAGTGGTATTGCAGTACACAACACTGGTCATGGTCATGAACTGTTACAATCCATTTAGCTTGGCCGAAAATTCCTTGTAGCTTTAAGAGCTATCCTGAAATTCCAAAGTATGTTTATATTAATTTAAGGTAACACTAACCCTTGAGGTAAAATGCTCATTGTACCGACTACATGTACCACCTATAAACCCTCCATCAAAATAAATCTTCAAGGATAGAAAATAATCTTCCAATATGGAATTAATCTAAGACCTCTGCTTCACATTATAGCAAATTTAAATATCTAGGAAGTATAATATAAGTATAATGTAGTTCTAGTAATGATCATCAAATACAAATAACCCATCCATAAACGATGAATATTTAATCAAAAGAATTTGTGCATAATTTTATATTAGTATGTGTAATATTAACCACTGATATTCCCATATAACTCTCATCAAACTGATGCAATTATGTAAATTACCAACTGGTACAATGTGAAACCATTTGTAAACATCCAGTTGTTACATGTATAATGTGATCACAAAAACAAGTAAAATATATCAATTTCACTATCATTATACTTCCAGACAATACTACAATGAAAGAGTAAAACTTGTCCACTTGAAAACAAAACTTGAGAGTGATTTTGTTTGAATTCTTACGTAGTGCATCCGTCAACTTTCCCTGCTGCATCGACATAAGTCCTAAGGTTGCTGCGAAAATCCTTGTCCTTTTCATCAATGGCTGTAAACTTCCTGCTCACCAAGAAAGCCTGTTAAAAAGAACAAGGATATAAGCATTTACAGATACTTATATCAAATCATGATTGAGAACAAAATCAATCCTTTAAAAGAAGTAAATGTTGATAGAGTACTGGTCCCGTAATCCGGTGGCTCGAAACCAAATCGGTGCGCTTGTGCCCACTGGTAAGGCATTAATCCTCCTTACCAGGTCCCTCGGAGAGAACCTAAAGCTGTCGGTCTTCTGGTTGCTTACTAACAAGCATTAATTGCTTTCTTAGCTGTCAGGTAAAATAACCACCACTATATCAAATTTATCAGAAGTGTATACTCAGATGTTGTGTGTCCAGACAGGTTGTGTATCCGGACAGTTGATTTAGAACAGCAATTTGAAGAAGCTAGTATACAATAAAAATTTTATAAATATTCTACGACTTATGAATAAAGGACAAACATCCATGATGGATAGTGCTATTTGATGAATATGTTCCGCTAAATTTTAAGGCAAACAGAAGGCTGTATTAGCATTCAGACACCCAACTCCCCATTTATGTATTGGTGGATAATGTACAAAGATAGGTAGAAGACTTCTGTCAGAATTTTGTACTGTAATGGATTTGGTAAATCAATTCAAATTAGCAAGTTTGATAGCCAAATTAATCATGTGACAACTTTTTAAAGGCAACAATTCCTATTGACTGCAGTAGAGTTACAATATGGAATATTACTGTAATATAGCAACTGTAAGACCCATGTCTCACATTGTGATGAATTGCCGTTTGGTCTACGACCAGTTCGTCTACTACCCAATTAGTCTATTGCCATATGGTCTACACCCAGCCTGTCTGCTATCCACATGGTCTAATAATCATTTGATGATTATTGTCACATATGATCATTAAACCATATGGATAGTACACAAAAAGGGCATTAGACAAACTGGGAATTAGACTAAACGAGCAATAGACTATATGGGTAGTAGACTTATTGGAGATTAGACCAAATGGCAATTAACCAACCCCATATAATTATTTAAGTATCTTCTTCTTCTGGTATTCTTCAAAAGGCTAGGTAGCCTATCTATCTAGTATTTATTCTAGTAATTAAAATCAATACTATGATATTGATAAAGAAGTTTTTATTCATGACAAATTTCTCATACCAAGTTGGCCTTGCTTTCATCAGATACAATTTCCTCATCAACAGGATTGATCTTGACCTTCTGCTCAAGGCGGGTCAAAAGGCAAGCCAGTCGATTGACCTCAGAGGTCAGAGAGCTAATACCTGAAAATGAAGGGGAAAATATTTTTCATAAAGAGTCAATATTTTGTGTAAACAAGAATTGTTAGAGATTATACTGATTATCATCTGGTGTGTAAAAAGAGAAGTTTTTGTCTCTCGCTTATGTTTTTTTTCCTATTTCAATTTGAAAAATCAAGTTGACAAAATGACTTTGATTAACTGAAGAAAAAAATCATAATAGATATTTCAAATATGTGCTCGTAACTTGTGTTCTCAAGTCTCAACTGAAACCCAGGGATCATGAAATCTACAGAATTAGAATATGTAGAGCACCTTAGATAAATGACATGCACAAATTCTATGGGATCACACAAAAAATTGTTTAAAATAAGATGACTCTAAAGCAATAAATAATTAAAGAGAAAACAAAACTGTTAAATATAACTAATATTTTGATAATTGGTTACAGAAACAGAATCTTTGCATTAAATAGTTTGTCACTTTACACTCAATGAGATCAATGAAGAAACATCTATTAGTAAACTTATATCTGTTAACAATGGCACAGCCATAGAAGTTATATCAATTTCAGTCCTAATATTGCCAAGGGTGTCAACGGGTTCTAAAAAGTGGTGACACTTTGAGATAGGAGCGACTAAGGGGGGCACTGGGGGGGCACCTACCATCAGCTGGTACACTGGTCTGAGTGGATAGTTGACGTCTGGCCCTCCTGGCCACCCATCCTGCGGACGAACTGACCACTGGCTCAATGATGGCTACTTGAGATATTGGTGCCCTGCAAAGAATATAGAAATCACAGAATACATGTCTCTTAATTTGACCTAAAAGCACAAACAAATCACAAAGCTAGACTCAAGCTTGCCATAGTGGCCACTTCTGTAGAAAGACCAAAATCAAATGCAGCAATTTGTATCTTTTTCTTTTTTACACTGTACATGTATATAGTAAATTGCGAACAATAGCCATCACGCAACATCTACTAAAATCTGGTCATGCCAGAGCTCCTAAATGTGAGTTCATTGGTTGGACAATGGGTTAGCTAGAGCACATTTTTAAATTTTACTTGCCATATATTTGGTATTATACAACGCCTACTAAGATTCTTACAACCTCATTGGTCAATTATTGATCACATGACATGCACTAAAAGTACTGTTGAACAGCATCATTCTTCGGCCGTGCAATTCCGTTTGATCCTTTCGCACCATTGCACGCTGACGTCATTAACGATGTACAAAGTATATGGTGAGGTAAGTGACGTCACCGTGCAATGGTACCAATGGATCAAACGAAATTGCACTCCGCGTCACATTACACATAAAGGTTGGTAAGCATGGCGCATGGTACGCCCATGGTTTGAGGCCTGCTTAATAGTGCGCGCTCACTATCGGCAATTTCATAAATTGAAAACAAACAAAAAATCGCTGAGATTAAGGCCTAGGAAAACTGTTTTCAGCCTGTTAATGTCCGAGGTGTTGTATAAAACAAATAGTGAATGGTCTTTATTCGTGCAATGGAACAATATTTTGCATTCGGTGAAAGATGAGACGCTCTATTCAACTCGGCTGCGCCTCGTTGAATAGAGCGTCTCTTATCTTTCACCTCATGCAAAATCTTGTACCATTGCACTCATGGCCATTCACTATTTGTATAATATACACATACTATCCAATGCTTATTTCCTAGATTTGTACTTTTTTTCCCCACAATTACGACTGCACACACGAGAGACTGGTTCTAGATATGAAACTGATTTTGTCTAATAACCTGTCTGTCATTGCTTCTCTCTCCATGTGATCTGAGGCTGCATCAATGTTTCTCATCAATGAAGACAGCTGCCCCGACACCTCCTTCAGCAGGACGCGCACAGTGAACTGATCATCAAAAGACTTATCAGGATATACCTTCAAAATAGTTGAGAAAAAAGTTAAGAAAAAGGAATTCGTATCAACAAATCCTTTAATCGGTTGTGTTCCTTTTTTTCTTAAAATTTCACAATGAAAATATGGTGAACAGATCATCAAAGTTGGTAAATTTAATGAATACTGATTAAAATCACTGATCTTAAGCATGGCTTCTTTCTTTCTATCATTATTCTTTTTAAATAATGTTCATATTAAATAGTTTAAATCATCAACCCTACCATGAACAGGCAATTTTTAAAAGATGAGGGGGGGGGGTAACAAAAGGAGGTAAAACAAACTAGATGGAACTTCGACTGCACGCAGTCGAAAATGATGCCTCCGTCATAGAGCAATTTTACAAACCAAAACAGAAGAAATTTTTCAAATTCAAGTTCAATTGTAATCCATTAACAGGTTCTCAGAATATCGTGATTACAAGCAATTTCTCATATACATACATGTATATGACCCTTTGATCTTTGACCTCATGACCCTAAAATCTACTCAGTTCATTGGCTCTGCAAGATGTCCCGAGTTAAATAGTAATCCATCTGTCAGTTCTAATGAGAATGCGTTCACAAGTTATTTTTGCATACATAATGAGCCCATGACCTTTGACTTCATGACCCATGAATCTACTCAGTTCATTGGCTCTGCAAGATACATACATGATCAAAGTATGGCAGTAATCCATCAATTCTTAGGGTTAACTATGGATGAACATTTATCTTGGAAGAATCATTTAGATGTTGTATGCACTAAGTTGTCTCGAAGTGTAGGTGTCATTTTTAGATTGAAATTTATTTTACCTGAAAGAGTGCTGATAACATTATATAATAGTATTATTCTTCCTTATTTGACATATTGTAATGTTGCTTGGGGAAACACTTTTAAGTCATATCTTGATAAGTTAAGAGTATTGCAGAAGAAGGCAATAAGGCTTATTACTAATTCTAATTATAGACATCCAAGTTCTCCATTGTTCCTTCGATTAAGAATGTTACCACTAAGTGGACTTGTGTCAATCAATTGCGTATTGTTTATGTATAAACTTCAGTTTATGCCTCATGAATGTACGTTAAAAGATTTATTCCGTAAAAACTCACAAATTCATAATTATAATACACGTCAAAGGGGTCTTATTCATCAGCCTTTTGCAAGAACAAATATCACTCTGACCTCTTTCCATATCTCTTGCATCAAAGAATGGAACAGTTTGCCTGATGATATACAATATAGTACAACTCTTTCTAGGTTTAGAAGGTTATCTAAAACGTACCTACTTGGAAAACTGACATAATTTCTACTTTGTATCTTAATAATTCCTCATTTTCAAATGCTTATAGACCACTAAGGACTGTGTGTGTGTGTGTTTGTGTGTGTGGTGGTGCGCGCGTGTGTGTGAATATTTTTGTGTGTTCTATATTCTGTAGCTTAGTTTGTTTTCATCCCTTGTATGAACATTACATTCTTTTTATTCACCTTGCCATATCGTTAATGTATGTATTTTGTTGACTATAGGGCCCCGCTCACAAGCTTAGCTTCTACAGGGGTCCTAAAACCATTCACTTAATGATGTACTATTACCAGTCTCTTTTTCATGTAAAAGATTATATCATGTTTTGTGTGGTTTTGAATAAATGAACTTGAACTTGAACTTGAATCTGTTCTAATGAGAATGCGATCACAAGCTATTTTTGCATACATAATGAGCCGCATGACCTTTGACCTTGACCTCATGACCCCAAAATCTAATCAGTTCATCGGCTCTGCAAGATACATACATGACCAAAGTTTGGCAGGAATCCATCAATCGGTTCTTCAGATAACGCGATCACGAGCTGTTTTTGCATACATAATGAGCCCTGTGACCTTTGACCTCGTGACCCCAAAATCTAATCAGTTCATCGGCTCTGCAAGTAACATACATGACCTAAGTTTGGCAGGAATCCATCAATCGGTTCTTGAGATAATGCGATCACGAGCTGTTTTTGCATACATAATGACCCCTGTGACCTGTGACCTTTAACCTCGTAACCCCAAAATCTAATCAGTTCATCGGCTCTGCAAGATACATACATGATCAAAGTTTGGCAGGAATCCATCAATCGGTTCTTCAGATAATGCGATCACGAGCTGTTTTTGCATACATAATGAGCCCTGTGACCTTTGACCTTTGACCTTGTGACCCCAAAATCTAATCAGTTCATCGGCTCTGCAAGATACATACATGACTAAAGTTTGGCAGGAATCCATCAGTCGGTTCTTCAGATAACGCGATCACAAGAACGGGACGTACGGACGTACGGACGGACGGACGGACAACCCGAAAACATAATGCCTCCGGCTACTTCGTAACGGAGGCATAAAAAAACACAGGTGTGGACAACAATGTCCCTCATGCATACTCCCTGATATATAAGCAACATAATGCATCAGCATTTATCAGGTCAATATATCTGATTGTATTTTGATTTTGCCTCATTTCTTTGTATGCATGTTGTATGAACTAAATCCTCCAGACCCACCTGTGATGTTTGCTGTAGTGCTGAGGAAACAAATACTGACATGTCCTCCACTCCCCCAAAGATCTCTTTGAATGGTCCCAGGTGAGCTGAGAAATATTCTGAAGATCGAAGGTGGAAAAAATTGGCAAACATAAAAACACCAAGAAGCAGGAGGATTACTCAGTACTAGGGCCCGATAATCGGAAAAAGCAACATACGAATCTGGCTGAATCAACAAATTTTTAAATAGTCTACTCATACTTTGTTTTATCAATTGCTCTTTTTGTGCAATATTCGAAACTGTCCCTAAACATACTTAGATAAATTTTGAAGGCTAAATAAGAAGATAAGATAATGGGTGATTTTTTTTCAGTAAAAAGAAACAACATTAACTATACTCTCTTGAATGAGATGGACGTGTTTTTCGCGAGCTCCTGAAAAATGCACTTTTCTGCAGCCAAATAATGGACTCAAGGAAACTTTTTATACCAAACTGACGACGAAAGGACAGTGGTGAGATTTGTGTAATTCATTTTTCACAAATTTTTAGACTTTTAAAGATTTTGGCCATTTTATGCTGTTATTTTGGTCAATTTTTTAAATATTTATTTTCTTGATTTTTGAACATTAAGCGCAATATAAACACTTTACGCAGAATTCATCTTGGATACAGCGCAAGTGAGCGCAAAGATACAACGCAAGTGTGCGCTAGTGAGTTATCTCAGTATATTACGCACTGATGTTAACGCAGTACTTTTCAGCAAACAGGTGAACAATTATTTTAAATGACGTCACAATGACCATCGTTAACGTAAGAAGTCTCCGTGTGAAGGAACTCAAAGCTGAACTGCAGAAACGTGGTCTAAATAAAAATGGTGTAAAAGAAACTTTGGTTAATAGGCTGCAAAGTGCAATCAATGACAATATCCATCAAGCGAGTAATGACAAAAGAAATCAGGAGACGAATACTGAGCAAGCTGATCTCTATGACCTATTCAATCTAGTTTTGTCGTCAGTTAATGAACTAGCCGACAGGCTTATCCATCTTGAAGCTAAGTTCGATAGTGCTGATCTGGTAAAGGAGAAAACAGATCTCAATGAGATAGTGGGAACTATCTCAAGAGTTGTTTATACCGTCCCGACGAAGAATAGGTTCGATGTCCTTACGGATAATCATGTCACTGATGCTGAGCCTGCTACTTCGATGTCGACTAGTGACCAGATGAAAGAGTACCGAGATGGGCATCGCCAGCGCCGCTTATCTGAGCTACATGAATCTGTCCTTGAAGGCACAGACGTCGAGCCTCCTACTCCGATGTCGTGGAGCGACCAGATGAAACAGTACCGAGATGGGCATCGCCAGCGCCGCCTGTTGGAGGTACCTGCTGCTGTTTTCGAAGGCATTGACGCAAAGCCTTCGACTTCGATGTCGACGAGCGACCAAACCAATGAGTTCCGACAAGGGCATCGCCAACGCCGCTTGTCTGAGCTACCAGATGTTGTCATCGAAGGCGACTCGATGATCAAGCACATCGAGGGCCGACTCCTGAGCCGAAAACATCGAGTAGTCTGCCATCCGAACCCAGGGGCAACGGTGGCTGATATCTCCTCTAAGAAGGCTACTGAGGGTGTAAAGGCGAAAGGAGACGTCATTCTACATGTCGGGTCAAATGACTTGTCGAAAGGTAATGGTAGTACATCAACCGCCAATGACATCATAGCATTAGCAGACGTGATTGCAGCGAAAGGCTGTGATGTATGCTTGTCTGGTGTTATACACCGCAGATGGGAATCGGTTCACCAGAGGCGCAGTGTCGATGGGGTTAATGGGCGATTGAGAAGAGCTGCCCGTGAAAGGAGATGGGGTTTCGTTGACAATGACAACATAGGTGACAGGCACCTTGGCAGAGATGGGGTCCACATCAATAAGGCAGGACAAGCTGTTCTTGCCTCTAATCTACGCCACTTTATTGAGCGACCTCGAGGGCCACCTACACCTACTCAGCAAACGTCCTACGCTGAAGTTGTTGGATCTTCAACGCAGGATTTCGAGATGATTGCTCCGAGAGGGAGGCTAAAGTCTGCACCTGCTCTTCCAATGTTTCCACTGACAAAAGCTCAACAGGGGTGGAACGAGCATCTACGTCTCGTCATGGCAACATGCAGTTAAACTCTGTCTCTGGTACTGACATACTACATCATAATCTTCAGGATCAATCTCATGAACTGAATAAGAGTAACATTAAACAGTTGGAAGGTGGTTCAGTTCCTCCGTTTAGAAACAGGGGCTTAAAATTTGCCCATTTGAATATTCATAGCTTAGTTGCTAAGATTGACGAACTTAGATTACTTCTGAGAAATGCATCATTTGATGTTATTGGTTTAAATGAAACATTTTGCGACTCCATGATTGATGATTCTGAATTGTATATAGATGATTATATTTTATTACGTAGAGACCGTACGAGACATGGTGGTGGTGTGGCTGTATATATATCCAAGAGGTTTAATTATAAAAGAAGGGATGATTTGATTTCTTCTACTTTAGAATGCCTTTGGTTTGAATTGCATTATCCAAATAAGTCTCCCATCCTGGTTGGAGAGTTTTACAGACCTCCAAATTCTCACGTTGATTTCTTTGAAGAATTAGACGGAAATTTGGACTCTGCTCTCTCGGAAGATATGAGCTGTATTATTTTAGGTGATTTCAATTGTGATTGTATGCCACACCAACTTGATCTGAATGCTGAAAAGTTAATGTTTTATACAAATATGTACGGGTTAAGTCAGCTAATTGATACTGCCACAAGAGTTACAAATACCTCTTCTACTTTAATTGATTTGATATTTGTATCAGACAAGGAACTTTACAATGAATGGGGAATATTTGAAACTAGCATAAGTGATCATTATTTGGTGTATACGGTTCGCGATTTTAGTGCAAAGATCCATAACAAATCCGAATACGCAGAATTTCGCTCGTTTAAAAATCTTGACGAGGAGAAATTTTACAGTGAATTGAGAAGTACTCCTTGGCAGGTCATAAAAGATATAGATAATGTTGATGTTGCGTGGGATATGTGGTTGACTCTATTCAATAATATAATCAACAAGCACATACCAGTATGTAAAAAGCGGATAAGAAAAAAGGCATGTCCATGGATATCTGACGAGATTGTTAAGCTTATGACGGAACGTGATAAAGTTCTCAAAGCTGCTAAAGCTAACAAAAGTGATGATCTTTGGGACACCTACAAATATCTAAAGAATAAAGTTATTCATCTCATGAGGAGAAGAAAAAGAGAATATAATGCAGACCAGATCTCGCAAAATCATAACAATAGTAAGCAAATGTGGAGATGTTTGAGAAACCTTGTGCCTAAGTCATTACCTATATCTCCCAATAGCATAAATGTTGATGGTGCTAATGTGTCAGACAATGCAAATATTGCTGAAGCTTTTAATGACTTTTTCATTTCTAATGCTACTAAGATTACAAAGGACCTGCGAAGGAATAAGTCTCAACTGAGAGTAGACGAGGACAATAATATTGGTCCAACTCATTCGCAATTTAATTTGAATTTGATTACTGAGGATTTTGTATTGAAACAGATTGATAATCTGAGTATAGATAAAGCAACTGGTGAAGATCACGTCAGCTGTAAACTTTTAAAGATGACGAAGAATTTTATCGCAGAGTCTCTTTGTGATATCATTAACAAATCCCTGTCTACAGGAGTTGTTCCACGTGAATGGAAAAAGGCTCGGGTAGTACCAATATTCAAATCTGGAGATATTTCTTCTTTGAATAATTACCGTCCCATTTCGATATTACCTATCGTGAGTAAAATTATAGAAAGGGCCGTCCACCAACAACTCAGTGAATTCTTGGACGTGAATAAATTATTACACCCTAATCAGTCTGGTTTTAGACCTAAACATTCAACAGCTACTGCCCTTGCAAAACTTGTAAATCAATGGTCGTTGAATATTGATAACAAAGAAATTTCTGGAGTTGCCTTCATAGATCTTCGTAAGGCTTTTGATACTGTTGACCATGAGCTACTTCTACATAAACTAGCTTGTATAGGTTGTAGTAATAGGACTATTTATTGGTTCAAATCATATTTAGGGGATCGACAACAAGTGACCCAATTCAAAGGAGCCAAGTCGCATCCATCAACCATCAAATTAGGTGTGCCACAAGGTTCAATTCTTGGTCCCCTTTTATTTTCAATATATGTTAATAGTCTACCTGAATGTACTCCTGAAGGTATCATAGATATGTATGCTGACGATACGACACTTACCGTCAGTGCAAATGATGCAACTGTTGTGGAAGAAAAATTAACTGTTGCGTTAAACAGAGTCATGGCATGGATTAAGGAAAATCGTCTTGTTCTTAACACTGAAAAAACTTGTGTCATGTTAATAGGCTCTCCTGCTAATCTCAAGAAAATTGAATCTTTCACCATTTCATTAAACGGCAATTTGATCAAAAGAGTTCAATTCACCAAATGCCTAGGACTTTTGATAGATGAAGAATTGAAATGGTCTAAACAAATCGAAAACGTAAGTAAACTTACCCAGAAAAACATTAGCATGATAAAGAGAGCAAAGAGTTTTTTGCCTCAAAAATCCTTAAAGTTACTTTATAACAGTCTAGTGTTGCCACGATTAGATTACTGCTCTGTTGTATGGTCGAACCGATTTCATTCTCATACAACTAAGCTGCAAAAAATTCAAAAGAGGGCCGCAAGAATAATATTGAACAAGACATATGACACACCGTCGGCTGATTTGTTCACAAGTCTTAAATGGATGACACTAGACAAGCGGTTTGAGTTAAGTCGCGTTATGATGATATATAAATGCGTTCATAACTTAGCACCCTCTTACCTTCAGGTAGGCTTAATCAATCCTAATGATGTACATGAGCATCATACAAGGCAAATAGACAGTGGATGTTTACGTGTGCCTAGATTTCACACTGATTGTTATAAGTGTAGCCCAATTGTTTCTTCCATATTTGAATGGAATAAGCTAGATAATTCGTTGAGAACGGCTTCCTCTGTCAATTCATTTAAGAGATTGTTTAAACAAAGTTGTAATTTGTGAATAGCTCAGCCGTACATACACTACGTGCATGTTCTGTAATATTTACATGTCTTATTCACATAATTGCGACTTAATTAATATTTTCCTATTGACATTACTGCTTACTAAGTTAATGATATATGTTAATTTTGCAAACGAGTATTATTTTTGTAACTGTTCTGTATAAATGTTATAAACGATGTAAATATGTTCATTCAGGGCCCCATGGAAGACCACTACTTGCTGGTGAATGGGCTACCCTGTCAAAAGATCAGAAATAAATAAAAATAAATAAAATAAATAAAAAACTTGTTGTTATTGGCAAAATTAAAACATTGAACCCTTTGTAATCATTGGATTAAGCGAGAATGGTAGTGAAAATATTAAATGCATTATTTCCCTGACGCCGGGGTCCATATTTCTTCAGTACATGTTACTAAAGCCAAGTGATGTATGATTCCCAAGATGCAATCACAATTTGCTTTGATGGCAATGACTAGAAATTTCTATAGCTTTAATTCATCACAATTAATGGTTACAAGTACAAGCAACAGCGTTCTTATCATCAATAAATCTAGCTATTATCATTCTTATTTTCTGTTGTCACAAGATAATTTTAGATGATATAATCAAATTTTATTTACAATACAGTATTAAAAAACAAAAGAAATACTAAAATACTTGTGACAGTGACGGTGTGTATCTAATTAATCTCCTCTTCACCCGAGAGTATTATGCTCATGCGCATAATTAACATACATGGATATTTATAAGGTTGGTAACACTGTTCCTTACCACAGAGCTCCCCGACATCAATGTTATTGGTGTTGTGTGTGTCTATCTTATTGAATAACTCTTCCAGCTCATCTGCAGTCAGTATGCCATCCCCAAAGTAAGATTTGAATTCCTCCAGCGAGAGGCAATTATCATCTACACCAATTGCAACAGAGAACAGAGAAGTATTGTAGAAGAGAGGTAATAATAATAATAATAATAATAATAATAATAATAATAATAATAATATTAATAATAACAATAATAACAACAATAATAATAATAATAACAATAACAATACAGTAGGCTTGTGGTTGCACCATGTGAGAGAGGGAGAGGATTGGGGAGTCCTGAAAAGGACTCTCGGTAATCTTTCTTTCTTGAGTGTGTGTAGTCCTGAAAAGGACTGTTGGTATAGTCTTTTAAAAAGACTGTTTGTTATCTTTCTTAGCTTATAATTCTAAGGAGAACTATAGCGCCGGTTGGAGAGGATGGGTGGTACAAAGAATGGCTCGATATTTCAAACAGGTTGACTATCCATCGTCAGGAGTGATAATAACATTGATCATAATACTAATAATAATATTAATAGAAATAAATAAAAGATAATTATGATACAATTAATCCACATATACATTTTGCATAACATGTAAACGTTTCTCTATGCACTACACAAGCAAAATGTAAAAGATGACAACCTTAGAGTGCACACACCAGTAAAAAGCTCATTGTCATTTAAGAATTGTCATATGACTACATCTTTGCAACATCAGCTAGAGCTTATCCCAATTTAAGGAGAGAAATGCTGATATACAAAGGATGGACATAAAAAATTGGACTATTTAATGATTATTTTAACTTTAAATTTTAAATATTGTACAATGCACTTATATTATTTTATGAATCACAAGTGCTTCTTATATATGTAATGCATTTATGAATTGGTAAGAAAAATCAAAATATGTAGATATAGTTATTCTTACAGTACACAGATTCATGATGCAGTTTTTATCAATAGAAAACACTCAAGCTTTTGAATTAAGGGTAACAGTATTGCCATTTTCAAAATTCTTTCATTTGCTTCATAAGTTAACATGAGAATGCAAAAAAAGGGTAAAAAATAATGATTTATATTATCTTCCCACGTCTCAGTTTTCTTACCATTTTTATCAGCCCTTCTGAACACCTGCAAAAAAAGAAGAGAAATGTGATTATAACATCAGTAGCTTTTTTTGCCTTCAATATCATCAAAAAGACAATAGCATACATTTATAGTCGATATCAATAATTCAATATAAAGTAAAGGAGGGGGTTTTCGACCACTTAAGACAAAATCCTATTTTTGGGACTCTTTACTTCCTATTTATTATCATTTCTTGTTTAAATCATGAAGCAAATGTTCTTATTATTTAAACAAAAAAAAAATCCCAGAAAAAAATCATGAATTGCCATGACAATATTCATTTCAATTTTCACTGTTTCTTGAGTTTTTGACCGCATGTACAAAGTCAATAGGAAGCGCGTGCACGCGCCACATGTTTCCGCGCTGTTCTATAGCACTAGCGGGTTATCCCCGGTGCTCGCCATGTCGAAAACTAGCACTGCGTTAATCGGAAATTGGAATCTGAATTAGACAGAGATATCGTGTGTGCATTGCTGTTTCCGGCTGCATTGATTTAATACATGCGCTGAGATACTTTTGAGCTTGCGACTCGCACAAAATTGGGCTCTAAATCTGAAAAATACTTGAAATAAAGCTCATTTTATGGTACCCATATTTCTTACAGACACGGGTAAGATACTCAATTTTTTCAGATTTTTTCAAATTACATCGCTAAAATGCGATATTTTAGGATATTATATTTTCCATTGCAAATGTGGTTCTTCAGTGACGCTGACATGGTATGGTATGTGTGGGATATGTGATATGATATTATGCGATGTATTTTAAAGGGATTTTACCATGCATCCAACCAATCGGCCGAAAACTGGAGATGGTCGATTACCCCGTCCTTTACTCTAGGTCTACATTTATTTTAATATTTGTTAAACCAATACCTATAGACCGCTGCTCAATAAGTCTTCTTGCAAACTTCAAATTTATCTTGGCGAAAGCGAGAATTGTGCAATACAAGACAAGTGGTAGCAATCTGGCAATAGGATCGATAGATACTGGATCTGGATTTTTAAATCTCTGTATTTGTCACTATTTAATTTGTTTGTTTTGTAATAATTAGTACTGAAAGTCACCATCATTTACTTAAAGTCTTGAATACATAACAACAACAAAAAGTAACTATGAAAAGTAAAACAGACAACAATAGTACACGGAAACTAGACCGAAACTAAAGCCTAGTCTATGTAATAATGTATCTCGAACTCAGCTCCACCAGGGAGCTCCGCGATCCGCCGCCGAAAACACCTTCGGAATTCGGAGCTCCCTGGCCTGGAGCTAGCTTGGAGTTAATGTATCTCAGGTTCTACCCAAACAAACACAAAAGAATGCATGTAGGACTGAAGCCATCACCAGAAGTTATATTTCATGCCATTTTTACAGTTTTTATGGAAAAGCTCAAGTTAATGAATTTCTCAATATCTGCTAGACTGTTATACTTACATCTTGGAAAACAGTCATCCCTTTCTCCATGATGACAATGAAATGAAATACGAAGGATTAGCAGCACAACAATGAAATTGAGTGACACAAAAAGGGGCGTGGTCCGGTTGATCCCATGAAAACACGTCCCAGCCAGCGCCAGTCGATATCGAGATACGCCTGCCAGGCCGCGCAAGTTGGGGTGCTTGCGGTTCAGGGGCCGCATGTTAAAAATTGTACCAATTTAATAATAATAATAATAATAATAATGATTCTGACAATGGAAATAAGAAGAACTTAGAAGAATTAAGAATGATAATAATAACAATAATACTATTGATAATAATAATTATAATAATGATACAAGCGCCGTACTAGCCAGGATTTCATTTTAGTGAGCACGCAAAGTGTACCAATTTAATAATAATAATAATAATAATGATTCTGACAATGGAAATAAGAAGAACTTAGAAGAATTAAGAATGATTATAATAATAATAACAATAATAATATTGATAATTATAATTATAATAATGATACAAGCGCCGCGTAGCCAGGATTTCATTTTAGTGAGCACGGCTGAGCACGCAAAGCGTGCGAATCACTTAAAGAGCGCGTAGCGCGCTCCCTAGGGGGGGGGGGGGGGGGGGTGCAGGGAGGGGGAGTTTCCCCCCTCCCTTGCGAATTAGCGCGAAAGCTTTGAAAGAAAACGATTCGTTGTACCTTTCTCGACTCATAATCCTCGTCTGACTTCAGTCCGCCCCTCCTGCGCACAGCGCGGAATTAAGCTTCGACGTATTATTAGACAAAGAAGACGATTCGTTGTACGCGTACTTTCTCGACCCTACGGATTCCTCTTTGAAGTTTCATTAAATTATTAGAGAAAGAAGACTACTCGATCGAAGTACCGTTCTCGACTCTTGATCCCGTCTGAATTCAGCCCCCCCCCCCCTCCACCTGCGCGAAGCGCGGAAGCTTTGACGTATTATTAGACAAAGAAGACGATTCGTGGTACCTTTCCCGACCCTTACTTAATCCTTATCTGTATTCAGTCCCCCTCTGTCGAAGCGCGGAAGCTTTGACGTTTCATTAAATTATCAGAGCAAGAAGACGATTCGTTGTACCGTTCTCGACTCCTTTTCCCTTTTTCTTCCTACTTCCTCTTACTTTCTTTCTTCTCTTTCTGTCTCTTTTTTTTTGGGCCGGCGTTTTTTTTTTTTGGGGGGGGGGGGGCGACCGCCCCCACCGCCCCCCCCCCCCCCCTGGCTACGCGCCTGTAATGATAATACTACTACAATTAATAACACTTATGATAACAACTATGATAAAAGCGCATAACACATAGGAAGAATTATTTGTAATTGTCATTTTTTAGAGTGTAATGCACTTGGAGAGTATACTATTATGTTTGTATTTTAAAATGTAAAGCGCCTTGAGCATGTTCATGTAAAGGCGCTAAATAAATACCAATATGTATGTATGTATGTATGTATTATAAGTCGCTATAATTATGCACTTTACAGAACAGAATACAGGAATAGAAATGAAGCACTGATCGGTTCATATTTGTGAGATTTTGCAAAGTGCTAAATAAATATCTTTTCAAATGACTTCTTTTTGTATGTATGGATTTCTATGTTATTCATCATGAAAACATATTAGTGGCTCCATATTAAAATCAACTAAGCCTACCCCGTAAGATTTTGTAATATATAATTTGTGGGACACAAAATAAAGACTTTTACTGGAAAGCAGAATTTTTTCTGGTTTAGATCTATACCGTATTAACAAATAAATGAGATTTGATGGAGCAAACTGGTGGATACATCGATAGGTTATGAAAAGTATTTTTGAACTGGATACGGGACTGGATAGGTAGCCAATGTAAAATTTTTATTGGGATTTATTGATGTCTCTTTGTTCGTCTCATAAGTTGTAATATTTGAAAAATTTACCTATTTCGTACAACCCAAATAATGCCGAGCGACATTTTTGTGAAACAAATTTTCAAATTTATCATCAAAAGTGATCCCTCGATAACCAGGCACATAGCTACCGGGGGGGGGGGGGTCACGGGCCCCCAAAAAATGTCCAAGGTCGGTTGAACTTTTTTAGACCCCTCCCCAGGACGTCGATCAATTACATGTATGTGCCCCCCCCCCCCAACATCAAACTCTGTCTACGTCCCTGTAGATAACTACATGTTTTGGTTGCATGAACAGGGGTGTTGAGGTCGAGTGGATACGTCGCCGGACTTTGAAAATTTGAAAAATCGCATTCCCCCTCCCAACCCCCTCCCCCCCCCCCCTCTTGAGCGCCAGGGGAGGAAGCCCATCTCCGAAAAAGGGTAAAATTAACACTAATTAAGAACTGTTTTTTCTCCAGGGGGGGGGGGCGGACCTCCGCCCCCCCCCCCCCCCCCCCAGTGGATCCGCCACTGGAAACAAGTTGGGGTGCAATTCATATAACTAAATTTTAGACCACAAATCTTGTATTGTGGGGCGGAGAGATTACAGACCATAGAGATCTATTATAGATCTCTATGGTCTGAAATGTGTCTAGCATAGAGATCTATATAAGAACACTATAATAGTGTTCTTATATAGATCTCTATGCTAGACACATTTCAACTTTGAAGAAACAAAAAAAAATCTCCTCTCAAACCAAACTCGCTGTCTCATTTCGCTGGCCGTAGAGGGCTTAGGCCGCCCGAAAAATTTCGCGCATTTTCATTGGCTGTTGCGCTTTGCAAAAGTAGAACTGTTTCGAAATTACGGCGCGACGTAAAGACACGAACTCGACACCGAAAGAATCACAAAAGCACATCTCGGCAGGAAACTAATTGTGATATAAATTAGTAAGTGAGTAATTAGTAATACCTGATTTTCTTACGGTGTCTGTTTGAATGGTACAAGTGATACGGATAACGGGATTTAGAAATGTAAGGGGGTCTAATGCTGCAGGTGACTGTCTAATCCAGTCAGTGGAGTCCCACACATTAATTGTTGTGTAGGCACGAAGAACCTTGCGCATTGAGCGCTGTATGGCGGTGTGACCAAAGTTCGCTTCCTCAACAAATCGGTAAGATTTCAAAAATCTGATATCACCAATGGAAAGAGGGTCATAAAAATACCCAGAAACGAAATTTTCTTTAGAATTGGGTGCGAAATTGTGAAAATATTGACAAAAGATCGGCAAATTTTGCAGTTATTTGCGTCCGTTCCGAAAAATTATCAACTTACCTATAAGGGTCTGGAAATCTTCATTTTGATCAGAAATCCTCAAAATTGTAAGTAAAGAGTGGTACTAACTGATTGTACGATATCTTGTCTTGCAAATTATGATATTACCTTATTTTTGATGGATCGCTTTTTTTGATAAATCAACTGTAAACCACCGTGCGTGAAGTTAGGTCTCATTGTTTTTATGACTTTTTTAGATGCAGCGCGCACGCACGATCGGACATCAAATTTTTAGATCGCGATATCTCCGAAATCCTTCAACGGTAATTTTTTCTAGTTGAACCAATCTGTAGTAAAAAACTTTGCCGTCCATTTGGTAATAAACTAATAATTGAAATAGGGTCTAAATAAAGTTGTGTAGATCTAGAATGTGGAAATCATAGATCGAATAGGGTCTATCACATTTTGTAATATGTTCTAAAATGTCCGCGAACTTTGGTCACCCCTTCATACATACAGTGAGTAGAGACAGAAACTTGGGCGCTTGTTCAGAACCCTATCCAAAATTTGACCCGTAACTCCGGCGTGGAGATACCCTACTAAAACATAACCAAAATGAAAAAAATAAATGTCCAAATAAAGATCATGAGTTAAAAAGTTGTTGTTTCTTACCTGTTTCGTGTCATGTCAATTTTCTTTTTTTGGAGTAGAATTTCCTAAAAACAAAGACTAATAAACAAATAGTCTATACACTTCCTCACAGGATTCACAGCAAACTGCTGCACAATACGATCGCGTACCGTATCCATGGTGGAGTGCGAGCGTGCCTGTGTGTTAAGTTTAGGCCCGTTTCAAGTAAACGTTTAATCGTATACCCGCCCGGCCCGGTTAACGAAAGCCAGTACTGCAGTAGACCCTAGTCGAAATATGAACTTGATAACCGAATACTCGATGACTCATTGGGAACCCAAGAACATCGCCTAAAAAGAGTCTAAATGGATGTGAAATAGAAATCTTTAAAAACAGGCCTAGTTAAGTTAGCGACTATAACTTAACGTCAAATGAAACATGTGACATGTGTCCAAAACCAGACAAACACTACGGTTCTGAATCAATTTAGCTATTCCTCCATCCATTGAAATTTTATTTTTAATGATTATGTGACTATTGAATCATAGAGTCTACTACAAATGCCATTTCTTCGAAAATCGGATGGCAAGAAGATGATCTACCAGTATATAGTGTGTTATGGGCCTAAATGAACCTGATTAATGAAACTTCCTATTCCTAGGATCACCATATTTTGACTTTATAAATTATTTACAGATTTTAATTGAGTCTCAAGATGCCAAGGAGAAGGAAAACAAGGTTGGCTACTCGAGCCAAGCCATTGCTTCCTGAAGCTACTGATGAACTGGACATGGAGAAAGAAACTAGGGAGCAAAAACTAGAAACATATCTCAAAGACTTTGATATCCAAGGTAAAAGAGTAATTACTTATTTTTTCAACATAATTTTCTTTTGATATTTGATATTTCTTTATTAATATTTGACTTTATAAATTTAATAGTTTATACTTGTAACTAATTGCATAAAGATGTATAATTTGTGTGGAGCTAGAATGCACAAAAATGTATTTGAATATGCAATATCTCTTTATGGAATTAACATGTAGAAGTTTCATGGTCTAGTGGATACATAGTTGGACTGTAGACCACATGGTTCGCGGTTCAAGTCTCACTGCGGGACAAATGTCCTTTTGCAAGAGTATTTGCCACTCTCCATCCAGGTAATGATTGGATATCAGGAAGGAATTCCTATATGCTTTGAGCAACAAAATTGGTAGCTTAGCAGAGCCGGGGTAATATTAGAGCGACTTGAGCACCTTGTGTGGTGGACTATAAAAATAACCAATATTATTGTTAGTATTCATTATTATTTGAAGCTCATATTTTGAAATTTGACAACAACATAACTCCTAAACATACAGAACAAGATATATTTTGGTCACTTTGATGATTAGTTCAGTAAGTTCATTTTGATTCACTTGCGTTATCCAAAGTTTAAATTGGTTGGGATAAAAAATAAAAATAAATAAGGTTCAGTGGCTCAATTAAGTATGGTAGTGTGTTAAAGCCAAAGTTCAGTTTTGATAAGTGCCACACCCCCCCCCCCCCCCAAAAAAAAAAAAAAAAAAATTCAGGCTTCAGTTGTTCAATGGAAAACTTTGCTTACTTGTTTTAGTTTTCAGCCTTAAAGAGGTGTATTGTATAATAACTTTTGTTCACTCCTCAATATCTTAATTACCTGTTGCAGTCATGAGGCAGACACTTTGTTTGTGTACAGTTGAAACCATGTACTTTATAACGTTGTAACATTATTATTCTCTTATGTTGCGATGCTTTGTTATTTCAGTTGAGCAACGGATACGTGAAATGAATACCTTATGTACCAGTCTCTGCCGAAGCATCAAGTCAAGTGCTAATCTCTTCTTGATGAAGATGCCGAAGGAAACTAAAAACATGAAAGCAATGGATTTCTTTGGTAAGAATTATTATGTACCTTATGTTTTATATCCTTTATGGATTTGGGAGATTTTGTTGGTGGTTTTCTCATGTTTCTTTTCAAAATATAGAGAATAAAAGACTAATTTTTGTAACATGTGTGTACATTTATGTAAATTTAAAAAAAGTTTCCTTTTTACCTGTCAGATTTTTTACTATCAAATATTTCATGCAGTCCATACCAATCTATAATTTCCTGTATTTTGAGAGAGGAAAAGAAAAAAAAAAGATTTCAGTCAGGCTTTGTTCATTCGATTACATTGCTCTCTACCAATAAGAATAATGCCATATATGTGTTATTAACATGTATGCAGTACATTAATTTTAAAGCATTGGCAGAGTCTTTAATTTATACATGAAATAGAGGAAAACTAAAAAGCGTCAAGAAATGTTAGGTCATCCCATATATTAAAAAAAATGTTGGAAGTGCTTATTCCTTTCAATCATCTCAAGACAGCGTAACTCTGTTTATTTTTGTCCATGAATTCTTATTGTCTTGTAACATTAAAATTGAATGCCACTTAACATGTTTTTGTTTGTCATTTAATAGCAAATTCTTTAATACAGGAATTATCAACAAATTTGAAGTAAAACAGATTTTAAAAATGTTTTAGTGTTTATTCTTTTGAATCATCAGCTCAAGACAGTGTAACTCCATCGGTGAAGGTCATACAGCAAATCTCTAAGACAGTAGATGAGATGATCACCCTACCCAAGACAGTAACCGATGCCATATCAGAATCAGAATCAGAAGAGACCGCTGCGTCCTCCACTGCTTCGTCCACTGCTGAATCAGACACTGAGAACAGCGAGATGGATGCAATGCCTAAGAAGTCAACACGCTCCACAAGAAAGGTCAAAGAAAAATTTATTTAGGTTTAAAGAGAAGGTTGAGTTCTGAAAAGAGCTGAAAACTTGTGAGCGTTATCATTGTTATTATGCAAGTGCGGAAGAACATCAGATAATTTTTTTTCCCTGAACAGCATGGCTCTCCAAATGCCTTAATATTCAAATATGGCATGTAAACAGCATAAAAATTGGGACATATTTTTTATGTCACATGTTTGTGTAGTCCCATATATAAATTTCTGTGTACAGTGCTTGAAACTTTACCAAGACTGGGCCAAATTTTTATCATTTTGATGATTCCAGAACCTTGCAATAGACACCAATACTTATATGTTAGATGATCAACCTTTTCTGATCGATTCCACACCGTTTCTTTCACAATGCAATCGCATGACCAGAACTCAACTTTATCTTTAACCTTTAGTCATAATGCCAGACCATGGCAGCTCCTAACCGAGTGAACCAACCCATGCTTGGCCATTGGAAGTAATGTCATTTGGGGGGTATTGAAAGGGCTTTGTTTTGATGAAGTTGTTCATTCAGTTGCAACCTTCCATTGTCTGTACACTTTTTGGGGTCTGGTATAATCAAGATTGCTGTAATAATCTTTTGTTTCTTTATTTGTTTGACTGTTCGTTTTTTTTCTTTTCTAATCTTATCACTTATTTGTTTCTTTTTCCTTTTTTATAGTTTTTTTTTTATAAATATTTTTTAGAATTAAATTTACATTGAACCAGGGAACAAAATGATGCACAAGAATAGTCATACTCATAAGAACATGATATAACGTTACTTTTCATTGGAAACTAGGTCTTTGATGGTTATGTAATGAAATAATATTTTCATAATTTATGTACATATTGACTTGTTAATCAGGCTCCTGGAACACGAAAGAAGGCCACAGCAAGTACAGCGAAGAGGACATCAGCAAGGTAGGGGGTTCGATTTTCTATTGTATAAAGAACCTTTGGACTGCTGTTGTAGAAGACTTCAGAAGTTGTACCTCTCCTGTTAGTTAATGTCAGAGGCATTGTGCTTTTGAGTAATTGTGATATATATGAACAATAAATTTAGGTGTGCGCTCAAACTTGGTGCCATTAGTATAATGATTAAGTCTTGAAATGATTGATTTTTCAGTCATGTCACAAAGGTCATACCAGTTGGCAATTTTGCGAGTTCGAAGAGGCTTTAAGGCTCTGTTAAAATCAAGTTTACCTTTCTTCACAATTCTTTTAACATATACTGATTTTTATGATGTATTCAGATTTAAAAAAAGAAATTAAATTAAATTGAATTAAATAAATTAGAGGACACTAGCGCATGGATTTGGTTTCTAACCCAGCAGTTAAAAGACCCCTGCTCTTCCGCTGATCCATCATGGATCATTACTTTTCCCTGTCCTTCATATTCATTTTCATCTCTTTCAAATTTGTTATCTTAATTTTTCCATTGTTTTGATTTTATTACAGGAAAAGGACCAGGGCTGCCTTGCAGGAGACACCCATTAACAGTAATAATACAGGGTAGGAATCCCAGCTCCTCACATCAGTTGAATTACTTATTACTATATAGTAAAGATGTCAATGAAATATTGAAATGTTATCCTTCTCTTTATTTAAAGGGAAAGTCCACCCCAAAAATAAGTTTGTTTCGATAGAGGCAGAATAATAAGAAAATCAGGTGAGTGAAAGTTTGAGCAAATTCTGAATGAAAATAAGAAAGTTATGAATTATTGAAGTTGTGATCAATCAAATACAAATTGGCAACTCTGTGACTTATTATACGAGCTCTCCTTCATTTGCTTTGTGCATAATATTCCATAAAATCATGTTTTCTTCGTTATTGATGACGGAATATATATTTGTTCCTTGCAGGGGGAGTATAGAAACATAATTGCAATTATTATATTTAGGGTGCATGTATGGTTGAAATTTTTCTTGAGGGAAAATGAAAATTTTAGATTTTTTTAGTACTGAGCAAATGGAAGTTGAGCTCGCATGATACGTCATAGAGTTGCCAATTTGTGTTTGATTGATCACAACTTCAAAAATCCTAACTTCCTTATTTTTAATCGGAATTTGCTCAAACTTTCACTGACTTGTTTCTCTCATTTTTCTAATCCTATTAAAACTAACTTAATTTCAGGGTGGACTTCCCCTTTAAGGGGGGGGGGGGCTAACAATGTAGTTTTCTCTGAATTTGTGTGAGGCTGAGATTAAAAAAACAATGACCAGTTAAGTTTGTTTGTTTTTGCCTTTTGTTAATGCTTTCAAATTTAGAATGCAAGAGGCTTTGATTTACAAATGCCCCTATATTAATATGAATCTTGGAAAATGAATAAATTTTGAAGCATATTTATTATTTAAACATGCATGCTCTCCAATATAGGATGTGATTTTGAAGCAATATGCCAGTTACTAGAACGCTTGTTAATTGTAATTGATCTAGTTTTGGTTATAAATCACCCCTTAGCCTCTTGACCTCAACAAACAATGTCATCATTTCTTATTTCTTCTTATTGTAGTTGTAATCTTCAGAGGGCTGTGCAACCTATTCCGATGTTCTATATGTAGATTACCCGAGTGTTTTCCCCTGAATCCGAGCCCGCATTGAGAACAGAGGGGAGGGTGCGCTTATTTTTGTACAACACACATTTATTTTTGTTCTTTTTATGCCTCCGCCACCGAAGGTGGTGCCGGAGGCATCATGTTTTCGGGTTGTCCGTCCGTACGTCCGTCCGTCCGTACGTCCGTCCGTCCGTCCGTCCGTCCGTACGTCCGTCCGTACGTCCGTCCCGTTTGACCGTTATCACAATATCTCAAGAACCATTTAAGATTTAAACTTAAGACTCAGGAATAGTATTTATCACCATAGGAAGACGATCTGATTAGATTTTGGAGTACGTAGGTCAAAGGTCACAGGTCACAGAGGTCAACTTATGAAATTCCTTGTATTGAGTTTGTTAGCGCGATATCTCAAGAACCATCTGAGATTTAAACTTCAAACTTAAGGATAGTATGTATCACCATAGGAAGACGATCTGATTAGATTTTGGAGCACGTATGTCAAAGGTCAAGGGTCACAGAGGTCAACTTATGAAATTCCATACATTGAGATTGTTATCATGATATCTCAAGAACCACTGGAGATTTAAAATTCAAACTTAGTGATAGTGTGTATCACTACAGGAAAACAATCTGATTACATTTTGGAGCACGTAGGTCAAAGGTCAAGGGTCATAGAGGTCAACTTATGAAATTCCATACATTGAGATTGTTATCATGATATCTCAAGAACCACTGGAAATGTAAAAACTTCAAACTTAAGGATAGTATGTATCACCATAGGAAGACGATCTGATTAGATTTTGGAGCACGTAGGTCAAAGGTCAAGGGTCACAGAGGTCAACTTATGAAATTCCATACATTGAGATTGTTATCATAATATCTCAAGAACCACTGGAGATTTAAACTTCAAACTTAATGATAGTGTGTATCACCATAGGAAGACAATCTGATTAGATTTTGGAGCACGTAGGTCAAAGGTCAAGGGTCACAGAGGTCAACTTATGAAATTCCATACATTGAGATTGTTATCAGGATATCTCAAGAACCAATGGAGATTTAAACTCCAAACTTGTTTAAATTGCTCTATGGCGGAGGCATCATTTTCGACTGCGCGCAGTCAAAATTCCATCTAGTTTTTCTATATCTTTATCTGTAGATCTGTGTTGCAGACCCCAGCCAATGCTATGTCTTTTTCATCCATCAACACTCCTTTCATCACACCCAAGTTTGACCCCAGGTGAGTGATCTGACTGTAAGCCACAGAAACACATAAGAGCTAGATCAAGCATCTCCTAGCTAGAATGATGGAAGCAAGAGGAATATATTTTAAAATGCTAACCCTAAATATGTAAATTATCAAAGTTTTGTGTACACATCCTATTTGTCTCTTAGCAATATGGTCAAGTAATGAGATTGTACAATGTCCATTGATATCCTGTAAAAGTAGAATAATTTGCTGCACATTAATTTTCGCAGATTTCGCGCTAAGAAAGGCAAGCATGAATTTTAGAACTCACAAAAATATATGTATGACTTCTTATGCGTGTTTTAAACAGGCTGAATTAAGTACACACAAATTTAAGAACCAGCGAATATGTTTTGAGGTCGCTCAACGCGAAAAATTAATCGCACTATAGAGTTTACAGTACTATAGTAATGGATTCAGCTAGCCACCTACCACTGATCAATTGGTCAATTACCAATTTATCTTGTATTCTCTTTCATTCTTTCCATTGCTCTTTCTCACACCCTATCTCTGTCACTCTTTCTCTCTTCTTTATACATCTCTCTCCCTTTCTTCGTATCCTCCATTTCCATCTCTCTACCCCCCACCCCCCTCTCCCTCTCTGTCTCTATACTTCTCATCTGTCCCTCTCCACATGCAAATGCATTTGTGTTTTTCTCATCCTCATTTCTCTGCCTTTCTCTATTTGTCTTCTTTTCTTTCTCTCTCTTGCTCTCTCTCTCTCTCTCTTTCTCTCTCTCTCTCTCTCCATCTATCTCTGCCTGTCCTTACCTTTCTCCCACTCTTTCTTGACTCTATCTCTTTTGTCTTTTTTTTTGTTTGATTGGTAGCTCCAAGATGACCCCTGCTACAGTCCGCCGAGCCAAGAAGGGAGAGCTATTAGTGTCCCTCTCTGGGAGCCCTGTTGAGGCCAGGAACTCTCCCAAGGATCCCACTCAGTCAATGGAGAAGCTCAAGGAAAACATTGTAAGTTGATGGATAGATTGGTGTGGTATGGTCATGTAGGAGTGTCGTGTCCGAGTAATTTAAAACGCTTGACGGGAGATGCCAAGGTTGAGGGTTCGAACCCCGACACGCACTTATATCATTTGGTCTGATTTATTTTAAACTTTTGCCATTCTGTTACTCTTATTCTTCCACTTTCATACAATTGTAATTATTACAAAGGTTGGATTGCCTTTTTATATATTGTTAACCCTAACATAAGAGAACATATTTTTCAGACTTAAAGCCCCTGGGTCATGTAATAAGCCTTTTGGTTGATCGTAAGGTTAGTATTGAGTGCAAGTCTATGGCTCATCGTGTATTGATCAAACTTAAGATCAATCATAACTCTATGTAATATGCTGCCGTGGTCTTCCTTGAATCCATATTGATACATAACTATTTTTCTTTGTTTCTCTCTCTCTCTCTCTCTCTCTCTCTCTCTCCTTCAATCCCCTTCAATCTTCAGGAGACTTTGTTCACCCAGGAAGATGTTGACAGAAAAAACATCCTGATTCTTCAAGAAACTCTGAGCAATCTCTTAAAGCAGTCCTCATAAGCACCCTTCACATGACATATGCCCCCATATTAAGCCTTATTATCATTTTATTTTTTAAATGGTTTTAAAAAGAAATAATGTTTAATGAATTAAAAAAATATGTATTAAAGCATTCAAAACTGAGAAATATTAGCCCATAAAGGGAGAAGAAAAAAAAATGATTTCCGACCGACCGACCCATGTTTTGGCACCTAAAGGGCAATACAGCATCTTTTTTTTAAAGGCCTTATATTCTGCTTAAAAAAACCAGTCAGACCAACAAGACCACCGACCCAGACTGACTTTTCAGACCAGACAACTATTGACCCTAGCTACCGCCAATACAATGTTCAACAGTAGATGGAGACCTTCCTTCCACACTGGCTGCGCAGAAATGATACTGGGGAAGATGATAGACAAGGTTTCCTCCGGCTTCCATAGAGAATGTACAGCAGTGCCAACTAATTCCTTATTTTACTAAACTATTGTTCAGGTTTCATGAACTCCCCCAATGACTTGATGAGATCTATGTAGGCCCCATCATAATCTGCTACTTATAGTGTAGTATAGTATCATTGCTATTGAACTTTCCAGCTCTTGACCAATTGTATTTGTATGGGAACCGGAATTGCCTCGCTAAATGTACCCATGGCTGGTATTTCCTGCTGTGGCAAAATACTGTAGTAGCAAGAATTACACGATTCCAGTACCCTGAATGGCCAAGAATCAGTTGGTTTGAAGTCCGTATGGAGTTGGTTTGGTGATGTGACTGGGTTAAAATCAACAATAGGTCTATGATCAGCAAAATAATTTCTAGATCACACAAATATAAATCAGAAGTTGCTAAGTCCATTGTGTAATTTTATTAGACTAAAATAAGAATTGAATTACAGATATGGTTGTTCATGGAAAATTACTGATTGGCAACTTTATATAATCACTTATAGAAACCATCATATGTGAGCTAGCCATCACATCTTTTTGTTTTTATTAAGGAGACTTTGACCTTGTCTTATAAGTAATTGGGCTGGATTCAAATCATTCACATCTTTATGTCAATCAATCATAACTCTGTACTGTAGAGAAAGGATGGAGTTTGTCAATTTGCATTCGATTGGAGGATTTTCAATTCTTTACAAAACAGTGCTAATTCTTTTTCTTCAAAACTGAACATAAACATTTGGGAGATTCATCTTCATCATTTAATCATGTTTTCAATTATAACATTCTTATTTACCATACAAGTTGATATCTTTAGTACTATTTGTAATACTTTGACAGAATTAGTTTACTTTTGTTGTTTACGATATTTGTACATATGTATATTTTGTACAGTTATAGTTAATGTCAAGCGTGTCAGCTTGATTTATTTGTATAAGCTTCTGGCACTGATGCTAGTGCTTTAGGAATTTATAGTATAACTAGATGAAAGCTTGTGAAGTCTATGTTTCACTAGCCACTGACTTCAATGGAGTGTTGGGTGGAGTTAAGTCTTTGTGTTTCCTGGAAAGCCCACATTTTTCTGAACATTTTGATATCAAATACTCATTTTGGCAAAATATGGAGTAACGTCTTTGTGTCACTGAACCCTGAACCATGTTTTTTTGTTTTGTTTTTTATATATGTAAAACTGCTAAAGAAAAAGAAAATCAAATCAAATCAAATTATTTACATATATTAACATTTCTTCATTGTGTATGTAATTTTGTTGAAGCGTTGAGCGATCTATGTTTGTTGATGCTGATTGATATGCCATAAAGCTGTAACACCTCGCTATGCAAAAAGAAAGATGATAATTCTCAAACATATTGCAGGGTACATGGGGGGGGGGGTAAGAAGTTCATTTGTATGAACGCAGAAAAATACAATAAACAGAATTGCAAAAATTTGAAATAAATCAGACCAATAATAAGGAAGTTAAGTCTATACAAATCTCAAATTGGCAGTTTGATAAGTGGATTGTGACATAGTTACATATAATTCTTCACTTTGTCACTTACAAAAATACATGTATCATTAATTTCTGTTTTCTGACCTGACTTGTGGCACTACGCAAAAGATATTATAGATCTCATAATATTATAGGTCCTCCAAAGAGAAAAGACCCTCCTGAGTCATACATTTTCGATGAGTTAAAAATCTATTCATTTTGTGTGTTGGAACAAATGTCCACCACTACATCATTGAGACGTCACTGATTCAGCCAATTTGAAAAGCTGATAGGCCTACCTATAGTGATTACAACTTTCAAACATTCATCAAGATGGGATTTCCCTTTAATTTTAGGCTTATACATGATTGGAAGGAATGTACCGTATGTTACACATAACTAAAACTTTCTGTTGGATTCTGTAGTCAGTTTTGAAATGACAGGAATAAAATTTTATTTCATATCCAATTTCATTGATATAAGTGCTAATTGTCAACGGTTTAAAAAATAATACATTAATCAACAACAGTACTATGTACATAATACATCTAAAGTGATAAATTACGTTTTTCAGAAATAAATATACAGTGCGTCCCAGAAAAAAACGAAATCGAGAATTATCGAGGTTTTATCATAACTTAATCACAATTATAATTAATAAATGACATACTTGTAAAGCTTAGATCCTTCTCTTTCAGCTGATGCAACTCATTATGATGCATATTTCACGCATAAGTGATTAAAAACAATTTGAAGAGAGGGTACCAAAAAGTAAATTTTACGGTGGTATTTGAATTTCAAAAAGAAAATCACATTTCTAGAAAGTTCATTTTCTGCCCGTTCATACGACACCTCAATCGAGAAAAATGAGCCAGAAAAATGAGCCAGGAATAACGGTAGTAAATGACATGTTAACGATGTGTGGTGTCTTGACACTTGACCAACTCTAAAAAAGGTTATTGGCGGCAGCCTGCAGGTAGCTAGTAGGTCCATGCTGGCACCAACCCTAATCCGCTAATGGTCAATAAGTGTCATAAAAACCCTGGACATTTGTTTACATGTGTCTACACCTGTCGTGTATATATCACTCTCAATGTTATATACAGAGAGCAGCCTGTTTGTAAGGCTGTCTAGATATTGAACCCCCAACAAAGTAAAGACATACTTTTCGGCTTTCACATCTCTCTCAAACTATAGCATTACTTTGCAAAGTGTGGCTTGAATGCCCGCCCCCCCCCCCCCACCTCAGTGTTATGGTACGCATATGCGTGTTCCCAGCGACCCCACCCCCCCCCCCCTTTCAGCAAAAGTCCGGTGTGTATATATAAAGCCAATACGGCCGGGTCGACCTTTTTCTTTTGTTATACGAGCCTTTAATCAGCACCCCCCCCCCCCCCCCCCCCCTCTTTTCAGCAAAAGTCTGGTGTGTAAAGTAAATACGGGTAGACCTTTTTCTTTTGTTACGAGCCGGAGAGTTTGGGAACACGCATGGTATCCCGTCGTTCACGGAGTGGGGGGGGGGTGGGGGGCTTGAATGCTGTCACATGAGTGAGATTACTACAATAGCTATTATATAGTCAGCTTTATTAATGACTGTTGTTTCTTTTATGCTATCATGACAGATCTAGAGTAGTCACCCTCAATGCTGTGTTACTTTTCTTTGATCACACTATATTGATCATTTTGTTGTTTTGTTTTGTATTCATAAACTTGTGTCTCTTAATTTGCTAGTTTTGTAACATTCTATTAATAAAATAATATTTGTTCAGTTGAAAGGTAAAAGCAATTGCCTACATGCAGACTTTCCCTTTATTACTTTACAGCTAGCTTCTCGTAGAACTTTGTAAGGCAATTAGCTAATTCCGCAGTCGTAATGATTATATTTCAAACACGTCCTGTACACAAAGTTCACATATAGGCATTGATCTTCTTTTTGGGGGTCATTGTATTCATTGATTTTATTTCTCAAACTCCAACTCTTTTTCGTACATAACATAGTTTATACAAATCTGCAACATAATTATAACAAAGCTTTTTAAAATCGTTTGATAAACGAACACCATGAATATATACAACCAGGGAGGTGAAAGTATCACCTGAACATAATTCATTGTTCATTCATTTCACAATGTATAGAACTGACATATATCACAATCACAATAGGAAGATATTACCGCACTACACAGTTATTTCATCCCCAAAACTAACTAGTGGGCACTAATTTTTTGTTTGCCCTCGAAAATTTGAAAAATTGCACCCCCCGGGCCCCTTGAGCGCCAGGGGAGGGGTCCCATCTCCCAAAAAAGGTAAAATTAATGTGTTTTTACACGTCCCCCCCCCCCCTGGATCCGCCACTGCTGCACAACACCAGTGCATTTTGCAACTGTTCACTTTTGACCTTGGCCTTCTGACGTACTGCTCACTCCATGGCTGCAATATCATAACAAATGTGGTATCATTTCAAAGAGGATGCACTTTCTAATGATAAAAATCAAAGCGATGATTATGACATATTAAGAGATTTAATCGATCCAACTTGAGTTTTTGTTTTGTTTCGGTTGTTAATTTTTATTTTCTTTTTCTTTTGTTATTCTTAAAAGGTTTTCTTAAACAAAGTTATAATCCAAAATAAGCTTGTAGTGATATTGTATGTAATACTAAAATCTGGAGTCGTCAATGTTTATGTAATGATGTATTTTTGACACTGGTGTACTGATAGGGGGGCTTGGAGGCAGCTGCCCCCCCCCAAATGGAATTCAAACGTGGATTATTTCTAATTTGATACAAGTGATTTAAAAATGTTGATGAAATGACATAATTTTCCAGGTTTTTTCACATTTTATAGATTATACTTTTTAATTCGTTTGTTGGAAAATGACGAATTTCAAAATTTTTTAGTCAGGCCAAAAACCCTAAACTTGCTAAAGTGCCCCCTTTTACTTCAGATGAGCGACCCTTTTTAATTTCAAGTCGGGTGCCCATTCCATATAAGTGCCTTTTATCATGACCAACTGACTTATTATAGTGCCCCTTTACAGCTGCTAATTGCCCTAGTCTGAGAGCCCCCTTTAAAATCTTTGATGAGTGCCGCGCTTCTCGCCTCTAATAATTGCTCCCTTTATTTTGACACGTGCACCCCCATTTTTTTCTAATAAGGGCCCTTATTAGAATAGCCTGTTGATGCTTTTTAATATTTTAAAAAGAGTAGAGTGCAGATAGAGACCCGCGGATAATCCCGCCTAATTCAATGTTATCTGAAAATCTTTCCTGATCCCCCTTTTCAAAGATGCACCAGTTTATTGACGACGCCGGTTCAAATTTAATTTCTGGGCACAAAACTTGGAAAACTAATTATTGCGGTCTATAATCATGCATCCTTTGTCAATCAAAATTCAAAGACGAGTTCTTTGAGATAAGAAAACGCACGTACGGGCTATTTTGGTGACGTCATCACTCGGCGGTGAATTTTAAAATCTCAGTACAATCACGTGCGACGTGAACGTAAGTTAACGAAGGATTTTCCACTTAAATGTCGAATTAAGAGGTAGTTTTTCGGTGACAACGCGGAACAACGCTAATTACGTAACGGCAAGGTTTTATGGCGTAAGTATGTCCTAATATTTATCACATTTTCTTGCAGGTTAGAATATTTAGTGATACTAGCTTAGCAAGTGAGTGCGAGTGATTGTTTGTTTTTGTTTTGAGTTGGTTTGGGCGCCAGCTCGCACCCCTGCCCGAGCTGAGCGGTGGCGTGATCTGAAGCACTGCATGGCAGCAGAGTGCAGATGCATGCCTGGTCTTGAGCCTCGGGGGTAATGCCAGGAACTCTGGACGCATGTCCGCGGGGTTTTGAGATGGATTAAGTCGGGGCGGAAGCCATATCATATGTTCCATGTGTTGACTAAGAAGTAGACTATAGACTAGCTAGATCTAGACCTATCTAGAATAGATTATAATTAGTCTGATCATTTTGAATAATTGTGGGAATGTGGTCTGACCGTCAGATACTCTCTCTAAGTCTAGGGAGCTTCGACTCGGCTCCGATGCTGGCATCGGAGCTGCCTGGAGTTAACTGTCAGAGAGTTATGATTCTTGAAAAAATTATTAAAGATCAAGTGTGCCAGAAGAACAACAGAAGTCGCTCTGATGTGACTTTAGCTTTTACTTTTTTTTTTTTACTTGGCTATACTATAGATCTAGACTTAACTTGTCTTTTTGAATCATTGATTGATTGATTTATTGTGTTCACCAATTCATTGTTTTTTAAAAAAAATAATTCTTAGCCTAATTAAGGCAGCTATGTACTGCATATGTGAAACTTGTATAAGAATTTAAAATATGGCAAGATTTGAAAATAAAACAAAACTTTCAAGTGAAAAAACCCTAGATAGACTCTATTTGATAGTTTTAGCCGGACTACTTTCAAGGTGATAAAAGATATGAATTTCCAAATGGATTTCAGCTAACCTGCACTTCTAGTGGTTTGCTGTTGTTGTTGTTTTAGTTTATAGACGTTTGTAATTCAGAAGTGAATATTTACGCCTCTTCTCTTAGGATTTGTTTTCCTTTAAAATTACATGAAACGATGCATAGGCACATGTCAAGCCTTCAAAACTTTTTGTTCAATTCTTTAACCCAGAATCTCTTGATTGCATTTCTGTGACATCTACAGGTCAACATGTCTGACGAGGATCAATCTCATCTTTCTTCATCATACATCTTACTGGACTGGACAACATGCAGTGCTTCAGATTCATCTGTAGTATGTATAGACACAAGCTTTGACCAGAAGTCCAAATCTCCCACCAAGTGTTTAATTGAACAAAGGTCTCCAACATCTTGCATCATCATTCCTGATTCAGAGGAGTCAGAGGATGATATCATTCAGATTGTCAGTACTAGTATTCATGAGCAGAAGAAGGAGGGATCAACTAGTGTTGTGACCACAGCATCAAATCAGGATGACTGTAAATCAGACTGTGATGCTGAGCTTAAAGAACTGAGCCTAGAAGGAGAGGTGACGCTACCCTGTACACCCTCAGAACGCAACAGTAAGCGGAGGAGAATAGGTAGTTATCAACCTGATGACTGTCCATGTCCATGTGAGTTTAAAAACCAAATATTTCCCCCTTGGCCCCTTTCCTCCTGCACCCAGATGATTATACCACATGCAGTTATGCACTATTACAAAATTAGCTTTATTAGGTTAATTACCACCAAAACATTGAGCCATAATGTTTGTCCTACCTAGTAACAACTTATTCTGACTATTGAGATACATTGTTTTGTAACAATAAAATGAAATGAATGAAATAATTTGTATCTTCACATAAATTGGTTACATTACAAAAAACAGCTATTCCACTCTTCTTTAGATTGTGTAAAAGGGCAATGAAATCTCATTCCATACATAACATGACATGTATTTCAATGGATTGTGTGCAGGTGATGAGCAACTCACCAGCACTCCTCTGGCAGGTTCTGCCATAGCACCTAAGAAGCCTAGTGAGCCCACAGTGACACCTATCACTGTAAGGTATGAAAGGATAAGGGCTGAGCTCAGTGCAACTAAGAAAGAAACGAAGAAACTCATTACAGGACAAGAGGTATGTATGTTCCATCTTTCTTCACATTAATAAAAGAAACCTTGCCCCAAGAAATAATTTAAGTTATTCTGAAAGATTTATTGTATTGTAGCCCGTTAAAGGCATCTTTTAACAATGTTAAACTTAATTCTGAGATACATGGCCCTAGGTTTTATCAGTGTCTGTGATATGGTGTAATATTGAAGCCCTACAAAATTTGCGCTTCAAAATGATCATGAAGTGCCTCAAAAAAGTAAAAAATCTTTCCAATTTTGAGTGTCCTAGGTTCACATTGTAGCCATTGTACAGGTCATTGGGTATCTCCCAAGTTGTACATTTTACTCTGACATTACTATTTTCTTCAAAATGACGACTCCCATGAAATGATGTCTAGGAAGGAATATGCAACATTTTGAGAGAATGCTCTCTTTATTAGTAAGCAAACAGGGAAGAGGTATCAAAGCTTGAAGTCTGAATTAAAAGGGTGGTTGGTAGATGCTATAAATAATCCAAGATTTTCTTAAAGGGCTTCCAGTTTTACAGTTTTATTGGCTATTGTTTGTTGGGGTTCATTTTCCTTTGAAAACTTATCATTTCAGATTTTAATTCTGGTACATACATTACAGTTATACAGTGTGAGTCCAAAAAAGTTTACACCTAGAAAATTGCTAATTATTTTATAAATCATGCCAAGAATATAAATCATCTATGAACAGTAAATTATTTTTGTGTGGTATGTGTTCACGCTTGGATGAACAGGAGGCATTGTTTGCGAGAGTACAAAAATGAGAGAATGAATTGAATGTATCAAATGAGATGCATTGCATACGCTTTTTGCAGAAGCAAAGTCACGCACACACACATGTGTGGCATGATCAATTTTGTTAGGGATGTCATTTGGATCTGCAATGACCAAATTAATACCCAAATACCAATTGTTTTATTCAAACATCACATAAGCAACTTTGGCGCAAGTCGATTTTTGTACTCTTGCAAACAATGCTTCCTGTTCATTCAAGCGTGAACACATACCACACAAAAATGATACCAAATGATTCGGGATAAAACGCTCTTTCATAAGATGTTTAATAATGTACTGTACATAGGTGATTTTTTAAATAATTAGCAATTTTCTGGGTGTAAATTTTGTATGACCCACACGGTATCATAGGAGCAATTTTAAAGGCAGGTGATCATATTGTTCATTGTGGTTCACTTATGAAGTGATACATTGACAATTACAGGAGCTGCAGGAGGAGATGCAAAGGTTCCGGGAAGAGATGACAAACAAGAGGAAGAGAGAGGAAGAGGAAGAAAAGAAAGCAGCATCTGTCCCTGTTAATGTGAAGACAGACCAGTGTGATAGCATGCTAAGACCTGTAGTCATCGATGGCAGCAATGTAGCAATGAGGTATGGGTCAATGTGAAGACAGACCAGTGTGATAGCATGCTAAGACCTGTAGTCATCGATGGTAGCAATGTAGCAATGAGGTATGGGTTATTGTGAAGACAGACCAGTGTGATAGCATGCTAAGACCTGTAGTCATCGATGGTAGCAATGTAGCAATGAGGTATGGGTTAATGTGAAGACAGACCAGTGTGATAGCATGCTAAGACCTGTAGTCATCGATGGCAGCAATGTAGCAATGAGGTATGGGTTAATGTGAAATCAGACCAGTGTGATAGCATGCTAAGACCTGTAGTCATCGATGGCAGCAATGTAGCAATGAGGTATGGGTTATTGTGAAGACAGACCAGTGTGATAGCATGCTAAGACCTGTAGTCATCGATGGTAGCAATGTAGCAATGAGGTATGGGTTAATGTGAAATCAGACCAGTGTGATAGCATGCTAAGACCTGTAGTCATCGATGGCAGCAATGTAGCAATGAGGTATGGAATATTCCTCAAACTAGATTCTACAGCACTGATGAAGATCATACTTTTGTGCCATATTCCCATATATTACATTATATACCATGTGCCAAGATTCTTGGCCTCTGATTCATCAAAACTGCAGGGATGAAATTCACTGCTGGCTGCTTGGCAGTATAGTGAAAAAAATATTGACTAGGCATAGTTGTGATCGCAAGACTGCACTATGCCCTTTGACTTTGTCTCAGGTTCCAGTACAGTTTCAAGATCACCTTGGGCAATAGTTTTAACTGTACCCCTCAAAGCAGTCAATATTTGTACAGTCTAACCTGCTTAAGTGACCACCTTTCTACAACAAGCACATTTTTGGTTTTCCTTGAAAATGGTTTCTCATTGAAACATGTAATAAAGGAACCTGTCTGTAAAGACCAACTGTCTACAACAAGCACATTTTTGGTTTCCCTTGGGCGGTCGCTGTAGACAGGTTTGACTGTATAATATATCTCTGGTCTTTACTTTCTCTTCCCCCCCCCTTTCTCTCTCTCTCTCTCTCTCTCTCCCTCTCTCCAATCACTCTGTTTGGAACTGTCATCTATTTTACCATAGTATTTCCACAGAAGAAAAAGTGTATCCAGGGTTCTTGCTACCGGAACTTGTCTAACGATAGGAAAAGATGAGAATACAATTTTCTCTTTCTCCTTGTCTGTTTGTTTGTACGTCTCTTTCCTTCTCTGTCATGCAGCCATGGTAACCAGAAGATCTTCTCCTGCAAGGGTATCGCGCTCTGCATCCAATTCTTCCAGCAGAGAGGTCACACCAACATCTCCGCCCTGGTTCCCCTGCACCGGAAGACGGCCGATGCGGCCCGGTCCTGCCCCATCAGGGATGCCCACATCCTGGATGAACTGGAGTCCAAAGGTCTCCTCTCATACACCCCATCCAGGACCCTGAATGGACGAAGGCTCACACCCTATGATGACAGGTAGGCCACAGACAGTCACACATTATCTGCTTGGAGCCAGAAGGGCGTTTCACTTGTATACTATAACACAGAGTGAAGGTCCTTTTGGATCCAAACAGATGACATGCTCTAACTTTCATTACTGAGAGCTAGTTCAAGGTGATTTGTGGAGTAGGTTACCAATGCCACCAAAGTTCTTAGGAAACTCAATGATTCTATCCTCAAGTTGACAGCCTTCTAGAGTTTGGATTAGACTTAAGAACAGAGGAAATAACACTCATGATATACATTTCTGTTAAATTTTCTTAATCTTAGTCACAAATGAGTCGGCAAATGACCAAATACTTTGGACTTGCCCAGGCAACGATAATATGACTTTTGCTCAGAGGTCAATGTTTTAAGGGCAATCAAACCTTTCTGTTATGAATGGCAAATTGGTTAGTAGATTGTAGTCATAGAAAACGTATCTGTATGTCATGTACAAGAATATGATTACTGTCTTTTTTCCTCCCAAGTACCTCTTCCCTTGGAGCACTACTGATAATTTATTATGGATAGCATGTTGTAATAGGTCCTCAGAAATTGAAACACCCTCCAGAGTTCTACACTTTAAAAAATTGACATTCTAGTCATTTTGTTTGTTGAAACAAATGGAAAAGGTGTTTGGCATTACGTCACAGTGACATTGAAGATTTAGCCAATTTGAAGTGCCCATAGTATAATGATTACACCTTTAAAAAATTCATAACTTTCTTAGTTGTAGATGCTGCATAAGCATACTGTATTTCTTAGATTTGCCTGTTTATTTTTCATACTTTCACCAGACTGCTTCTCAAATTTCTTCTGCTTTGTTTTTTTATAGAGTATTTGTTTAAGTTTGGATTTCCTTTAACCATAGTCAGACTCATCACTTTAATCCTTGACTCAAAATGTATGCCAAGTTTGGACACCCCGTCATTTATTTGCTGCGTGGTCCATTTTCAACCCTAGTGAAATACAAACTTCAACTCTAGACCAAAACCCACCTAACCCCATTCTCTAACAACATAAAGCATGGATAAAATGTCAGATCACTAATTCAATTATCGCAAGCAGCCTTCCATTTCACTTTTCTGTTTTTGTACAAAGAAAACATTTTCATCATTGTTTCACTCAAAATATCTTATCTTAAAGTGACTTGATAACATTGCCTCAGATTCTGAAATATAATTCTGGAGTTAGCTCATGCTGCAATCATAATTATAAACCTTTAGGTCAGTCAGGAATCCCATGACTTTTACAAGCCGATCGCCTGTCTGATTATCAAGAACTTTATGATTAGAAATTGAAATCAAATTTTGCGCTTTCCTAATGGTTTTCATTACAGTACAGTCCATGGGGAAAAAGGAACATGGTAAAACCTGTCACTCAAAGATTTTTACTTTTTTGAGGCACTTCATGATCGTTTTAAAGTGCAATTTTTTTAGGGCTTCAATATTACACCATATCACAGATTAAACCTTGTTAAACCATCCCTTTAATGGAAATATGCTTCTACACATATACCTTTAATGAAAGTGATCTCAAACAACCATCACCAAGCGAAGCGGTCATGTATATTTGAAGAGAGGAGTTCTTTTTATCGAAAGTTCATAATTCCGAAGGATTGTTATACCAAAGGCTCATCACTCCAAATGTTTTGTAGTTCTGAAAATGAAATAGGGTTCATAAATCCAAAGGTTCGTGTACAGATGTTATTTTGAAATTGATACAAAACCCTGTATTGCTTTTTCAGATTAGCGACCCTGTAGAATAGCGAACCATATTTCATATGTGGAATTATGAACCATACTTCATTTTTCTTCTCAGAATTATGAACCTTCAGCTAAACACACCTTCTGCATAAGGCAACAAATATTCAGAATAAAGAACCCCATGGTATGGAAAATTGGCCTTTGTCTTTCAGTATTACAAATCTTTGGAAAAATGAGTGCCTTCCAAATATTTGAAGGGTGGATTTCCCCTTTATCTTAAATATTACGATGCCTTTGGATTTTTACCTTTGTTCGCTTTTTTTGTTGCTATATGATATCCAACAGGATGATGCTCCAGTTAGCGTGCAGGAATGGTGGAGTGATTGTGAGTAACGATAACTACCGGGATCTCATGGGAGAGTCTGCACAATTCAAGTGTGTCATCGAAAACAGGTAATGTATACCTACCAACCCTTACGAATAATCCAGAATATTCTGTTTTTCTGGATTTTTAGGACCCCAAAATCTGTAATATTCTGTTTTTTTCAAAATTTCGATTTTTTTTTTTTTCCCCCCCCCCCTTCCTTGTTTTATCAGGTGCCGCGATGTGAGAGTTTCGTATTACGTGCGTTGAAGGGCTGCATGATTGAGCAGCAAATTTGTATTAGCTTTTTTGTACAGATTTAACGCGTATTGCCAGTTAACACTGCCGCTGCATGTGCGAACGCCTGTTAAGGGTACAGATTTCTTATTTTCGAAGGCATACCGTGCTAAAAATTCCTAATTCTCATTTTCAAATGTTGGCAGGTATGGTAATGTCAGAGCCATTGATTAGGAGAGTTTGGCCAAACCGGCTCTAGTTGGGCACAATGTGGCAAATACTGCTATGTGGGGCAAGCACAAAACGGAAGAATATGTGGCATGTTGTGACCAAGTAAAACCTAGGTGGCCAAACTTTGTGTATAGATGAATTTGGGTAATTTAGGTCCAATTATAGTCTACCATCATAAACCCTCTATGAGAAGGTTTGGTTCTGATAACGGTGAAAATAAATTGGTTGTGAGCATTCCTTCAAATTTTAGTTTCATGTGAAAGAACTTGCATTTGAACTATTGTGTTGTCTGGTAAGCCTCAAAAAAAAAGTTTCTTTTAAGTTAGATGCGCACGGACCAACAGAAGAACAGCCTTTGGCTGAAGTTGGTGCCGTGCAAAAATAAAATAAACTGAACTGAACTGAGATGCTTAAGTTCACAGGATCATTAGTCAATGAACATACATAAATAGGGAGGAATATAAGTGATGCAGTTGCGTTCATCTTGTGTTTTTTTGTTTATTTTAGCTTTGATAAGTACTATTTTTCATTTAGATGTAAATAGTATGTGTATTGTGAAAATTAAAAGATAATTTTCATGCATTTCGTTATACATTTCATTCATTATATCATATTCTGTTCTTTCAGGTTGATCATGTTTACATTTGTTGGAGATAACTTCATGGTACCTGAAGACCCCCATGGCCGCTATGGACCATTGCTGAGTGAAGTTCTCAGAAGGTCAGTAAAAGGATCACACCCCCCTCCCCCCAGCCTTAAAGGACATGGAGGACAAATAAAACTGACAATTAGTTTTATTATGATTTTACAGAGATAATTTAGTGAATTGAATTACAAATCTCTAAGTAATGGGTGCTTGAATTTGATTTTGTGTAAATTATGAGCAAAGATTTAAAATGTATCTGCTGATGTCTGTACAATTTATAAACTGTGCAGTAAAAAATTGCTGAAGTTCAGTCCACCATAAGAAGGTTGCAGTTTTTTCTGTAGATTTCATAAGATCTGTCAAGAAGGGAAGTTTGCTGATGCCCTGATGATTATAAATAAATAATTTTTTTAAGAGATTGAGGGAGATTGTCGAATATAAACCTAACATATATTCAATTTAAGAGTCTCCAAGTTAATTGAAGCCATCATCGATATCCACAATATTCAAATATTGTTATCATTTAAGATAAAAACTTAAGTTCTGATAACAAACAACCTGTAATCACCACTACCATCATCGTATATGTCCATCACCATCACCCGTACTCACCATCCTTCAGCCTACTAATCTTATCACTACCACCGTCTTCCCTATTACCCCCCTCCCCATCCCCCTCCCACTGTTCCATCGCACATGTGGCAAAGAATGTTAAAGTTCAGTGATTTGATCGTGGTATTGTCTATATGTGCCTTTCTTCCTTAGGGCAGAGAAAGCCCCCCTGCGATCAATGGTCAACAGCGCCCTCTACAACAGAAGGGCACCACTCGAGCAGTTGAAACACCAATGGCAGCATAGATTCTATTAAAAGGATTGGAGTTGCCTCTATCTTGCCATTCTGTAACGGCTCTGTTGTCAAATCAGAGTTGTGACTTTTTACAGAATACCCATACATGCGTAGAAGAGTCTAGTTGCTCAATGGCAGCACAAACTCTGATGACATGGACATTGGTGTTATACAGGGGGTTCCAGAAGAAGTGCCAAAGAAATGTACAAACAAAAGGTTAATTTGAAGAAACTATGAGCTGTGTAAAATCAAATCTTGCTTTTCCTATAGTACAAGTGATACTAATGTTTTCATTGTTACACCAAAGTCTGGCAGAAATGAAATTTTATAGTATTAATGACTGCTTTGAGAGAAATAGTTGTTTTATTACGCTCAAGGGAAGGTTAGAATTGTGCTATTCCCCGAGGCTTGCCGAGGGGAATAGCCCAATTGTAACCTTCCCGAGAGCGTATGAAAACAACTATTTCTCGAATATTAAAGCAGTCATTAATACTTTTATATGCCGAAAAAAAATAGACTAAAAAATAAAAAATAAAAAATAATTTTTTTTTTGTCGAAGGTGAGAGTCGAACTCTCGCGTACAATGAGTGATGAATCTTACACCAACGCCTTACACCACTCGGCCATCGCGCGCTGTTCACGAGCTTGGCACTTTTGTACAATATATACATTAAAGTGGATTGAAACCGGCTTCGGCGTGATGAATGCTTCGCAAAAGCACCCTTCTTTTACTTTTGCAATGCATATTGGCACGAACTTAGATCAAGATCTATCGGCAGATGTTGTTTTTTTTGTTTTTGGAAGTTTATTTTCGTCTTCATGTCAACAATGCAAGATAAAATTGTCGGTAAGATCGATCGAGATTCAATTGTATTGAAATTACCGACCAATCCTTCGCACACATACGGTATCCTCGATCGCTCAAACCATTTTTTAACATGTAAACCTATGGGGTAACCATGGAGGCTGACCTATTTTTTTAATAACCATGGTTATTAAAAATAGTAAATGTTTTATGCATGGTTACCGGGAATTTTACAGGAACAGTTGAAGTTTATGAATGCAATTCGACCAATCAGATGGCTGGATTTCTTAAGTGAGGTATATAAAATACGCTATTTTCAAAACCTGATGAAGCATGTAATCGAAATTACATGTTATATGTGTTCACAGAAAGCATGTTTTTTATTGACAAAATAATGTACGTAGTACGTGCAGTTGATAGCTGGTTTCATGAGCAGTTGAATTGGGATGTGTTTTTTTTGTCCATGGCTATTATTATATTTAATGATAAAAGGAGCTTATTATGCATATGTAATACTATATAGATTAGGGTTTTTTTCAGTAGTATAGCAAGAAATTATATTATCATTTGACAGGATGTTACATGTTACATGTATGTTCACAGTAGGCATGTTTTTTCTTGACACAATACTCTATGTAGTACGTCCAGTTTGAAAGCTGGTTTCATGAGCAGTTGAATTGGGATGTGTGTGTTTTCCATAAAATTATTATAAAAAGGATCTTATTATGTAATACTTGATTGGGTTTTTTTCAGTAGTATAGCAAGAAATTATATTATCATTTGACAGGATGTTACATGTGTGTTCACAGTAGGCATGTTTTTTCTTGACACAATACTCTATGTAGTACGTCCAGTTTGAAAGCTGGTTTCATGAGCAGTTGAATTGGGATGTGTGTGTTTTCCATGAAATTATTATAAAAAGGATCTTATTATGTAATACTTGATTGTTTTTTTTTTCAGTAGTATAGCAAGAGATGATATTATCATTTGACAGGATATTACATGTGTGTTCATAGAAAGCATGTTTTTATTGACACAGTATTGTATGTAATACGTGCAGTTTGATAGCTGGTTTCATGAGCAGTTGAATTGGGATGTTTTTTTTCCATGACTATTATAGAAAAGGATCTTATTATGTAATACTTGATTACTTTTTTTTCAGTAGTATAGCAAGAAATGATTTTATCATTTGACAGGATGTTATATATTTGATGTTATGGTTGTTCACAATAAACATGTTTTTATGTGACACAATACTGTATGTGGTTTGAAAGCTGGTTTCATGGGTAGTTGGATTGGGATTTATGTATTTTCCACAACTATTATTACATTTAATAAAAGAAGCATTCTCTGCATATGTAAAATTCAATGTTTTAATTTTTTTTTCTTCAGGATTATAGCAAGAGATTATCTTTGTTTTGTATCTGCAATTGTTGGGGATTAGATTGAATATTGGTATAATATGTGGGTAATCGCAAAATATTTACTGTTGTATTAAAGGGTACTGACTGATAGTAAGTTGGTTATAATGAAAGCAGAACATGTGAGAAACAAATAAGTGAAAGAATGAATTCAAATATGATATATGGGGTGATATTTCGAATGCAATGTAAGGTGTATGAATTCTCCCCCCCCCCCCCAGTATTTTTCTTCTAAGTACTGTAACTACTGTATAAGATTATTAATTTTTTTAATTTTTTTTAATTTTTTTTTTTTTTTTGGGGGGGGGGGAGGGAGATCCTGATCCATAAGCAAGAAGTTGTAAAACATAATTAGTCAATAAGAAGATACAGAATCATATTTTCAGCGGCATATATTTATTATTTCTCAATCGCAACACAAATACCATGTAAGAAAATCAGAAATAAAAAAGGGGAATTATTCTCGTAATAAAAAAATATTTTGTAAATTGATTTTAAAGAGGTCTATTTTACAAAGTAATTTTCAAAATGAAAGTTATACACATAGTTTTTGTGTATATTAAACAAATACAGTAATAACATAAAGGTAGTAAGTAGATACATGTATACATATACATATTTGGTTAGTGATGACTTTGGTCACAAAATTTGGGTTTATGTCAATGTACTTTAAATGTCTTGGACTTGCAACGAAATGCTGTCATGGTAATAAAATTTGTCTTGATATTTATAGGAATTGAGTGCCTAGCACAGTCGTCATTTTGTTTAAATATTGTAATTACACACAATGATACGAACATGAGATTAATTAACATGATACAAAATATATGAATACTGTACATCCAACCCCTATCTAGCTAGTGCGAACATGATCCAGTTTAAATAGTTTGTTTTCCTCTCTGGCTTATACCCTGGCTTATTCACAAAACCCTACTAAGCTAGCTAGTCGTCAACTAATAACATAGTTAAACAAGTAGACTTAGTAAGCTTTTATGAATAGGCCCAAGATTACTGAATTTACTGTCTCTCTTTTACTGTCATTAGAGCCTAAGAAAATCTGATACAGATTTCAGAGCTGTACATTCAAATCAGGAAGCATAATGAAATCTGGAATCTTCTTTCTACTAAAGCATACATAATGTTGATGACACAGAAGACATGAATAAGTCTTTCCTTATTCTCAGTTCCAAGAAATAAGTAGGGTTATAACAATAGTAGTTCCTAAACTTTCTTCCAATGAACATAGAATTTTAATGTTTTGAAAACTTGCTGGGGATTTGTAACTACACTGCTGAATGATGAATTATCATGATTAAATTAGGTATAAAAAAGGCCCGTTTAATCAACATTACAATGATGCTGCATTTGCAATTATTTATTCATGAAATGTGCAGTACACCTGAATATAGAGCCAAGTCAAAGTGAAATGTAAAATGTGATGTTATTTAACAATGAATTTAAAATCACTTTTGAAGGATGGATTATGTCTTCATGATTGTGAAGCGTGAATTCCATTTGTGCCGTTTTCAACTTGTTTGAAAAATCAATTGTGTTATAGTTTTATACAGCTATAGCTTCCCATTACAATAAATCATTTTTGGCACATTTAATGCCAAATAAGTGAAAGTAAGCACTGCCAAAGTCAACATAATTTAAAACACATGGGGAATTCAATGCATTTTGCAACATTTCACTAGGTCCAATATTAAGATATACTACATATTTCATGATTATATAATTTTTACAAATGGGGCATCATTGTAAGTATAAAAAAAAACAAAAGATACTGAAACTCGATCTTGAACTATTTTGGGTTTACACATATACAAGAGGACCACCTACCCCCCCCCCCCCCAACAGCAATATACGCCTGTTCCCCCTATCAAAGTCAGATCTGCACAATCGGCTCTCAACATGATCAGACAGCTGGAAAATAATCCAGATTCCTCTTGCCTTGGCTTACAGGAATCTCTTCAAAAGACACATGTAATATAATGCCTGCTTTCTTCTTCTTGTGTTATGTTGCTATGGAGATGAGATGTTGTCTTTGAGATGCAGGTGAGACATCGGACTGCTCGGTGTCAATACGTGTCTTCAGCTCATCATACACAATAAAGGGTCTTTCAAGCCACAGCCTCGGCTACAGTGTATCAGCAGATAGATGGGTGGTGACCAAGGACTGTTTACATGAGAACGCAAGTAATAGAGAGGCATGGTCCATAGCCGTACAATCCACTCCACATGATGATGGCTTCTTGTACAGCGTAGGTATCCATCCGCCTCTGCTGGGCGCTCGTAGTTGAGACCAAACACCACACAGTCAGGCCCACATGTAATATCATATCCTCTGTACGCAACATGAGGCTATTACTTGGTGAATGACCAAGTCCAAATATACTCTAGAGTCAATCCCATTGAAGATGGCGCATATAATAGGAAAATAAAACAAATCTTCAATGGTTTCAATGCATGTTAGAGCTTAAACGTTGGATCTTTGTGATCACATTTCTTCACTTCATCTCCCCCACTCCAAATATCATTGATATATGTGATGATAACTACATGTATGTGTAGATTACAGTCCCTTGATGCTCTGCAACCTATCCACATGAAAAGGTGGATTCAATCAAGATTTGCATTTTTCCACTGATCGCATCTCGTCTGGCCCGATTACGATCTGCCAGAAGGCCGAGAGCTCCAAGATGGTAATTTAAGTACAGTGCCAATACAGAAATCTGCCATCGCTTCATCGCTTTCCAAATTAGATGAGCACTCTGGAGAGTTTAAGTTCAAGGGTTCATGCTCAACAGTTTGTGATGATGATGATGATGTTGCTTGAAGACTGCATCTTAGGGTCTCGGAAGTCGACTCTGGCTGTTGCTGGCCGTTTTCTTTAGCCTCCTCTTCTCCACTCGTTGCCTAGGATTTACACAAACAAAAAAGGGTGATGAGATGTTGAACTTGTACATCTGATTGTCTCGAACACAGAAACAATTAATAGCCAAGGGACCAAAGAAAACTGTACACATCATCTATTGTTCATATAGGCAATGGCTAATGATGTAACATGGATGATTAATGAAATGAAGAAAAACAAAGTCATTTGATAACCGTAAACCAAATATTTGCGATTCTATTTGTATACAAATCGCCAAATTATCTAAATGTTAATAACTTTATCAACAAGATCCATATTTATAATTTAAAATGACTATATAAAAATTATGAATATATATACATGTATGTATTATTTTGTTTGTATGCATTAAGAGGAGTATTTTTTTGTGGCACATTTGAGAAGGGGATGTATTTCTATGCTGACGGATATTTCTATGCCTGTGGCAAAAAGACAACACACACATGTAATCCTAAAACGTGCAGGAGTCAAATTTTGAAATGATGAGGGTATTCTGAAAATGTGCACACTTTTGTAGCTAAGAAAATGGATATTTGATATTCTGAAAATAGAAGGAAACATAGCAATGACTGTTAAGATCATGAATAAGAAGGGGTATCCATACTCAGGGGTTCATCCAGCATTTTGTACAAAAGAGGTAATATTCCCATTACTAACAAATATATAGGGGTATGTCAAGAAAGGGGGGCAACTTGTCATTCAAGTATTTACTGGGGCAATTGTTTTTTGTGTGTACTAGGTCAGGGGGGTGTTTCACAAAGATCCTAAGTTGAACTTATCTCTAAGTATGGAAAGCCATTAGCATCCTTGAAAAGATTTTGTAAAAGTTATTTTAAAAGGCATAAAATATTGATTCAAATCATTCATATTTTCTATTATCACGGGAGATTTCATGTTCTTGATGTGGAATTTATGAAAAGTCTAAAGTACTTGAATTTTTGCTTTTGAATATATTTCAAAATAAGGCTACAAATGGCTCTCCATAATAAATGAAAACCAACAAAGAGATATTGCACATGGCAGGGCGTAAACAAATTGCACTAGTAGGATTAGTTAAGGAGAGAAAAAAAATCAAATACTTTGGTCATGTTAAAAGGCACCAAAGCCTCTTAAAGGATGTATTGGAAGGAAGAGTGGAAGGAAGTAGACTGAGAGAGAGACCCAAAATCAACTGGGAAGAGAATGTCAAGAACTGGAGTGGACTAAAACTGCAAGAGTGCACCAGAATGGCAGAAGATAGAGTGAAATGGAGAGATGTTGCAATCAACCTCCAAACCGGGAGAAGATACTTAGATAGATAGAATATTTAAGTCCAACTTAGAGTTCAGTTTGACTTCAAATCTTTGTGAAACACCCCCCTGGACTACTAGTATTCAGACTGAATGGAGCCAGCATTGTTCTTACTTTCTCTGCTCCTGGAGATGGAAGAGGGCTTCTTGACATTTGTTGAGCTCTGCGGTCTTCAGGCGGCAAGCATCTGAATCAGATCCGCCCCCTGCTGCTGCACTGACGTCAATCTCAGGTCTGTCCATGGTGTTAACCACTGCTGTCAGCTCCTGTGTGCGCTCCCTCAACATCTGGATGGATGCGTAGAGGTCGCTGTCATCGCACTCCTGTGGGTGAGAGGTCAAGGGTCAAGGGTCAATGGGTCTCATTAGGTTTAATACCTCTCAACACAATAGGGTAATATGCTGGTCCCATCTCTGTGATCTATCATTTTAAGCACTCATACAAAAAGGTAATTTTTAACATTTTGTCACTAAGAACCAATTTATTATCCTGATAAAGACTTTTTGCACAAGGGATGTCCATGCATTTCTTATGAATGTTTTTTTCGCTCATAAAAATGCAACAGTATGAATAACAAAATTTCATCATCACATCAGTAATATGTAAAAGTTGATAAGATTGTTGTACATAAAAAAAGCATATTCATTTTAAAAAAAAAAAATTCAACCTCAGTTACGTATCGAAACTCAAGATTGAGGAATTTTTAAAATTCAATGTAAATATAATATCTATAACTAAACAGATTTAAAGACGTAGATGGCGATTCACTAGTGTGATACCTCGGTCACCGCCCCCCCCCCCCCCCCAACAAACTCCACACCGACTACAAACTGGTAATTTCTAGTTTGGTTCGTTGTGAGTCTGGTGTGAGTGTCAGTGTGAGTCTGGTGTGAGTCTCGGTGTAAGTCTCGGTGTGAGTCTGGGTGGGAATCTTAATGTAAGTCTGGTGTGAGTCTCGGTGTGAGTCTGGTGTGAGTCTCGGTGAGAGTCTCGGTGTGAGTACCTACCCCAATGACTCTCCTCTCCACATGAACCAAGAGAGTGGCTAGCTCCAGCTCTTCAGAGTTACCATTCTTCAGCTGAACAGAGCGATATCCTAAGCAACAACAAAAAACACCACCAAATGAATCTTCCATCTTGCTATCTTTGTTACATTTCTTGTGAAAATGTTCTCACTTTGTTACATGCATGTCAAATAGATGGAATAAAGGTTAAAGTGCTCTGGTTGCTACGGGGGGAAAAGGGTATGCTGCTGAATCCATAGAGAGAGAAAAAATGCATTATAAACTGATTTATGGTGTCAGCAAATGTGACAACAAGCTCTATACCCAATCACATCATGATAAACATTATAAACAGTATTTCCTCACACCTAAACAGGGTTTTTAAGAGTTCCATAAAACATCATCCCTTGGATGTTCATGTAGGTCTCAAGTATTATAGAGCCATATTTTCATTTTTTTTGTAAAGGGTATGTGGATAACTATTTAAGACGTTTAGAAATACAACATTTGCCTAAACCCATTGTACCTAGAGGCATTCAAGATCTACGTAAAGAAGAAGTGATCTCTTTTCAAAGTTGTCATATCAACAAGTTTCCAGTTGTTGATATTTTGCAAGTAGCATCCTAGTAGCTTACCTGTTCTGATAGCTTTGAGAGGGTAGGTTGCCTGGCCCAGAAAGTTTGGTTCACCAAAGACATCTTCATCCTGGATGACAAACCTTAGCATAGCCAGATCTGGGTTGGTCACATCAAACTCACACACCTCATTGAAGACTGGGTTGAAACCATTATCCGCTGAGAAAGAACAAACGGTCAAATTCAAATACCCCCATCATAACTAATCCGTTTGTAATAAACATGACCATATTTTTTGTCCAGATGGAAGGGGTTATTTCATTATTTTGCAAAAAAACTGAAAATTGTCATATGTGTCCATTTACTCACTATGAATGTGCCCACATGCCATACGGTTCATTGTGAACCCTATATGTACCCTAAAGGGGCATTTGGGCAAATTTCAGAAAATTTGGAAAAATCATGAATGTTTGGCCATAGACATAAGTCTAAAAGGGATATGACATTACCTTTGGTGCTGGTCTTGTATTTGTTCCCACTGTCGTAGTCTGATCCAAGAATCTCCACCTCAACAAATGGACTGGCTATACCACGTCCTGTCTTCTGTAGATGACGAGCTGCTATGATCTTTACAAAAATTGGGGGGGGGGGGAACAAAAATTGTGTTTTGAGGCTTATTTCATATGAAAAAGACATTTGATTATGGTAGATAGTCTGTCTTCTCTTCAACGTCGATGTCGAGCTTCTCTGATCCACAAAACAAACAATATTTTTCAGTCCAATTATGATTATACTTCTGGTTAGAAACACTGCGCTAGTTCAAGGTATACTAGTTGGATCTTCGTGTTGCCAATTTAAAGACTTTAACAAAAATGAACATTGTATTTGACCAACCCCATTCTTAAAGACATCGTTTAACAATGTTAATTCTGAGATGCATGGTCCTATGTGTTATCAGTGTCTGTGATATGGTGTAATATTGAAACCCTAAAAAAAATGCGCTTCAAAACGATCATGAAGTGCCTCAAAAAAGTAAAAATCTATGAGTGACCGGTTTTACCATACTCATTTTCCCCAATAACCTGTAGTGTTATAAAAAACGTTAGGAAAACAAATTTTTAAATTTCGATTTTCAATCATAAATATCTTCAAGTTGATAATCATATAGGCGATCGGCTTGTAAAAGTCATGGGGTTCCCGACTGTCCTTAAGGTTTATAATTATCATTGCAGCATGAGCTAAATCCAGGATTTTGTTTCAGAATCTGAGACAAATGAAATGGACTGTAGGTGATAAGCCGGGTAATTTTAGATGCAAGACAATTAACCGGGCTGGCATAGGATCAACTTTGACATACATTTGTTTGTCAACGTAATCAACGTTCAAATATGCACACTGCTTTCATTACACAGAGACAATTTCAGCTACATGTTGCCAATATGAAGATTCTCATTACTTTACAAATTAAAAGAGAAGCTAAGGGAGACACTTACTGTGATGGTCAGATGGATGGGATCAACATCGACTAGCGTTCGTTTGTCGAAGGAATCAAAGTTCTTGTCAAACATGCACTCTGGTTTGAGTACATAGCCACACCTGCCGTTGAGTTGAAACATGCCCTCATTCACCTGCATGTGACGATCTGGTTACCAAGAAAAGAAAATTGGACAAAATGGAATTATCCATCAGTCACGATATTATATTGGAACCTCATTATAAATAAACCTTCAGATTAATGATATGGCCATGATACAAGGAAACTTGTTCTATCAGGGCAAAACATCAACAGAAGACAATAAACCAGCAACATTACCTGTTTATTACAAGTTTTATATGTTTATAACAGTATTCTTATATATGTTCAGTCACAAAGTAACAAAGACTACTTGATTAATACATCATGTGCCAATCAAAATATATGGTTTAAAAAATATTTAACAAATAATAACCCCATTCTACAATTTGATTTAGAGTCTCAAGATCTCAAGATCCTGTGATCAAACATTATTTGATAAAAAAACAAAAACAAAACAAGGATGGAGGAAATAAGCATGAAAAATAATGCAAAAGAGAAAAGACAGAAACAAAACAACAACCAGGGGGGGGGGGGGGGCATTTCACAAAACTTGTCATCAGTGACAAATGACAATCTTTGTTATAAGCTACTGAAATCCTTGCTTCTGATTGGTTATCAGCAGATTTGTCACTGATTGGTGTCATTTTTCATTGAAAAAGGGCTTTGTGAAATGGGTCCCAGGTCCATCATACCTGGTGTCTGGTAGTTGAGGGAAACCATTTGACAGCCGCAAAACCAGATCGGGATGGGATCATAGTTGGACGAGTCAATACGTTGACCTTTGGGGTACGTCCTGCTGACCTGTTTCCTGTTGTAGTCCAGGAGGACCTTTGATTTGCCGGCGCACATGTAACGCTCTACTTTGGTTTCAGGGAAGGACGACATCTCAAAGTATTTGCCTGGAATTCCTGGGTATCAAAGAAGGAGAGCAACATAGAAAGTTTAGAAGGGTCAATGCTACGAAATGCATCTAAGATTTGCATAATATCATTCTGCTCTGCTTTGTTTTGCAAGTATTTCATAAAAAATAAGTATTTAGATAAACTCATGTAGTATCTGAAATGAGAGTATTAGCAGATCTCTGAAAGTGGGATTTAATTTTTAAGTATTAAATTGAAGGAAGAGAGAGTGAGAGAGAAAGACAGAGACAATGAGAGAGACAGAGAGAGAGAGAGAGATAGCATTAGAGAGAGACAGGCAGAGACACCTAAAGAGGGAATAGAGACTGTGAATAAACTGGAGAGAAAAAGAGATGGGGGAATTATGTAATTGATAGAAGGAAAAGTGAAAGAGAGAGATAGAATAAAATAATGCATTCAAAAAAGGATAAAGAGAGGTGATCACTAAAAATATGGACATGTGGTCAAATGAGAGGACAGAGAGGGGTCATAACAAGAAAGAGAAAGAGAGGAGGAGAGGAGGAGACAGACAGACAGACAGAGAGACAGAGAGAGAGGAGGAGACAGAGAGAAAGAGAGGAGGAGACAGACAGACAGACAGACAGAGAGACAGAGAGAGAGGAGGAGAAAGAAAGAGACATTTGCTTACTCTCTTCTGAGAAAGGAACTGATCTGCAGTAGACGATGAGCCTGGAGAATTCCCTTGCGATGCGAAGCCTACGCTCATGAATTGCGCTTTCTTTGCTCTGTGCGAAGAAATTAAGAAATACATATTGAAAATACTGTTTAAAAAAAATCACCACTTTCAAGGTGTCCGTTTTTCTTAAATGATTGGTATGCTGTTCCTAATGTGAAACACTACTCTGAAACATTTGAAAAACCTTTTGTGGTTTGGGGTATTTTTTCCATAAATCGATCTGATTACACAAGGTGGTTCGCAAACAAAAACTAAACATGTTAAGTGTTAACTTTGAAGAAGAATTTGTGGTTATAAAAGTCCAAAGCCCAAAGTCAGTCGCTGCTGGGGTCTGAGCCATATTTTGGATCATTTCAAACAAATTTTATAACTAAGATTTTATAATTGATTATGGTTGAGAATGAATTTTAAATTGTCTCCGATTTCAAACATTGTATCTTCAAAATCAAAACCTGTTGCTGTATCATGTTAGAAGAAGCCCTTCAGTCTGGACCTCCCTACTCACCCTAACTTTTGCTTGGACTGAAGCTTCCTGTATGCACTTCATCCAATTCTCTAGCTCTCCTAGATCGCTGGCTGCTACATCCATGGCATTGCGCTGCCCCGGTGAGATTATTCTGAAGACGAAATGCTGTCTTGATCTCACTCCGAGCATCATTTCTGACAGGACGACAATAACAACAAGATGAATAAGACTGTGTCTCTAATATCATGCCTCCGCCTAAATGTATATTCATTGATCAATTACCCTGTGATCTTTAACATCATATTTCAAGGACCCAACTGCCTTTCACTTCATTATTTTAGTGGTTTTACATAATTGATCTTAATTTGGTCCAAATTGGTTGAATTTTTTGGTCAAATAAATTAGTTAATAAGATATCGTCTTTGACTTTTTTTCACCTTTGAACTCTTACACTCATAATCTCATACAAATTTTGTCAAAGTTTGGCTTAAATTGCTTTCATGCTTTTAAAGTTATCACAGTAACGAGACATTACTAGTTCATGCATTTTATGAATTTTAAACACTTTTATGGTCCTGTGACATTTGACATCATCATGTGCACCATCACTATTATCATCACCACCACAAATAACACCACCATCATCATCATCATCACTTGCACAATGACCACCATCCCCATTGTCACTATTATTATCACCATAATCACCACAATCATCATCATCTTCTGCACCATTATCAGCGGCACCATGATGAACAATATCCTCACTACCGCCACAATAATGAATACCACCACCATAATTATCATCTTAATCCTCAACTTCATCCTAACTATCATCATCACCATTCTCATGATGAAGATAACCATCACCTTCACTATCATGATCATGAGAGCAACCACCATCACTATCATCACAATCCACTTCACCCTCTCTTTCATCATATTCATCTATTAGTCCAGGGGGGTGTTTCACAAAGATCCGAAGTTGAACTTATCTCTAAGTTGTACTTCACAATTACGGAAAGCCATTAGCATCCTTGAAAATATATTGTAAAAGTTGTTAATTAAAATCATTCATATTTTCTATTATCAAGAAAGATTTCATGTTCTTGATGTGCAATTTATGAAAAGTCTAAAATACTTAAATTTTTGCTTTTGAATATATTTCATTATAAGGCTACAAATGGCTCTCCATAATATTAAAGTCCAACTTAGAATCTTTGTGAAACACCCCCCTGTATCAAACAATCCTATTAAAAGCATTGTTTAACAATGTTAAATCTGAGATGCCCGGCCCTACATGTTATCAGTGTCTCTGATGTGATGTAATAATGAAGCCTTAAAAAAATCGCGCTTTAAAATGATCATGAAGTGCCTCAAAAAAGTAAATATCTTTGAGTGACCGGTTTCACCACACTCATTTTCCCCAATAGACTGTAGTGTAATAAAAACTGTTAGGCTAACAAATTTTTAAATTTTGATTTCCAATCATAAATATCTTGATAATCAGACAGGCAAATGGTTCGTAAAAGTCATGGGGTTCCTGACTGACCTAAACGTTTATAATTATCATTGCAGCATGAGCTAAATCCAGGATATTGTTCCAGAATCTGAGGCAAAGATACCTAATCCCTTTAAATCAATCTTCACTTACCAACACTGCATCCAGTGATATCCACAGCGCCTTTCTGCAGGTTGCCTAGCAGGGTTGCATTCTGTCCCTGATCGTTGTTTGCAGGGGTCGTGACCTCCTCAACATAATTTGAAGGAAACCACATGTTCTTCTTCCCGCCATAGTCTCCTTTCCACCTGTAAATAGACATACATGTAATGGGCAGCAAAATAAGTGATTATCTGCATTTTTCATCAAGACAATTAATGCAAAGATCTATCTTTTCCTTGCGAGAAACAGAATCCACTCTCCTTACTCTACATCCAGAAATTGTACCTTAATACTCTCCCTTATAATAATATATTCTGCTTTTAAATAGCGCTTAATACATTGATGAAAGCACTTTACAGATATATTATTACCCTGGTTATTTCTTTGCAGAAGTGGGTGTTCCATGACAGCTCATCAATCTTCAAAGTTATGTTTGGTTTTCATGCACTTTTCTATGCAATACTTAAAGTTCATATTTAAGCTGATCCTATGTATGAATAGGATTTAAAAGAAACATCTTGAATTCATCCAAAATTGGCATTACAATAATTACAAAAAGAAAAAATATATAAAGTGAATCTGCATAATACATTAAAGTTGCTAAAGCGTGGGTATATAGAGGGCAGCACACTGACGTATGCACATAAGCGTAATACCCACTGGCTCAGTGTAATGTAGTGATCGAAATTGATCGCCAAGTTGCTTACTTCAGGAACGACTAAATACCCATGCATGAACATCTTTAACAATATTGCCACATTAGACTTCAGAAAACCTTGTTTTATCATTTTATATCATCATTAAACCATCGCTGTATTTCCCTCTTATGGAGTAATAGAAGAGTATGTATATGAGTCTCACCATCCATGGTCTTGCTTATCCACATTGGTAATGATAGCATGTTTGCAGAAGGAGAGCTCATCCTCTCGCTGGGCCTTGTAGTCGTATAATGCTTTCACAGTCACCTGCAGTAGATAGATCAATCATTGATCAACAACAATAAGTACAAAAATATCAGAAAGTTTACATCACTAGGAGACACTTTAAAACCTGTCTGCACTAGTTTGGCCAGGAGGGATTAGACCTCCCTGCATGGTCACTGACAGGTAGTTATCTCATCAATTAACATAAGAAAAAGGGGACCAATGGTCATCGATTAGGCACTGTTTGCTGTATAGAGGACGCAAGTAGCTTTAAGTAGTGCAGTGGGGCTTTAAGAAAGTAAAGTCACAACCTATTTGTGAGTATTGTTGATGTATAGAACCTTCTACCAGGCTTGAGAACTGTGAGGATGATTTGGGGGGGGGGGGGATCTTTTGCTATTGCTACAAGACACTCCTTAAATGGAAAGGCAAAACTAAATATAGTAAAGAAATTAGATAAATGGATGTCGTTAAAAATATAGTCAGGATACTGTTGATGCCCCCCCCCCCCTCAAGCTAACAACATAAATCATGAGAAATTACATGTCACACACAAATAAATGCAAAGTTAGGCCATGACTTAATACCTCACAGAAACCTGTAGTTTAATTTGCTACATGGCTACATGTCTCTCGCAACTCAATCCAAAAAAATTGCATAGACAACAAATTTGCATATATTATTCATAGCATTCCCCCCCCCCCAAAAAAAAAAATCAACAAAAAGTCAACAAAAAATCAAAACAAAATCATAAAAATCAAAACTCATCAAAAGAAAAGCAACTTTCACAACATTCAACCGGCTTGGAGTACAATCATGTTACAATGTAGTTCTTCATCTGACTATATTTAGAAAGTGGTTAGATACCTTTGGAACAAACTGGTTGGGATCCATGTAGATTCCTCCACTGCCGTAGATGGGATCATCTTCTGGATCCAAATCCTGAGAGAGGAGAGATTCAAATCAGGCAACAACAAAACTCAACTATGAAGAACGATTAGAACTCGCTGACCATGATGGAAAAGGTGAATTTGTTATATGTATAATTTGATGTTACTGGCGTTGTATTAAAGAAATTAATATTTGCAACCATTAAGAACTTTAAAGAAGAAGGTGGGCATATACTTGCAATGAGAATGGATGTACATCGCTCATTCATACTGAACGAGCGATGTGTATATTTAGTATAATTATGACATCATTCCATTTTTTTTCATTCATTTATTTCATCAAGAAATTAAATCTCCATTAACTAATGGTTCTTCTGACAATTCATTTTTTTGATGAGATAAATGGGGAAGAAGCTTGTGTCGACAGTCCCATACAACATTAGATGAAGTTGCTAAGGTACAGCTTGAGCTACACACTTCTACTTGAAATAAAAATGATAAAATATCATAGCTTGACCTTGCAACACCAATCATTATATCTTTACATATCAGTAACAACTTTTATACAAGAAAAATCTTGGATCAAAAGATAAAACCTTATGTCACTATAAGGTGACACTAAACTGCTATGGGGAAAATGGAGACCCCACAGACAGATATCTGATGAGCAAAATCCAAACATTTTGGATAAATTGTTCTCACTACTAAATAAGTAGGAGTAATTTCAAGGTATTTTTTAACAAGCACACAATTTTGGAATAGATAATTAGCTAATATTTCTAATTATTATTTATTTTCCATTTTCCATTTATTTATTCATTTATTTATTTAGATTCATTTATTTATCTATTTATTATTATTATTATTTTTTTTAATCTTTTTTTTTTTTTTTTTTTTTTGGGGGGGGGGGGGGGGGGGGGGGGGGGGGGGGGGGATTCACTTTGAACTTACCCCTCCTACTCTATCTACCACCTCTTGGTTGACGGGAGCCTTTAACTTCATCTTCCTATAGAGGGGGTACTTGTGATAATAGCTGCAGAGCTCCGCCAGGCTCTCAAACTGGGCGCTGCCGATCGTAAAGAGGCGACCTTCCTGCTTGATACGACAATGCTTGATCTTGCCATCAGCTCTGAGGGTTAAAGGTCAAACAAGATAAGGTTAAGGTATGGAATTTAAAGAAATTTTATTTAATCCACAGCAGGTCAGAGTATTTTTTCTAAATTAATAAGTCTTTACTGCTCAAATTGGCAATTCTCCACTCCTTCATAATTTGAAAAAGAATAAAGTGTTCATTACCTGAACCAGAGTAAAACAAAATTGCAGAGTTCAGCCAAAAAATTGCCAATTTGCATGCACAAATAGTGATTTTATATTTTACAGTGTGTTGTCAATTTAAAGACTACGATGAATAGTTACGATTAAATTAATCTTGTTTCGAGAATGGCACAATGTATGTGATTGGAAATAGACTCAAAATGTTCCGTGATTTTTTGCTCATGTATGTGTAATCCCTTGCCATCTTTTGTATGCAAAAACGTCACTAAAAGGAGACACTTGACTGCTATGTGTTTAAATAGCCACCTTTTATCTGCTCTTGCACAGAGCCTATCTTCAAACTGGCTGATCAAAAATAATCACAACAAACCACTTTTTTAGTATCTCTACGTTTCTATACAACCCTCTCAAATTAAATTTCTTCCATGGTCATGGTATCCTTCATTTTCTATTCTCTTTCTAATCATACTTTCTTCTATCTATCTCTTCATAGAATATTAAAGGTTTAAAAGGAAACAGATACATATAAACTGAAATCCCAATTGTTACCTGAATGAGATGGCGAAGGCATCACTTTCTCTCTCACTCTTCCTGACGAGGAAAGCACCATCCTGACGGACTCTCTTCAACATATCCTCTGCCTCGTGTCTGCTCAGTTGACTATGGAACCATCTATTACCATTCAAACATGTAATCATATGTTACTTCACCGTTCATTTTGAAAAAATGCAAGAGAATCTCACCCCAAAGAAATAATGTTAGTTATTCTTAGAGATTTAATCTATTATTGTCCATTAATCTACAAGATTTACCACCAAAGTGTATGAGAGAAGTATTCAGGGATGCCAGTTAGAATTGATCAGAGGGCCTGAAAATCACCTAGAATGAGCTAGTTTGTACACAAGCCTAAACTATGGTATGAAAATAACTCGCCAGGGCCTGAATTCAGGCTATTGCCTGAAAACTGGCATCCCTGAGTATAAAGCAAGATATACTTGGCATAATGTAAAGTATCTCAGCACAACATCACCATTTTCTGGATTATGTGACGTACATGTACTATGCAAAGTTGTTTATCAAGTAAATGTATTCAAATTTATGAACGCTTCCTTCCCACATGTGTGGTGATGAAGTATTTCTTTCACCTGCTATTATTTTTTGCACTACAATTTTCAAAGTTGATGCTCTTCTGGTGTGAAGGTTTCGCTTTAATAAAATAGATTTGTCAACTGCTACATTTGAGTATTTTCAAATAAATGATTTACAATCGTTCCCGTTATTTTTATTTATATATTTTTACCTTCCCGGCTATGATTTTCCCTCATTGATAAGTGAAATCCTTTTATACATACCGGTATATATTTACCAAATAATGGATTTATTTTGTAAAATGATTTTAAAACATAACTTTATTTGCAAAAAAAAGTTCCAGTTGCTTTTCTAGACTCCTACCTCATATCCCCCAATGTAAATATTGATATAACTAAACAATACATTAGCAGTAGGAATTCAGTGTTTTTCATAAGTTTTCAATTTTGATTAGAACTGTAATATACATGTACATTTCAAGATATAAAAAACCACAAGCATGCAATACAGTGATACCAAGGCACTCTACATGACACCCATATATTATCATGCACATGCTACAACCATGCAATGTTACAAGCAGGCAAATTAATTCATACACCACCTTGTCAACAATATACACCTTGGTTCTGCCTGTGACATTTACAAGTGCTTTAAAGGATCAAGAGTGAACTAAATTTCAAATGCACTTCCAAATATTCATGACTTGTCAATAAATAGGAAAGAATTAGAAAGAATTAGAAAATGATTATATGTTTGATTAAATGTTCGAAATAAGAGAGTTAGGAGATGAGCGAATGTTAGTGTACTCCAAGTTAACCTTTGATTTCCTAAAAGTTGTAAGTTCAATGGTTACTTTAATTAGCCTCTTTAATTTCTTTAGACTTTGTGTCCATATTCACCACCAAGTATGTTCTTCTTTTCATGTTCACATGCCCCACATGCCACAGGCATTTACTTCCTGTGTTCACTCTAACATCCTTTTACATGAAACCCCTCCCCCTCCTCTTCTGTCACCTGACCACTCTTCCGCCATAACAGTCACATGACACTCTCTCTTTTGATTGGCCCACTTTCTTCGAATATTTAGTATGTAGTCACATGACTGACTTCCTTTTGAATATTGATGAGGATTTTATTGTTATATACTAGTTGTTATGTTGATACATATGCATGCATGTTGGAAAGAGCAGAGAATAAACTTTGAGATTCTGAGCAGAAGGGTATTCTGAACCAGAGCTACCAAACAGTAAACATCGCCTTGTCGCTTCCTCCTTTCTGTTGTGGAAAAGAACACATGTGGGCTCACACAAAACTGAGCCCCACATCCCACATTAGTATCAGATGATGGAAATGTGGAGGTACATGTTAGACAAATTGATCTGAAGAAGAAAATTGACTAGATAAAGTGTTTTTATACAAGCAATCTTTTCAAAATGTTTTTAACTACGATGGAAACTGTAATTACTTTATTGTGTATTTTACAGTAAGGGAACTGTAAGATGTATCAAAAGAACTAAAGAAAGAGTGAAAAGTGAAAGTAAGTGAGTATTAATAAAAGTGTAGTATAGTGAGTATTAATAAAAGGCAATGGTTAGGAAAGAGAAGTTGGTATTAAAAGTACATGTATTAAAACAACTTCAGTTAAAGGTAATACAAAGTTTGGGGAATTTTTGAAAATTGGGTGGATAGTGATTCTTTACTATTTTGATATATTTGAATGCCCCTGTGGATGTATTATAAGCACTACAAAATTTAGCCCCTAAATTTTGATGAATTTCAAATAGCGCCTACGGCCGTACAATGGTAGCTGCGACCATGGAAATCTCAGAGTATGTAGTTGTGATATATAATTTCCAAACGAGAATAGCTAATCGATCGATTTTAGTCAAGAAACATTGTTTTATAGCTTAATTAATATCTTGACCTTGAGCGCAGGCTAAACAACATTAAAAATGTATTATTTACAATGTCATATTAACTTTAGACTCGATTTTCAACCGCAACAACAATCACTGAATATTGTAGGATCGCATATGCTTCCAATATATTCATTTGAACCAAATTCATGACCCCATACCAAAACTTTGTATTACCTTTAAGCAGCTTTAGGAAATATTCACAAAACTGTATAAGAGAAAGAACACCTGTAGAGTTCAAATCACATCCCATGTTGATAAGCCACAGCCAGCATAGCTCAGACCCACTTACATGAATATGGAAATAAGAAATGACACAGGCTCTACTATGTCTCTGCCTGTCTGTCTATCCGTACTGTCTTTCTACCTCCATCTCTTTCTTTCTTCTTTACTTACCCTTCTTCCTCCACAGATCAAAGCAGTGAATTAAGCTTGCCAGATATTTAACCTCCTTTTTAAAATCACTTTCTCTCTGGATTCACTATGATATATGCAAACCACATGCATCAATCTGACATCAGATTTGGGTTAATACAATGTGTGTTGATAAAAGAACCGACTTTCAAAGATATCGCACAAAGAATACTGACATCTCCAAAAATGTCTTCGCTCAAACCATTTTCTAAATCCTCCATTAACAGTTCAATTTACACTTAATTGAAACCCTACCATCGTGGGTTGCATGTTACCCCAGAAAGGTGCACATTCCTCTGAAGACATTGCAAAGGCATAAACTTACTCTGCATTCTCGTGGCCATACAGCTGGGGCACCGTTTCCTTTAACTTCACTGTGATGCCGTTCCCGCCCTTGATCGAGCGTTCGCGGTAGACGTTTACGAGGGTATAGAGGTTCGGGAACGGAAGGTTTTCGACCAGGTAATAGCAAGTTTTGCCGTGGACGGACTTGGAGCGAATACGGCAGTGATTGACGCGATTGTTAGCCCTGTGGGTTAATAGGGTGCGATTAGAGATTACACGAGGGGGAGGGAGGGGGGGGGGTGGGGTTAACAAATAGATTAGGTTAAGCTTAATCCCCATAAGACAAGTGCTTGGAGAATTCATCTGGAGAAATATGTGTTATATAAGGGTGGTGCGATGTGGTTAAGTTTGAGTGGCTTGTTAGCTGAAGACATGATGGGTTTGGACCTAGAACTTTCCACTCCATTCATGTTTGCAAGAAACAACTTACCTTGTCTCTCTCTCTCTCTCACTCTATCTCTCTCTCTCTCTCTCTCTCTACCTACCTACTTGGTTAGTGCATGTGTATTAGATATATCAATGAACAGCAAATATGAGAGGAAAGCATTGATGTTATAATGTAGCTGATAAAAAGGGATGCATGAAACAAAAGAAGTAGAATTGGTACTACATGTACATTAGTAAATAAGGGAATGCAGAATGTAAAGCTCTACATGTATCATGCATCTACAATACTAAGCAGAGGAGAAAACACTAAGAGGGACATAACAGACAAACACAAAACACAATACCACCAATGAGCTACACTCAACGGGCTCAGTAGAGCAAGCATATATAATATCATGCAGTGCTTCCAATCACTACCTCTGATAACCTTGGTGACCGTCTCTTCGAGGGAAGTGAGGGGGGGGGGGGGGGGTCACTGCCAGGTCATTGGACAACGGCCTCATTCTGACTTACTCTTTGTTCTCGTGGCTTGGGGGTTGAGGCACCGGTTCTGTTAGCCTGACCTCCAGGTCACGGCTGCGTAGGGGCACCGCCCGGTAGTGGTTGATGAGAGTGTAGAGACTGTCAAACGGCATGTTCTCCACCAGGAAGTACTTGGATTGACCTCGGTCAAGCTTGGACTTGATGCGACAGTGGTTGACCTTTCCCATGGCCCTACCAAAGGTCAAGGCGTGTTTTTGAAAGGTTGCATTTGGGTCAGGGTTGAAAATTGGGGTAAGAATTTAAAAGGAAGGATTGATTGCCAATTTTTTTCCCCCAAAAAAGTAACCAAATATCCACCACCATAGATTGCAGAGAAGGGGGCATATCATTTTTTTTTAAAGTAATTTCAAGGTCAGTAGAGTTTTACGTACATTTATACGTAATTTGGGGGAAGTCGTTTTGTATTCAATGATTTTTTACAATTGCATCAGTTGTTGAATCAATATTTTTCATATTGTGGGGGTTCAAAATAATCATTTCAACATAAAATGAAGAGGTCAATGAAAAACATGTGATGGGATTGGATGAAACATTGGAGTGAGGGCACATGAATATTCAGTAGCAGTTGGTTTTATGTTTGTTCACATTCAACATTGTCAATGTTTTGGTGATGCATTGTTTGTTTGGCCAATGAATTATGCATTGATCAGCATGGTAATTGGAATGGGATTCAGGAGTGCCAAAATGTTTGTTTTCAAATGTTCATTGATTACCATAAAATGGATGTTTTAAGATCGGTATGCAAAAAGATTTGATTTAGACAATTTGATAGTGGGCAGAAGGAATTGGAAATGAATTGGATAAAAGTAATGAAATGGAAAGGAAACAAAAAAGAAAACATGAAAATACTGAATGAAGATATGGAAAGAGGTATCAACTTCAAAGCTACATGTATAGCTACAATGAAACACATATTATCCTACCATGAACATTGTCACTTTGTTTCAACAAGAATGATATAGAGGCTTACATCTACCTTCATAAATCTAGCATTCTGTTACTATAGGAAACATGTTACATCTATATCTTTTCTGATGCGCTAGTGAAGGTTACTTTACCAGTGAAACATTCTTTTGTTTAACACATGATATTCATATCGGGCTTTTTTATCAGTCTAAGTTACAATGCTTTCTTTTCCCCAACAAGTATATTCTGGCTCGACAGAAAGATTACTTTTTTGATATCTTTAAAATTAAAAAATGTACATGCTGGTACTTGATTCAGATGAAATAAAAGTTAGCCCAAAATGGAATTTTGCCAGGCAGATGAAATTACACTGATACTGTACCTGCATACAGAATATTCACAGCATTTCTAAAATCTCATGAAACATACATAAAACTTACCAATGGATGTCCATATTAGATTAAACTGCCTTATTTGTATATGAATGTATGACTGTATGACTGTATGAATGTATGAATGTGCAAGAATATAATGAGACATGCATTGATGCAATAGTGTGTGTTATTAGCAATGTAGTTGCATGCATTATCCTTATTTGTTCAGGATTGCAAATCATTTTAGCAGATAACAGCAACAATTATTTCTCAGCTCATAATTAATTTCTTTTACATCGGTGTGTCATATTTGAAATGACCAAACTGAAAACTAGTAACTTATGCATTTCTAAACCATATATTACTGTATTATAATATTGTCAGATCATTGTTTTTGCATGTAAATGGTACCTTATTGTGAGCATCATTTGCCCCCCCCCCCCCCAAAAAAAAATACAATTCTAGTGAGTCTGAAGGAGAAATCGTTTTTAAAAATGCATCATTGCATCAAAAAAATAAAATGAAATAGCAACTACAATTCTAACTTTGTTGGAAATGCTATGTTGTGATTTATTCATTTTGAGCTCACTCTTCTATTCTAAAATCACAAAATAGCATCTATTTTGTACAAAATATTTTTAGATAAAGAAATTATGACGAGATAATGCAGCAAAGAGCGTTTTTGAATTTGATGAAAAAGAGTTGCTGATATCTTTGCTAAAATTTAAAATCGGGGAGAGGGGGGGGGGGGGGGATTGTAGAGAGTATGCATGTGAAAGCAATAGAAAGTTCTAGAATATGTAAACTGAATAATAATTGAAATCATCATAGGATACACTGCATATTTTAACTTGCAAATTCTATCAGTATTGACATTTAAAAAAAGAACGGATTCATTCAAATAATCAAATCCAATTAGAACTTTCCATGGATGTACACAATTGTTCTTGTTAATAGTTAAATCCTCATGTGCAGAGCTGAATAATTGCAAGCTGAACTGTGTTACAAGCACTACATGTAAATGATATGAAAATATACTTCCACCCTGCACAGAGCATCCATATTACAACCCCCCCCCCCCCCCTCCCCCATAGCAATGTTTGACCAAAGGAGTGGTCAACATCCTCATATTTACTTGCACAACATAAAAATTATAAATCAAGTTGCTATGTAACAACTGTGCAAAAAGTAAGTCAACAAACTGCCCAAATTTACTCTCCATTGACTGCAGGACATAATCCTATTTTGTGTTTTTGAAAGCATTTTGGCAGGTATAGACAATAATTCCCCCCCCCCCCCGTTCAAAAACAGCTTTTGAAATACTATCATAGTGCCCACTGATTTTTATATGACTCTTATGAAATCAGTATATCAGAGAAACCATTTATTTTCCCTCTACAAATAAATCAATGCAAATGATCCTGTTTCTCAAAACATAAATAAAGTTACTCCTGGATCTTAAAAAGATTCCATCATTTCCAAAAAGCTGAAGAGCAATAAATCTTGCAACATGTTTATATTAATTTTGGGGGGACCCTGCAAATTATTCCTGAACAAACCCCAAAAAGGAGAAAAAAATCATAAGAATTTGAAGCTGTACCAGAAAGAGAGGGAGTAGTCTCCTTTGAACGTCTCGCTTTCACGAACGAGGAAAGTGCCATCGCCTTGCTGATAACGTGTGAGGAGTTCTTCCGCGACCATGCGAGGTAGCTGGTCGGCGTTTGTGTTCAGTTTTCCGTGAAACCAGGGCTCCGAGTAATGAAGCTCTTCGTTGGGCGTGACCTTTAGTGTGCGATTGTTGTTGATGATTTGTAAGCAAAGGTTAAAAGAAAAAGTGCACAGGAAAAATATGATAATTGAAATCAACAGTAAGCGCAATGCTGTGGTTTGAAAGCTTTACTAAAAGTAATCGGATTGTTTGTCTTTTTCCCTTATAGCATGGTTTTTTGCACAGCTTCTCAATCATCTATAGTCAGTCTGTGTAGCCTACGGGAGCCGGGTGGCTACTATATCAAGCCTATGGTAATGAATGAATTCAGATGTCAGTGGGTTAAATACCTATAGTCCCAATGAAAACATATGAAAGCAATCATCAAAGGTGCTGATCAAAAATAAATCAAACAGGTTAAATCTGGTCAATTATGCAATGGTGATCTGTTGAATAATGTTAGATAAAGTAAATAGTGTTGAACGTATGAAACTCTAGATGCTTTCTTAAACTTGAATGACAATGGAGCAACAGAATCTATGGGAACTTCATCACAGTTTGCTCACACTAGACTATTCCAACATATATGTATCTATCTTTCATGCAGTTTATAGAGATGTACATGTACATTAAAAACTCTATAGTGCCATTTCTCTGCCCCCCCCCCCCCCCCCATTCTGCCTTAGGTTGTTCCAAAGAAATTCATAGTAACTTTTTTTCAAAAATTTCTTGCAAGTCCTCACATTGTATACATAACACAAATCAGTTGTAGACCTGGGCACTGTCTTACAAAGAGTTGCGATCGGTTTTCGGATTGATTGCAAGTTCTCTTATGAGCTTCTATCTTGTTACTGGATATCAAGCTGCCCTTGACTCCCCACCTGAAAGATTGAATATACCTACTGAGATTCCCCTTAGATTCCCCACTCCACCATCACTCACACACATGGAACGCAAACTTTTTTTTAAAAGTGTCAAATGCACTTGAATTATGAATAAGCATGCGTAATCTATAAATCATTGAAAGCATCACGCAATCTCAATCAACAAGAGCAGAAGCTTTTTGTTTAAACTTTGCCGGGAGTTAACATTTCCCACAGACTGTGCGTGATGTACCAGAATGAAATGCTAAAACTTGTTGGCAAGCGGTCGCTCTCCCGCACAATAAATGTGCCGTCTTCCCCGTTGTACTGCTTTAGGAGCTCTTCAGCAATGGACGTGCCACTTCGTTCTGGAGTACTGAGATCTCCGAAAAACCAATTTTCATTGTAGTGCAGTTCACATTCCGCTTTGGATGGCTAAGAATGGGTAATTTGTGGTAAAAAACGTACAATTCTTATTCCTGCCACGTTAATCCTGGCAGATTTGTTACATCTTTGCTTTTTATACCAAATGAATTTCTCAGCTAGTGTTTATCCTTCTTGATAGGTCGATTTGAAATCACCATAACATACATTATAAATTGATATTGATTCTTATTGGTTCGATTGTCGTTGGTTATGATTATCATTTGAATTTAAAGGTGAAATACCTGAACTTCTAAGGATGTAAGGTATTTAAACTAGGGATGAACTATCATGACTAGAATACAGTAAAGAGTATTCAAACTAGAGATGAACTATCATGACTAGAATAGAGTAAAGAGTATTCAAACTAGAGATGAACTATCATGACTAGAATAGAGTAAAGAGTATTCAAACTAGAGATGAACTATCATGACTAGAACAGAGTAAAGAGTATTCAAACTAGAGATGAACTATCATGACTAGAATACACTTTCTTGTTCTTCCCTGTCCCCACCATTCACATCATATCATGCAAATAGTAATAGTGTAAGAGTACATATTTCTTCTCAAATTTAGTAATGGACGATCAATTATAAACCCAAATAATTGTTTGTATTATATTACGTGTAGTCCATATAATTTGTAACACAACCCAACACAAGATATATTATATACATGTGTGTTGTTGATTTTTGTGACATTTTTTCTTTTTCACCCCTTTGTATAGTGCTGTAAAAATTGTATGACATGTCATAAGTCCAGAACGGGACAATGTGCATACATTGTGTGCGGGTAAGCCTGAATCCGATGACCGGGGTAATAATATATATATTTCTGTAAAGCGCTTTGAGAGGGCCTTCGGTCCTGAAAAGCGCTATATAAAAACTAGCTATTATTATTATTATTACGGTCCTAAAATATATATGTATGAGTTCTTTTGAAATAAAAACTTGGCGAAACAGCAACATTTAGAGCCGTTTGCAAAACCTTCATCCTGTTTTTAAATAGTTTGATTCGTACTACTATTGGTGCATTCTTTTCAATTCCATTTCCTTCATATATCCTGTACATCCTCCCCAATGTCCTACATCTTCTTCTTCACAATGAACTCTGTGATGCCACCATCATCAACAATGAATACATACCGGTTCTATGGAGCTAGCATCATCATCATCATCTTGGTTAGCCTGCGTGTTAGTCTCCTCAGAGTAGTACAGCTTGGTGTCAGTCAGCACAAAGTAATGAGGAGCCCATTCTTGCTGCAATAGAAAAAGGAGGAGAAGGAGAAGAATAGATCAGTTCACGGTTTAATAGCACATGTCCCAAATGACCCCGACTATCCACAGATGTTCAAAACATGAAGAGGTCCCACTTTGTACATTTTGAAATAATCACTCCTACAGCAATGGAGGTACTACATAAAAAACCTTCATTTCCCCTTTTCAAAGAATACTTCCACCTGGGTATCATGGAGTGAACTGTGTATAAATGAATAATGATTACATAACTTTCATGAGCACGTATCCAGTATTTTATCTCCGTGTATTTCACAATTTGGTCTGCAATGACCTTTATCTGCTCATGCTCAGACTGCAACTATGAACTGGCTTATTATATGTCTCATATGTAAATGATACATGCATACCGGCCAACCTTCCGCAGCAAAGATTAGGAATCTCTCAAAGGCAAAAATAGGAACAGTCTATTTTGTATACTTTTCACACAGAATATTTAGAAAAAGAGAAGAATCTAGGGTTCAAAACAATAGCCTGAAATCCTAAAAATGGACATCATTCCTCCACAATAGGAATAGCTGGCAGCTATATTCATGTGTGTAAAAATGTCACACCTCCTGACTGTTGACTACAGTGGACAACAAAGGTTTTAAAATCTAGAAATTTGCTATAGCTGCATGTATGCAAAGCATACACAACCTGATAACCAATCAGGCCATTTATTATATATGTATTCTCATATACTGCATCAAAGATTTGCAGTTGGTTAAATAATGAAATACTAAAGGAGAGAGGTGGAAAATTGTTTGAGATGACTGCAGCAATGAAAACACCAATTTGAGAAAGATAATAGTTCAAATCATGACTGCAGTGTAGAGCAAAATGTAAAATTTACTCTTGACTTTCTACTGGAACAGACTTAAATACTTACATCTAGTGGATCTTCAAGAAGGAGAATGCCATTTTTGGTTGAATTTCTCAAGTCAAAGTCTAGACCTACAATGAAATAAAAGTCAAAACATTGCTATAAATGAACTTGTTCATGCGAAAAAAGTAGACTGTATCTTTTAAAACAAATAAATTTCCTAGTATGAAATCAGAACAGATTCAGACTCTTCATGCATATTTCCTTCATGTATCAAATGAATATAAAATCAATGGAGGAAGGAAGGAAGAGCAATTGTTTAAAAGCATAAGGCTTGTGATGGATTCACCATAACAATTCTTATTACAAAACTTCTTGAAGAAGGAATAAAGGAAAATGACATCCTTTCAAGATGGTCAGTTCTTTTATCAGACGGGCTTTCTAAACTCAACATGATTCAATTATTACAATGATTGTGGGTATGAATTAATTCTAGGAATCAATCATGAAACAGAGTTGACCACTAGATCACATCAAGGAATCAATCATGAACAGAGTTGATCACTAGATCACATCAAGGAATCAATCATGAAACAGAGTTGATCACTAGATCACATCAAGGAATCAATCACGAAAACAGAGTTGATCACTAGATCACATCAAGGAATCAATCATGAAACAGAGTTGATCACTAGATCACATCAAGGAATCAATCATGAAACAGAGTTGATCACTAGATCACATCAAGGAATCAATCATGAACAGAGTTGATCACTAGATCACATCAAGGAATCAATCATGAAACAGAGTTGATCACTAGATCACATCAAGGAATCAATCACGAAAACAGAGTTGATCACTAGATCACATCAAGGAATCAATCATGGAACAGAGTTGATCACTAGATCACATCAAGGAATCAATCATGAAACAGAGTTGATCACTAGATCACATCAAGGAATCAATCACGAAAACAGAGTTGATCACTAGATCACATCAAGGAATCAATCATGGAACAGAGTTGATCACTAGATCACATCAAGGAATCAATCATGGAACAGAGTTGATCACTAGATCACATCAAGGAATCAATCATGAAACAGAGTTGATCACTAGATCACATCAAGGAATCAATCATGGAACAGAGTTGATCACTAGATCACATCAAGGAATCAATCATGAAACAGAGTTGATCACTAGATCACATCAAGGAATCAATCATGAACAGAGTTGATCACTAGATCACATCAAGAATCAATCATGGAACAGAGTTGATCACTAGATCACATCAAGGAATCAATCATGGACATTATCTCTGCAGGACCAGGAGAAAAAAAAAGAGAGAATGAGAATGAAACCAATCTATGTCCTTACTGTCTTCTGTGGGAACTGTGAATGTCTCATTTCCATTATCAGGAAGCTTCTTGTGTTTCAAGATGATCTTCCTCTTGAGCTTGCTGACAGCAGGAAGGCTGGCTGCATCCCTGTCAATGGGCTGTGTGAGTAAGGTGTCTGTAGTAAGTAGGGAAAAAAGCAACGCATTTATTGATAGATGGGACTGTACGGTCAATTCACAGATGTTAATTGTGTTATCAATCGGTTAGTTAGAGAAATTGTGATAAAAGTACAATCTGGCAACTACACAACAACAAAGGCAAAGACTTTAGAAAGCAACAAAATATAAATGTGGTTGGGGGGAAACTCACCACCAAAGACTTCTTGGAAGAGGCAGGCCATGTTTCTCTGTTGTAGTAGTGAGCAATGATTCTCAATGGATAAGATAATGGGAAAGCTGGGGAAAAAACAACAGGGTAATAATATTACTATTCCATTCAATCACCATTATTATTTATCAATTTACAAGCAGTTATCAACGAAATGAAAATGTATAGTAGTATCATCATCATCCTCTATCATCACCATCACCACCACCACCACCACCATCACCATCACCACCATCATCATCACCACCATCACCATCATCATCACCATCACCATCATCATCATCACCGCTAAATCACCATCACTCTACCTCCTCATCACCATCAGCACTGCCATCACCACCACCACCATCACCACCATCATCATCACCATCACCACAACCATCATCATCATCATCATCATCGCCTACACCACCATCACACCACCACCACCACCACCACCACCACCACCACCACCGCCGCCGCCGCCACCACCACCACCACCACCACCACCACCACCACCACCACCACCACCACCACCACCACCACCACCACCATCACCACAACCATCATCATCATCATCATCGCCTACACCACCACCACCACCACCACCACCACCACCACCACCACCACCACCACCACCACCATCGTCTACACCATCATCACTCTACCACCTCATCACCATCACCACTGCCATCATCACCTACGATGTGATGTCACATCACCACTGTCATCATCAACAACATTACCATAAACTTATGAAAGCCTTACTCTGTGGTGATCCAAGCATGTTCTTTGATTGTCTTGAGTACATCATAGAACCTGATCTTGGTGGTCAAGGTGTGACCATGGTAGATGATTGGTAGACCGTCTGGTCCATCCCAACAGTCCACTGCAAACAGAATGATAAACAAACGTAAGGAATGACAGTATTTAAAAATAAACTTGAGTTCTGTTTTTTTTTTTAAATGAGTTCTAACAGAATCAAATGAAACTTACACTGAATGTTCAAGATTACAAATAAATGTCATTTGCCAAACAATTTTGGTAGAAAATGTATACTGGCTGAGTAATGAGCAAAAAATAGATAAGGAAATCAAGGTTAGTAGCCCAGACACAAGTGCCAGACACCATTTGTGTAGGCCCGTATACATCTTTTGGTGTATAGTGCTTGTTACTTTACCAAGACTGAGCCAAATTTATTGTGATTTTGATGACTCCAGAACCTTGCATTACACACCAATACTTATATGCTAAATGATCAACTTTTTCTGATCCATTCCACACCTTTTCTTTCACAATGCAATCGCATTACCAGAACTCAACTTTATCTTTAAACAGTTGAGTAAATGATGCGATGCAACTCTCCAAGACAGTACATATTATAAAGCAAACTCTCATCTATCTTCAACATTACTCTTTGACAATCCTGTTGCACTTTCAATTTCTCAGCTAATGACAGACATCATCTACAGCCCCTTTTACATCATTAATATGTTATGGCATATATACAGATTTAACTGTCAAACAAGGCATGTTGTCATATTCTGTGCTTGCAAAAATAGCAAGATACTCTCCATTTCTCTATAGTTTTTACCTCCTTTTGTAATTTGTATTCCCTGCCAAACTTTCATGCTGCAACATTCACAAGAGCAGTGGGTTTTTTTTTCTTATTCTAATGGGCAAGAATAATCATACTGCATACTAATAGTTTATTATTGAAGGCTACTTCATGGCCTAAATTCAGAGACGTTACAACACACTGAGAAAAAAAAAAGGTTCATACAGTGGCCCTCAGGGGCAAAGCCTAGAGGGGCACATGGCCCAAGCCCCTTTCTATTTCCCCCCTTTTTACTTTGACTGCACATGGTGTTTGACTTACATTCTAGACATCTGCATCCCATTCTGAGGCACCTTGCATAGGCTTCCACTGATGATTCACTGGATACCTGGTCTCCAGTCAAATACCTGAATATTCAAATATTATAATTTTGTTTTTCGTTATATTTCATTCTCGATTAAAATAATATACATATAAATACAAATAAATCATACACAAAAATTAAAAACAAAAAGGGGAACTACTTAAATAAAGATCTTAGGCCTTGTACAATAGTAGTTCCCTAATATACAAATGCATAATATAGAAAGGATATTCAACATACAAACAAAAAAGCAAACAAATTATAACACACCGGAGGGATATTTTGTTAGTTATAATATGGCATAATATAAAACAATAGAACGTAACTATACATATTTAAGGGAAAGGAACTGCTTCGCATTATTTTTGAGAGAATAAATTGTCTTGCATGTGGAAATATCTTTGGGGATGGAGTTCCAAATTACATGGAATAAAGAGCAAGAGAAACACAATTTTTTACGATTCAGTGGATTGGTTTTTTTTGCCAAGTGCTAAAAAACCAAGTTTATGCTCCTCAATTAGCCTGAAGGATAATTAATACCTCATGAACAAGGGGTAACTAAGGATGAATTCCAACTCATGCATATACTGGGTTTCACATCTAGGTCTACCTTCTCTAAGACCAGTGCCATCTTGCTATGTAACATTGATATGAACCAAATCTTGCTCATTGTAAAAAGCAACCAAAATTGAACTGCGATCGGAGATGCCTTTGAGCTACATTTCATTGCAAGACCTTGTTAGTAGTTGTTCAAAATATTCTGAACAGTCACAGAATCAACCTTTGTTAAGTATACAAAGTATCTAATTTATTCCAGTTAATCTGGCATCTAAGTTGTTATCTTGAAATACATATAAAATGTTATTTTACATTTTGTACTTGTAGAAACATCTTGATTAAGTACACTAAAACTAAAGGCTTTAAGATACAGAGGGGTAAACTGCTGCAAGAGAGCAGACTCCTTTTTTTAAAATTAAAAATGAATGGCCACTGCGCGCAACAAGAGACTTGCATGAACTTCCATAGAGGTGTTGTGGTCCAGTGGATACGTTACCGGACTGTCGATCACAACGTTCGCGGTTCGAGTCACGCCGCGGCACTAATGTCCTTTGGCAAGACATTGATCTACATTTGCCACTCTCCACCCAGGTGTTAAATGGGTACCCGGTAGGATGCGAAAGCCAAAGTGGTATGCTTAGCAATTTGAGCCTAGTAACTCTTGTTGGAATGCTCCCCAGGAAGTGGAGAAAGTGCATAGCCTACATTGTGTGCGGGCAAGCCAGAATCAGATGACCGGGGTAATAATGTAAAGCGCTTAGAAACTTGGAAACTCCCGACGTATTAAGCGCTATTAAGCAAAAATATTATTATTATTATTATGTATTCACTGAGCTCTGTGTTTTAAGATTGAGAAATGTGAAGCATATAACACGTTATGTCATCATAAAAAACTGCAGAGGTCTGAAGGGTAAGAGATCTGGGAGGCATTCAATTTTTGGAAATTGATGAAGCCTCATTTACTCCCCTACTTAACCAGTGTGTTGGCTCGGTCAGTAGAGCATCCGCCTCACAACCGGGAGGTCGTGGGTTCGAACCCCGGCCACGTCATACCAAAAGACGTTAAAAGACGGGAGTTGTTGCTACCTTGTTTGGCGTTCAACAATAAGGGATAGAGCAACGTTGATCTGGCGCTGCTCAGTGGCTGCCGGGCTCGCGATCAATCGGGCAAAAAGAATTTCCATTTTCGGTTTAACTTAATAAAATTTGGAGTGAACTTTAAAAGATAATTATTATTATTATTATTATTATTATTATTATTTTGGGGATGAAGTACTTACGTATTGTGAGATGATGCGATCCAATAGTCACAGAGGGGTCTCTCCATATCATCTGTTATGTTGTCATAGAAACGATTCCAAATCTCATTGTCCTTAGAGTAAAGGTAATCTACAAACTAGTTAGAAAAGAGAGAAAAAAATCATTAAAAATGTATATTTTGAGTTGATAAATAACTAGCAACTATTATCTCTATTAACCCCAAGGAAAGTGCATGTGAAGATTTCAGGTCTTATAAGTCAGGTAACCAAGTGGCTCTTGGAGATCATACTAAATAGAATAAACAATCAAATTGACAAAGAAGTAGGTCAGGAAGACTTTAGTTTCAGACCTCAAAGTGGTACAAGGTATGCCATATCCGTATAAGAATGACATACTTTTGACCTGTGACCTTTGACCTAGTTACTCCAAAATCTAATCAGATTGTCTTCCTATGGTTATACATATTATCATTAAGTTTGAGGTTCTTATCTAAAGTGGTTCTTGAGATATCGCGATAAAAAAAAAGTAGGACGAACGGACAGATGGATAACCCGAAAACATAAGCTTCCTGCACCACCTTAAAGGGATCCGGTAACTTTGTCTCAGATTCTGAAACAAAATCCTGGATTTAGCTCATGCTGCAATGATAATTATAAACCTTTAGGTCAGTCAGGAACCCCATGACTTTTACAGGCCGATCGCCGGTCTGATTATCAAGATATTTATGATTTTAATTACAAATTTTAAAAACCGTTTGCCAAACGGTTTTCATAACACTACAGTCTATTGGGGAAAACTAGTATGGTAAAACCGGTCACTTAAAGGTTTTTACTTTTTTGAGGCACTTCTTGATCATTTTGAAGCGCAATTTTTTTAGGGCTTCAATATTACACCATATCACAGACACTGATAACACGTAGGGCCGTGTATCTCAGATTTAACATTGTTAAATGATGCCTTTAAGTGGGAGGAGGCACAAAAATCCCTCTTGAGAAAAGATATAGAACACATACATCATATTCTACTCGGAGTCGGTCGTTTGAAAAAAGTGACAAGAAAAGAAAAGCTTACCTCTTGCACCGTGAAAGAGAGGTCACTATCGCTTTCCATTGCAGCTTTGCCAGAATCAGCAAAATACTTCCGGATGTACTGTTTTACTTCATGTGGATTGTTGGCTACTGGGTCCTGCAAAGCGATTCATTAGAACAACATTTCCAGGAATGAAAATCAGACTTGAATAAAAACAATATAACTTTTGTTAAGAAATGAATAAAGAAATTTCATTGACTTCCTTTAATCTTCTTCCTTTTCTATAAAAAGAAAGTGTTCATTACATGTCAACAAAAATGAGATAATTTCATTTATCTTTAAAACTGTCCATTTTTGTATTCATTGGTTTATTTCATTTATTCATTTGTTCCATTATTCATTTATTTATTATCCATCATTGTTTGATTTATAAGCTGTCAGGGTAATATAAAGATCATACTGTATTGTATTTAAATGATTATTGCTTGTTTTTCACTGTATACATGGATCTGCCCCAGAGTACAATATTAATCTGTTGATGCCTTATAATCCTCCCATAAGCTTAAGATCATCCGATTCTCAATTGCTTGTTGTTCCGAAAACTAAGAAATCATGGGGGGATCGGTCATTTGCACATGCTGGACCTCACCTATGGAATCAATTGCCACAACATATTCGTTATATTTCAAGTGTAGACTGCTTTAAACATGCCCTCAAAACTCATTTGTTCAAAGTGGCTTTCCAGTAGATTTAGATTTACTTTACTTTGTTGTTCATTTCTGAGTGTATTTTTGTGTACTTATAGTTTTTCTTCTCCATGCGCCTCGAACACATTATTCATGTGGAGTTGGCGCATTACAAATACTCTAAATTATTATTATTATTATACACAAATATGAAATAATTAATGGTGGACAGGAAATAATACTCTTTTCTTCTTGTCCCTACATTCTCTCTAATACCCCTTTTTTCCAAAAATTGAAAGGGCAAATAAATAGTTATTTTGTGTTCAAGTTTCACTTATCAACACCTACCTTCTGTTCTTGTGCTAAAAACCTGATGTAGTCATTGAGAGTGACTCTATTCCTGTACAAAGAAAATAAACAAGAAATTGACATCTTACAGTGACGTTTTCAACAAAGACACTAACTGTATATAAAGCTTCTACTTTTAAAATGAACAAAAATCAAACTTTTCAAATTATTGCAACATAGGATGTCCATAGAAACCTGTATTTGCTTTACAGCAGTTTAATGCACAGCAGGTATTAGTTTTTCAAACAGCAATAGTCATGTTTCTACGATTTTTAAATAAAGGGGGCCCCTGTAAAGCATGACAGCCAGTAAATAGAAGGTGCTGCAAAACATTATCCCTTAATTCATCTCTATAGGAATGGCAAAATAATCTATATATCTGCCACTACAGTATTGTACAATGTGGTACTATGTTACATTGGAGCTCAAGGGCATAGGTATCATATAGTTATCTTAAGTTTATTCAGTTTTTATTCGACATACACATAAAATGTAATTGCACGTAATTGCTGCATATTTGCAGTAATTACTCCTTTTTTTTAATTGTATGTACTTCGCACTCATTCTGGTTGTATCAAACTGCAAAGACATCTCAGGTTTTAAAAATTTATTTTTGTATTCGTTTTTTTTTAATAGAGAAAGCGAGAGAGTCATCGGAATGGTCTTTATGACTTAAGTTCTATTCAATAATGATTGGGAATAAAGTACAAAACATCTGTGACCTTTGACCTCAGTGGTTAATACCATTCCTAACATACATGTATTACTCATGAAGTATACAATAACCCAGTTTGATGGTATTAAAGAATCATACATGTAGACCTGAACTTACATATCATTGTAGTATTCACGTAACCTGTCTGCTACCTAGAACAAATAACAGAGATGAAGAAAAAGAGGTAGTAAAATCAAAGTAGGTTTTCTGATTCCATACAACAAATATAATCAACATGGCTTCATTGGCATATTCAATGGGTTAATGAAACTTACGGACTTTGATCACTTCCCCATTAACTTCTTCACATCTCTAGTTCATTAATCATTGTAAAGATTCAAGAGGCGTCATAAATAAACATTCCTTTGATTCCATAATGGTTCAGCACTTCAAAAAATAAGTATCCTGGCAAGTTTTTCAATGCAGGATATATGCAGGATATATGTATTAAATAATCATGCAAACATATATAATTAGAATACAGTAGTCAAATGATGACTTCAAAGTAAGGCCCAGCACACACTACAGGATCTGATTTTGGAAGAATTTACAACCAACAGCACTTTACATGAACATTCAAACATACCATGTATAACATTTTAATGATCAAGGATCTGATCAGTCATGTGATTAATCAAATCTAAATTTCAGGGGATTTCAAGCTACCTTGAAGTAGGATAAGCTAAATCACCTCAGAATCGTAGTGAAGTCAGACTAGTCATACATGTACGTTTATCTACGACTTACAGCCGATTCAGCCTTTATTCTGACTAGAAAGCTAAAAGGCGTTACAATTCTGGCCGTTAGTATTCTTATCATTATCTTCAACCTAAATCGGCAAAACTTTGTTTGTTTACATTACCATTTAGCTAATATAACTGCAATTCCTTGAAGAATCGGATCGCAGTCAGATCGTTAAGTGTGTGCCAGGCTTTATAATTCACTGTATGGATACACTTTTGTCTCAAGTGGTTTGAATGGCTGCATGATGTAGTTACTGGCCTACCTCTAAAAAGACTACAACACAAACTACACATGGCTATGTATACAACCTGCCAAATGGGTACGTCATTCTTGGGCACATGATCTTTCTTAATTATAATTGTAAAGCGTGAAATTCACTGAGGCTGATTTCATCCCATTTTACTTTTCAGGATTTATACACCAAAGACAATTTGAAGAAGTTTTTTTTTTTTTTTTAACCAAATTTATGTTGATGGTCCTATTACTAACATTAAAAAGAATAATTCATTTTGTGAGATGAGTTCTCAATGTCAAATTTAAAACTTTAAAGAAGGGGCCCTTTTTATTTGTTTTAAATTCAAATAAACCCATTGTAAAGGGGAAAACAAATTGGATATCTCACCTCTTGTTGGAATACTAGGTTGTTGTAGAGTTGAAGGAGACCATCAAACGGTATTTCCTGCCGACCCCATCGGTCTGCCTCCTGTTGTCAGAAAAAAAATCAAATTATCATCATCATTAAAATAATTAGTGTTACTTAGTTGACATTACTTGTTGCTGGGAGGGGAAAACAAACTAAATCACTATTAACAAAAAAACATAAGTCTCTTCTCCCGGTATAACTGAATGAGGTGTGTGAAGCTCATGTTCCACTTTTCTTTTACAAAGAGTGCAGTGTGATCTTAACGCAGAGATGCCAACTTCCTGACACAAAAAAACAGACTGAGTATCCTAAAAAAAAAAAATCAGATTTTAGAGATAAAAATCAGATTTTCACGAAAACTCGACACTACCAATGGTCCGTTGGCCCCGGGCCAGTAAAATTTTAGAAAAATGTTTTACTGTTAAGTACGGTCAAGTAAAATTTTTGCTCTTTCATTAAAATTTAAAGAGAAAATTTAAAAGCAAAAGTTTTTGTTGCGGTTGCCGGGGTTCACTTGTACATGTTTCTATGCGATTCCACAGTTTTTATATTTTTTTTTAAAATTATTACTTATTTATTTTTCTATTTATTTTTTTATTTGTTTATTTATCTATTTTTTTTTTTTTTTTAAATAGAAAAAACAAAATTGTATTTTAAGAGGTGATATCGTTTTATCGTATCTCACTCTTATTACCGTACTAAATATGATTTAATCGTACTGGTTGGCATCTCTATTAGCATGCATGGAAGGTGGGCGACTCTCCTATACACAGGTACAGACCACTTTCAGCTGTAACCAATTTTGTTTTTTATATTATAAAAATTGGTACAATTTTTATGCATGGTACAAAAGCCAAGACTGGTGGCTGTTTTCTGTACACCTGTAATTCCGGGAATCCTCTGCCGCAAAGTGATTTTTTTTTAATGACCTTTAAAGACACGCATATAAAGTGTTTTTCATTGAATGAAAGAGATCTGAGGCCAAGCTTTAAATGAATGAAGGTTTTTTCTTGGCTCCAAGAAAAACAAGCAGATATTATTTTGCTCCAAGAAACTTACAGTTCTCCAGACACTGTTAGTACTTGGGCATATGAGTGGAATGGCAATTTTTTTTTAACGCATGGTTCTGTACATAGTAGAGGGGTTTTGGTCATGATGAAAAAGACTGTTGAATACAGTGTCGTATCTAAAATAATTTCCGATAGCGGAAGGTATTTGATATTAAAACTAGTTATTGATGGAAATGAGTTTATAATAAGCAATGTTTATGCACCAACTGTGGACAAAAGAACAGAGCAAAGATTCTTTTTCGAACATTTTGTTACGCGACTACACTCAATTGAAGATATAGATACAATTCCAATTATAATGGCAGGTGACTTTAATGTACTTAAGGGTATAAATCTTGACAGACAAGCTGGGCACCCCCAGTTTTCCCAACAGGTTGTCAATGTACTTAATGAGATGCAAAGGGAACTTGATCTCATCGACATCTGGAGAATTAGACATCCTACAGCTAAAAAGTTTACATGGAAACGGTTACGGCCTTTCATTCAGAACCGCTTAGATATTTGGTTCATTTCTGAGATCTTACAAGGCTATGTATTGAAGGTCCGGGAGTAAGCTCTGACTATTCTGCTATTGTTTTAGAATTAAAAATTTCAAAACAGGAAAAAAGTGAATGCTTTTAATTGGAAATTCAATAATGATTTATGCAATGATGATTCGTTTTGCTCTAAAATGTCAGAAAACATAGATAAATGGATCAACGAAACAGTTCCATTTGAATATGTTCGCATGAGGTGGGAATTTTTAAAATATCAGATGCGTTAATTTTCGAGACAATACAGCATTGAAAAGGCAAAAGCAGGAAGAATTAGACGAGTTGAATTAGAGAAAAAATTACAATATTTACAAGGTTTACTTGAAGAAGAAGGTGATGCACACATTGAAGAATATGAGCGTGTCAAGTATGAATATGAGTCGAATACGAGTCTTATATGGACAAGGTAGCCCACAAGAGTAGATCCTCAATCTTCTTGCTGCATTCTCCTACTGGATTTTGATGGTTTTAACATGCGGGTGAATTTGATAATTTCAGAAGTAGATGTAGGTCTAAGGAAGAGTGAAGTAATACCATGTTTTCCTTGCAGAAATCTACAAAAATGTATTAAGGTTTAAGTTGTCATAGTGCATATGAGAAGGTATGGTGGGTTCTTTGCTTTACCCAAAAGAGTGTTCATATGATTCAGTCTTCTTCATATCACCTTTTGCATTTTGGACAATTTCAGAATAATACTTTCGCTTTGAGATACGTATCACATTGGTAAGTTTTTTTTTGTAATTGGAATACTTCACTTTGTTCCTTAGACTAGAACATTTTAAATACTTACAGTACAATGTATGTTTACTTTTAATAGATTTAAGAATACCTTTAGTAATCCAAGTTTTTTTCCGTCTCTGTTTTGAAGAAGGATTTTCTAGTGGGAAACATGTATTATACAACTTTGAAATTGAATAATAAAAATATCATAGGAAAGGTTAACATCTTCTGTCTCATATACTTCACTCCAATCTTTGTCTTTGGTGTTATCTTTAAATTAAGATATTCTCTTGTGATTAATCAACCTTCTTTTTAAAGCAATATCATCTTTATTTGAAAATTCTTTAGGTATACCAGTGTTGATACAAAAAATTGGAAAATGATCAGATATGTCTGAATAGATCAGGCCACGTTTGACATTAACTGGGATAGCATTTATGATTTAGCATTCAATTAATGTCGCTGTGCTATTCATTACACGAGTAGGCTTTGTTATTAATGGAAGTAAGTCATGTGAAATATCATGTATAAAAAGTCACTGGTTTTGTTATCAGTCATAATTGAGCAAGTCTATATTAAAGTCACCAAGAAGATAAATTTCTTTTTTCTCACAGAGGATATCATTGAGGTATTTGTCAACTCTACTACTCTAGCATTAACAAATTTTAATATCAGTATCTGGAGCTCTGTATAAACAATTATGGACTTTCTTTTATCCTGTAAAATTTTAATAAACAATGATTCACATATTATATCACTATCAGAGATGACCAAGATTGTAACCATCAATGTGAAACACATTTATAACTGTATTTGTTTTAAACGATATTTCAGATATTGTGATAACGGAGAGAGACTTTAATAAAATAAGCAATTCATCAAAGTTACGCAGGAGACTTCTTGCATTAAGATGTAGTAGGGAGATTGTTTTGCTTTGAATATTTTGCCACAAAATTGTCAGAAAACAAATATTCCCAATTTCTGTTGTCCATGCTGGACTGGATACCATCATCAGTTTCTACTTTTAGAGAGAGATTCTGATTTATTTCACTGTTTACCGGTATATTTATTTGGAATGGGTTGAATTTCAAATAATGAAGTTTTTCCATCTCTGTATTTCGATTAAGGTTGAAAAAACTGAAGAGTGCATCCAAGAAGTCTCCATCAGTAATATAATGGTTTAAGGTAAAGACCAGTATTGGAAACACCCAAATATCAAAAAATGAAATGGAAGCTCTTATTACCAATCATGTGAAAGAATATGTTTTGACTAATACATGATGATAACAATTTTGCCGGGAAACAGCCTACTAATTGATATATTTGGTAAATTAGTTTATCTATTGGTATGTGAGAGATAAACGCAAGTGTGCGTAGTCCCCATATACATCTTTCTGTGTACAGTGCTAGTAACTTTACGAAGACTGGGCCAAATTTCTTATCATTTTGATGATTCCAGAACCTTGCAGTACACACCAATGCTAGATGATCAACCTTTTCTGATCGATTCCACAACGTTTCTTTTACAATGCAATCGCATGACCAGAACTGGTCTTTATCTCTAAAGGTGGATATAAGTGAGTGGAATAAGGAAATCATATACTACCGTAAATCTCTGTGTATAAGACGCACCTGTGTATAAGGCGCACCCCTATTTTTTGGGGGAAAAAATTATTTAAAAAATAAATATGGTAAATAAATAAATAATTTTTTTTTTTTTTTTTTTTTTTTTTTTTTTTTTTTGCCGAAAACCCATGAGGGAAAGGATTTTCATTTAACATCGAGGTGCTGTTGAAGGCGCCGATCTGTGCTTTTGAACTTGTCACAAATAATAGTAACAATGTCGTTTTTAGAAGAATGTGTAAGATCATTAATGTAAATTAAAAACAGTAGATTACCTAGGATAGAACCTTGTGGTGCGCCATGTGTAATAGAAGAAAACTTTGAGGAATTATTATTATAAACTACATATTGAGATCTATTAGAAAGATTATTTTCAAACCAAGATGACAGACAAATTTGAGTGTTGTTGTGGTTTCCGAGTGATGAGTCAACAAACAGATTACTGAGCTGGGAGACATTGCCAGGCATAGCACCGGGTGGAGGGGCATAAATCGAAACTTTAATTTGTTTTTGTTTTTTTGTGTGTGCACCTGTGTATAAGACGCACCCCCGACTTTCAATTTTTTCGGTGGCAAAAAAGTGTGCCTTATACACAGAGATATACAGTACGTTTCCAAAAGACAAATGTATTCTATGTGTATGCAAATTAACAATCCATCTATTTTGTCTACTTTCGCCCGGCTCAATGATCTGTACAGTCTTCATGGTTCCACCGTTGATGAGCTTTTTAAGTTGCCATTTATGCTCACAATAGATACAAAACTATGAATGTTTCAGTTGAAAATCATCCATAATCTATTACACCTAAAGTTTTTGTTCGTATTAAGAGAATTGAAAATGCAGCGTGCTACTTTTGTAATAACGATGATGAAAATCTTGATACCTTTTTGTTTCATGTAAAGTTATAGAACAGTTTTGGTTACGCCTAAGCAGAGCTTTTTCGGAACTCTCTCTCCCCTCAGTTTTGTCAACTAAAGATATCCTTTTGGGGCTGACCAAGCTTGTCAAAGTAAGAAACTTTTTTACCATTAATTTCCTACTTTTATTAGGGAAGCAATATATATTTAGGTGTAGGATTACAGAAAACATGCCCAACGTTCATCATTGTGTACATTATGTTAAATATTTTCAGACGATAGAAAGGTTTATGCTGAAAGACGCAACAAAATAGATAGGCACAATGACAAATGGCGCTTAATTTCCAGACTTTTAGAAAATAATCCCTTTTAAGCAGTTTAGCAGATGATAGATCGCTGACGGAAATCCTTTTTTGTTCTAGGAAGGGGAGATTTTGACGATCGTTGATGTTTTCTATTCTTTATACTATAGATCCATTTGATTTCTTCTTAGATTTATTGTTGTTACATGGATATAAATGTCTGTATATTTGTATTATGTTTATGTTGAATGTAAAAAATGTTATTGGATCAATAAAAACTTTTTCTTTTTTTTTTAATAAAAAAAAGCAAGCAAAAGTAAATCTACTTTAAATCTACTTTTGAATTTTAAATTGACCATCTTTATAGTTAAATTATATCAAAATAAATGAAAACCAATAGATTAGAAGATAAACATTTACATCATTGGTCATTGGGCTAGTTTACTACCAGTTTCCAGGAAATGTTATACTTACATTGAAGACTTCTCTGAGTTCTTTTGTGTTCATCTTTAAGTTGATCCTTGGTAGGAAAGACTTCATGTCTCGCAATGAAACCCTGTCATACAAACAAACAAAGTCACTATCGATTGAACATTGGAAGGAAAGACTTCATATCTCGCAATGAAACCTATCATACAAACAAATAAAAACAAAAACAAAGTCACTATCAATTGAACATTGGAAAAAAAGACTTTATGTCTTCCAAATGAAATCATATCATACAAACAAATAAAAACAAAGTCACTATCAATAGATCATTGGCAGGAAAGACTTTGTGTCTTCCAAATGAAACCCATCATACAAACAAACAAACAAACAAACAAATAAATAAAAACAAAGTCACTATTAATTGATCATTGGTAGGAAAGACTTCATGTCTTCCAAATGAAACCCTATCATACTATTGGGGGGAACGAGTATGGGAAAAACTGTTCACTCAAAGACCTTAAACCAAGGTTTAAGGTTGCACACAACAAAACTCTACGCTTATTATCAGATGAGTTTAAAGTAGTTTTTGAGCAATACTCTATAACAAACTTTCAATATCTACCAACAAGGCAATACAGAGTATAATAGTTTCTTTTTCAGGTTTACTGCTAATTACACGACCATCCACTCGATGACCTACATTTGATGAGAACCTCTCGCTTCTCATGTCATTCCCCCTGTCCACACACAACATTTTCCGTGATTAGCCGTGATTAGCTATACCGTTTCGCGATAGTTTTACGATGAAATTGTTTGTGTGGACGCTCACTAACGATACGTCGTATAACAAAACTGGTCTAACGAAACGCAGGTTTGGGCATCGTTTCGAACTGAAACTCAATAACTAATCACGCCTAATCACAGAAAATATTGTGTGTGGACAGGGGGAGTGTAACTAGTGTAACTAACTGGGCAGGGCTTAACGTGACCTCGAGCGAAAGGAGACCAGACATCTCATTTCCGCTTCCATTTCACGACCGCAGTAGCAAACTGCGCACCTAAGGCATTTCGCTGTAGTGTTTCAGGATTACTTTCTTCTGTGTGTGGACATCCTGGAATTTATACGATGATTCTTTATACGATGTTTCGTTACAGAGTTTTGGGATAAATTGTTTTGTGTGTGGACACGCTGTTTGTCATCAATGGTTAGGATCCTTTGGAGACCTTAGAGAACTTTCATTTTCAAACCATTACCTCATAGGTTTAGAAACCATAGGCCTACACAGCATGCATAGTTTAAAGAGAAGGTTGAGTTTGGGAAAGAGGTGTTCCCTGAAAAGCATTGCTCTAAATATGTCATCTCCCTGATGTAACATCATAAAAATTGGGATGGATTGTTATGCCACATGTTCGTGTAGTCCCATATACATCTTTCTGTGTACAATGCTTGTAACTTTACCAAGACTGGGCCGAATTTCTTATAATTTTGATGGATTCCAGAACCTTGCAGTACACACCAATACATAAGCTAGATGATTAACCTTTTCTGATTGATTCCACAACGTTTCTTTCACAATGCAATCGAATGACCAGAACTGAACTTTATCTTTAAACTGATTTCTGCATGTAGGATAACACCAAGGAATTCAACATATAAAGAAAAAATATTCTGGTGATTCATCCCCTCCAATGGAGTCATATTTATGTACTCATTTATAAGATTCTAGTTTTACTGATTTAACGTACAATCTATATTTATATTTGACATCATTGGTCAGACTTTGGTCATTCCGTCTTGATAAAATTGCCCTTTCTGTTTCAAACAAGTTTGCTCATTTGCCTTCAAAACTGAAAGAGGAAGGAGGCCACTGACAATACACATAGAAGTGTCTGACACAAGACACAGACTCTTGCATTGTCACTATTATCTATCCTCTTCAACAAATTAAAGAGAGCCTACCAATAGCACAGATTTTCATTTTTAACCTTTCCCAAGATTTCCTTCGATACAGACTTTGCAATTACCAATTTAATGTTTCAAATTAAAAAAAGACCCCAAAATGACAATCGATATGAGAATCTTAAATCAGACATTTCTAGTCTTTTAGAAGCCTTAAACATTTTCTGGTTGGTAGTGATTTGGTAAAAGTGATAGAAATTCAAGGCCAATTTTTGTGCAAAGATTACATCATCACAGCACGACAACAGCCTGCAAATATAAGCTGCATTTACACTGTAAGCAAAAATCATATATTTTTCTCACATTCTGGTGTTTCGTTGGAAGTGGCTGATGGGTGTTTCCAGATTTTTCTAAATGGAGTTTTGGCTGTGTAAATGGGCCTATAGAGACTAGAATGCCTCGGCCTCAGGGAAGCCTCGGGACAGATTTGGGGCAAAATTGGGAAATGTTGGTACATTTTTGTTTTTACAAAATGTGTAATTTGCATGGTTCTCAAACATCTCGAAATGGCGGAACACAATGAATAAAGGGCTCCACATGTGTTAAGAATGTGTTATTACGGTCTGTATGCATAGACACCTTATTGAAATTTAGAATGGCAAGGGGTCCAGAGATAAACTTGGGAGGTCTGGGTTAAAATTGCATACCGAATTACTGTATGTTCAGATGTTCAGATGGATGCCCATGTGGACTCAAGTACAAACAGCAACAAAATAATTTTTTCAGGCATTACTTGGGTAATCAAGACAGCTGTCAACAATTTGGGGGACCAATGCCCGAAACATCTCCCTAGACTTGCACTACCACCCCCCCCCCCCCATCATTTTAACACATATTTCATTGAAAAAAGACACATCATGACACACCTGCATTTCCTAATAACTATCCCGTAACATAATATAAAAGATACATGTAGTATCAGACCATATTTCTACTTTAAAATGTTGACCTGTCACCGATGCAGTTCATCACAATTAAGTAATGCAGTAAACACACTCTACAATGAGAATCAATTAGTCATGCCTGATCATCCATGTCAAACCTCTGGACCACAATATGGAAATGAAACCACTTATGACATTAGCACTTCCTGCTATTTATCACAACTGTTTGTACATAGCTTTGGCCACCGTGTGACCATATGTGCAAATATATGTAGTGCGTTACTAGAAGAGGGGTTACTTCGAGATTGGCCAACCCACACCACACTCTAATGTAAACAATCGTAATATAAACAATTTTTTCATTTCCTGATTCAGTAGCACGTACATGTACATGTATCGTAGAAGAATCAATAAAAAGCAGCTTATGTAGTAGCAGTAGAAGTAGAAGAATTATTAGTAGAAGTAGTAGTAGTAATGATCGTAGTAGTAATAGTCGTAGTAGTAGTAGTAGTAGTAGTAGTAGTAGTCATAGTAGTACATGTATTAGTAGTAGTGGTAGTAGTAGAAGCAGTGGTCGTAGTAGTAGTAGTAGTAGCAGTAGTTGTACTAGGAGTAGGATTAGTTGTTGTAGTAGGAGTAATGTAGTAGTAGTCATATTCCTTGTAGTAGTAGTAGTAGTAGTAGTAGTAGTAGTAGTAGAAGTAGAAGTAGTAGTAGTAGTAGTAGTAGTAGTAGCAGCAGCAGCAGCAGCAGCAGCAGCAGCAGCAGCAGCAGCAGCAGCAGCAGTAGTAGTAGTAGTAGTAGTAGTAGTAGTAGTAGAAGTAGTAAAGTAGTAGTAGAAGTAGTAGTAGTAGTAGTAGTAGTAGTAGTAGTAGTAGTAGAAGTAGTAAAGTAGTAGTAGTAGTAGTAGTAGTAGTAGTAGTAGTAGTAGTAGTAGTAGTAGTAGTAGAAGTAGTAAAGTAGTAGTAGTAGAAGTAGTAAAGTAGTAGTAGTAGAAGTAGTAGTAGTAGTAGTAGTAGTAGTAGCAGCAGCAGCAGTAGGAGTAGTAGTAGTAGTAGTAGTAGAAGTAGTAAAGTAGTAGTAGAAGTAGTAGAAGTAGTAGTAGTAGTAGAAGTAGTAGTAGAAGTAGTAGTAGAAGTAGTAGAAGTAGTAGAAGTAGTAGAAGTAGTAGTAGTAGTAGTAGTAGTTGGGTGATACATGTACATCATCCCAATTGTCAACAGTAATGTCATCATCATCATCATCATAGAGGTGTGACCATGGTAGATGATATATATACTGTCAGGTCCATCTCAACATTCCACTGCACAGATCATAATCATCATCACTAATTTCATTGTTATTATCATCATCATCATCATCGACTGGATATTCCTTCACATCCTATCTGCATGTGAGCTGGAATTTCAGTTATGAGTTCATTTATTGATGACCAAAACCTCAACTGCATCAACACTCACATTCTTTCACTTTCAGGTCCACTACAGTCATCCTAGACCCCATTCTCACTAACTTCCCGGAACGGTTAGAGCAGTCTAACGGTGAGTGTGGAGGCACAACCGAGCCACCAAGCATACCTCTGGACCGATCCAGAAGACCACTTCTGCACCGGTTGGCTTCCTAGACCACTTAAGACCGCTCTAACAAGCAGTGTGATGGTAAACAGTGCTAGGAAGCATACTTCAACCGGTAGTGAGTATGTTTTTGCAGGGAAAGTAATGAAAGACAGAAAGAAAAAACGATTAAGGAATAAAAACAAAGAATAACATAAGGAAAGATAGAAAGAGAAGATGATAAAATGGTAAATATGAAGAATACCATAACATATAGAAAGGTAGATAATGAAGTAGATAGGATAAAACCAAAGGTAACATTAGGAAAGACATAGGGAGAAAATGATAGTATGATAAAACAAAGTATAACATACAAAAAGTTGATAAAAGGAAAAACAAAGAATAACATAAGGGAAGACAGAAAGAGAAGATGATAAAAGAGAAGATGATAGAAGGAAATACAAAGTTCCTGTTGGTATGACTCTCAGTAGAGAATAAAGTGTGATGAGTGTGAAGACAAACAAACCTTACCAGGAACATGAGTGAGAATGGGGTCCTTCATGGCCATCCATCAACATAAATCTAGTTTCAAAATTCAACGCTTCTGAACCATGACCAAGTCTCACCACATAAGAATCCAAATCCAAATCGTACTAAGATTGTATTTTTGTTTTGTTTTGTTTTCTGTTCCATTCTTGTAATACCCATAGTCCCAATCATTATTGTGTGCTTCTAATGTTTCATTTTATGCCACATTTTAGGCACTATGCTCTATATGTCACCCATCATAAGAAGAATCAGTGTTAAAGGTACTACCATTGCAACATGGTTGTCAAAATACTTGAATTTTTCATTAATCTGAACAAGAATGTACGTTGAAGAAAAAAACAATCCCAAAAAGTTTTTAAGAGAAATAATAAACTTTTAACACAGGAAAATAAATGTTCACTTTAAATCAGATTAAAAATTATATTTTTCAGTGTGGTACTGAATAACCCTATAAAGTACAAAGACATCATTATTACTAGAGGAGCTACAGTATATGAACAAAATCCTGTAACATGATCACCATCCATATCATCTTAATTCCCATAATTTGTAAAACCTGATTTGTCAAAAACATGTTCACAAGATCAATAGTAAGTTTAATGCAATGAATGTAAACACAGTCTAGAGAAATATAGTTAAAATGATGGTTCTTGCACATGGTTATAAAGTTCTAGACAGAGTCATAAATATTCAATGTACTTTGGACTCTAAGTTTCAAGTGCCAAGTTTATGATGAATCACATTCTCAAGCCATTAAAAAAGATCAATTCAAAAGAGGATTCAAGGAAAAATTTGATTTTTACTGGTACAAATATCAATCAATATATTATCCTGACACAGCCTAACCACTTTCACACTTTCAGAATTTAAGTGCCATATTTACGAGGAAATACAATTCAGATAAAGATTACATTTTAGTAGGATTCACAGAAATAAAGTTTTTCTCCTGGTACATACTGTGTGCGATGTCTAATATTCACGTCCAGCCTTGGAAATGACTTAGCTGCATGCATGGTCAATGCTACTTGTAAGTGTTGGAAAGAAATAACCATGGAAATATAATTTGATCTAAGAAAAAATATTTTGGATATTGGTTGAACCCTTACCACAAAATGCCCTCCACTCTTCCTTAATTTTGAAGAAAAATATATCTCAAAACCCTACAGCCTACCTCTCAATTAGATTAAACTTTGCTATCTCCCTGCATTCCTGGGTTAATTTAATGAGAACCAGACTGATATTAATCAGAAATTAATTACTACTCTGCAATCTGGCAATTTTTCTTTCCTTTAGTCCCATCCATTTGATATTGATTCCGCATGACCGTCCCATTTAGGATTGATTTTTTTTTCTTGCGGGGAAACCGTGATGTTTGAACTTGGATTCTACTTAGCAGAGAAAATATTTGTTTAGGTAACATCTTGCAGATAGTTGCTGAGTGCATGGTTTAGAGTTTCTTAACTCTTTATATGACACACAAATAATCTCCCTGTGCAATATTGTATTTATCATGTACATGTATATACCAAAATCTTGAGGGTTACTTTACTGTTTTCATTCCAAGATTAATCTGTAGCAGTGTTACAAGGGTTGTCAAGGAACTAATCAAGACCTGGGGCCCGTTTCACAAAGCCTTATTTCAATGACAAACGACAAAAATCAATGACAAATCTGCTGATAACCAATCAGAAGAAAGGATTTCAGTAGCTTATAACAAAGACTGTCATTTGTCACTGATGACAAGTTTTGTGAAACACCCCCCTGATATTTCTAAGACTTGGGCTTCATGCGCACCCTATCATAATATTTGAACATGTACATGTACATTGACTCTAGTCTACTGAACAAGTTGTTTTTATATATTTTTTAATGAGAGTATAAAAATGCAAAGCCTCTTTGTAGCTGTATTTAAAGCTCATATTTTCAATACAGTAAAGCTACATGTACTCCCTTACATCACAAGCACAGCATGTTTTTAAACAATATTGATAAAACTCAACCCCTATGACCCTAAGTCTAAGGTTACATATTATATCTCCTTATATTCCTTTACCATTCTATTGTTTATAATACCAACAATCTTTGTGTACCCATTCATAACACCTGTCTGCAAATTCCACCTGTTTCTTTTTGACTGCTATTATGTTTCATAGACACTATCCCTCTCTCACACCCTGTATGAAATGCCTCTTAAAGGACAAGTCCACTCCAAAAATAACTTACTTTCAATAGAAGCAGAATTATCAGACAAACCAATCAAAAAAAGTTGGAGCAAAATCGGATGACTAATAAGAAAGTTATGAATTTTTAATGACATGGAAAACTCTGAAAATCACAAGATAAGTTGGCAACTCATGCATGAGTCTGTAACGTCATTGCCTCACTATCCACTATATTTGTTTTCTTTATATTGATAATATAAATTTCCAATTTTTCCCCTAAAAATCTTATTTCCTCACACCAGCATCCAAGTTATATTGAGAGTAATATCTTTTTGTGTGGATGCACTAATATAGAGTAGTTTATTCAGTTAAATCATGAAAAACATGAATTTTGATAAATGAATGTAAAATGTTCAGAAAATAGTGTCAATTCTTCAAAGTTCATAAAAGATTTTGTGAAATATCATGCACGCAAAATGATACAAATCAAAGGCATGGGGAAATCAAGTTTTGGGGGATAAAAAGGGAAATTAATGGAATAAAAAATATATAAAGTAATTGATAAATGGTGAGGCAATCACGTCACAAACTGACAACCAAATTGGCAATTTGTGTAGTGATTTTTGAAGCTCCATAGTCTTTATGCTTTTTTTTTGAATTCATAACTTCCTTATTACAAGCATTTATGCTTTCTTAGCAGTCAGGTAAAATAACAACCACCACCAACCACCACCACCATTAGTTATCCGATTTTACTTTTTATATTTGCTCTGCTTCTCTTGCTTTTCTACATCTATTAAAAGCAAATTATTTTTGGAGTGGACTTAGCCTTTAAGCTCATATATAAGAATTTGGATCATATCTTCACTCTTATGGCTTTTTAACACTAGCAAGCTTTGGGACTCCAACCATTGACCCTAATCCTAACCCCTAATCCCTAACATAACCTAAAACCTTATTGCAGCAAAAGGAACAAAGTCCACAGCAAATGTTGATGAAGCATCATTAGATCGCTTCTTTGATGTACCAAAGAAAGCCTTTTTGTATTGAAAGCAACTTTATTTTCAAAGAATTTGGATCTCGTATTTGGAACTTGAGTTGTTTTTTTGCGTTTGAACACAACTTTTTGTGCAAGAGGCTCCAGATAAATTCCACTTCCGATGATAAGAAAGTGTAGGTATAACTAGGTTAGCAGCAAGGGGACCTACAGACTTTAGTCCTATCCCAGGGTCTGAAATTTATATATAATTTTGTTCACTCTTTGTAATGGGTGTATCAACTTGTCAAGCCACATAGGCTTTTACTGATACACCCTATTTCATTTTCCAACTATTTGTATTTAAATGTTATTACTTTGTATCACATATTTAAGTTGATTTTTATATGTACATTGTTAATGTTTATAACCTGTTTTTTTTTTTTTCTAACTGAATTTGAAAAAAAATGTATCAATCAATCAATAATTGAGAAAAGTTGTCTTTACAACCAAGTGCATCTTCAAAATCATATTGGCTCTGAATCCGGGACCCTCCACATCCAAATTCACCGCACTAACCACTGGGCCATTGCCCTTTAAATGTGCTGCTGATTGATTTACCAGTCCTCCTATTACACATGTTGACCATTAACAAATATATATATATATATATATAGTATCAATGGTGCTCCCAATAGGTGCCAAAATCGATGAAACCAAACAGGTTTGTATTCGTTCGTTCGTGTCTCCTTAGATCAAGATTATGTATCTTGATCTTTGAAGTAGGTTTGTATTGATTTGTTTACATTCATCATCATACTCACGTATCTGTTTTGTTCTTTCCCATGGCGTAGAATTCCCTTCGTAGCCACCTGGATGTAAAAAGAGTCAAGAACAAACAAAATGATATGCTGAGTACATAAACGGGATATTGTATTGGGGGCAGACCCAGGATACAGAAAAGGGAGTACGGAAGGGGCAGAGGCACAAATCAGAAAAAAATCTCTGATAAGCAACAATTAAAAAAAAGAAAAATGGTTAATCACAGGTCCTTTTTGGTTCCAAAGTTTGAAAGAAGGCACAAAGACACAATGGGGACATTTTCTTTTGGGTTTTTTACATGTAGATGTATGCCACTTGGATTTTGAAAGGAAGAAGGAAGGGGTCAGGGTGAGGCCCTCCGTCCCCGTCCCCCCATCCCACAATCCATTAGTGGTTCATTGTCCCTCTAGGCCTGTCTTTATCAGACCAAAGTTGCAAAATAACTCGCTATTTAAACAAGCCGATCTCGAATTAGCCAGCTAATTTGTGTATTCATCAGCCCGCAGTTGCAATTAGCAGGATATTTGGTCGAGAAAATATTTCAAGAAATCTTGGTCGTTTCCAAAATATCCAGCTATTTGGGAAATGGTGGGCTAATTTGAGCTAGTTTGTGATGAGCATATCAGGCTGATGAAGGCGCAATTTGGAGCTTCGAGATAATGTTCAGAGTCTGAAAAAGCAGGTTACTTGACAATCTCGAGCTGATGAAAACAGGCCTATAGTGTCTGAGTTTTTCTGTTTGTAAGGATAGTCTGTACACACAAAGGAGAGACCTTCTTATCTTACAATCAATACATCACACCTCCATTAAAAAAGTGCCTAAGGCCTTAAAAAAAAAATTCAAGCCTGTTCTCTCTAATTGAAGTTTGAATGCAGTGTATTTACCATCATGACACTACAAAATCTTGCTGAATAGCAGACACACCAAAAAGTAAATGTACAAAGAAATGCACTGACAATATGGGGCACATAATCAAAACTTATGGTTGATAAATTCAATACTTCATAAGTTTGGATCATAAACATCAAACACTTGAAAGGCAATCTCCATAAAAATCTCCATAAAAGCCTGTCTCATCATTCTTCAACTTGTATACTTTTGGTCTTCCTAACCTTGAAGCTTCTCTTCTACATTTACCATTTACATCCCTCACAGCAAGAAGGATATTATACCATTTAAGACATAATGAGTGATCTACTTCCTCTAAACAGAAGACATGTTCCTTGTCTGTCTGTACATAATTGTCTTTACCTCTTGACTTGTAATGGATAGCTGGCTTTCTCTGTGTCTTCTGCAAGCCATTTGAGTCCCGTTATCCACAGGTGATACTCGTCAGCATTCACAGCTAAACACACGCAAAGAAGATGGGGGAGAAAAAAAGGAATTTCAGGAATAAAAGACATTTCAATTCAGCTAATAAGCATTCACATAAGTGGTCAAATGACTGAATTAATAAGAATATTAGTTTCCTATTACACAACTTTTTAACTCAATAGCGGGGTGAATTTCACTACCAACAAATATGACAGGATTCTCATATAAATGTTGTATTCAAATTTTAATTCAGTCAATAATTTTTGACGATGACAGAGCAATCATCTTATGGTGAGACGTATTTCAATGTTGACCTAAATGCCACATTTGACAAGCTTATCACAAAAAAAATCTGATGTTTCATTAAATACATATAGCTCACAAGATTCATTATCAGCCACGAACACTTTAAAAAAGATCCTTCTTTGTCGACATACTTGATTGGATAGATAGTGATTTTATATAAATTAACTGAAATTAGAATTAAATTTTATAGTAGAAGGGTACCAAGTAATATTATTCAGTGATAAAAACTTATACTTAATTAACATAATTGATCTGTAAGATATTGTTACAAGGAACATTTTCTTTACTAAATATGTAACTCAGTCGCTATAATTTCCAACCTATACCAATTATTTTCCATCTCTCCACCTCTTTTACTCCTCTCCTCTCCTCTCCTCTCCTCTCCTCTCCTCTCTCTCTCTTTCTCTCTCTATCTTATCTTGATCTTCCCTGCTCTTTCCTTCTATCTCCCATCTTTCTTCTCGTTATCCTTCTCCCCCTGGCTGGAATACTCTCCAGGAGTGGAGATTGTGCACACAGTGTGTGCGGGCAAGCACTGAATCCAATGACCGGGGTAATAGTATATTTGTAAAGCGCTTAGAGACATTTGTATTAAGCGCTATATAAAAATTAAATATTACATTATTATTATTATTATTCTCCTTCCTTCTCTCTTCCTAACACTCTTTCTCTCATCAACTTCCTCTACCAATGCACTACCATCCCCCCTTCCCCCCCCCCCTTTTCCCCATCTCTCTCTCTCTCTCTCTCTCTCTCTCTCTGTTTTTTTCTACACCATTAGATCACCTACATCAAGCAAACTTCATATTTTTCCTACCCATTTCAGTCAGGGTCAGACAAATAAAATAACAAATCTTGGTTAATGGGTAACCAATTTTGACATGGTGCTTCACTCCGACTGTCATTTGGCAGGATATTAATCTAGCTAGCCGATCATCAAAATATTGGGTAAACAGTCAAAGCTCTCTTACCAAATCCAATCGATGCCAATCACATGAATATGGAATCAAGCCACTAAAAACACATGCCCAGAATTAAAGGTAATGGTGTAAAAAACATTGCTGTAACAATTTCTGATAATATGCCCTCTAAAATTGATATTTCCTTCCTCTTCAGGATTCCCTTTTTTTTTTTAAATTGCTCTCTTTTTCGTTTGCTTTAAAAAAGGCACATTTGTCAATTTCCTTGAGCTACATTGCTTTCTACTACTATTTCATCTCCCACATGAGGTATTATTGTTAACTAAGAAATTAAATGTTGATAGAAATTGCTTCAAAGTCATTCTGAAAATGTTATTTTTAAAGTAAGTATTTACTTATATTTACCAGTAAAATGCCAATAAAACTAAGAAAGATGGTGAAAATTTCATTGAAAATCACAAAGATGCCCATGAAGTTTTACATATTCTACTATACAAAGTGGTTAGCTTTGTCACATTATTATCTATACGTACCGGTATAATAATACACTATAATGTATACTTTCTATCAAATTCCCTTGCCAGATCTCATTTCATGTTCATTTTAACATTATGTAAAAAGAAATCATACATTTTATTATAAAGACTTCCTTCAAAATTCAGTGTGATAAACAGACACCCACTAGGCCCATCTTCACTATCTCGAGATTGCCAAATATCCAGCTATTTGAACTATCCCGATCGCAAACTATCCAGCTAATTTGCGTCTTCATTAGACCGAAGTAGCAATTTAGCTGGATAGTTGGTCGGGATAATATCCTAAGATATCTCGGTCTAGTTTGCAAAATATCCCACTATTTACCAACTAGCGAGATAGTTTGCGACCGTCTGCATTAGACCGAAGTACGGAGACAAATATCCCGATCCCATCATGCACAACGATTTCCGGTTTTCCGTGTTTACTAGTTGTACTAGCGCGCTGAGCGGTATAGATCGCATGTGCGTGCACTAGTACAACTAGTAAACACAGAAAACCAGAAGATGTTGTGCATGATGGGATCGGGATATTTGACTCCGTACTTCGGTCTAATGAAGACGTTCGCAAACTATCCCGCTAGTTGGGAAATAGTGGGATATTTTGCAAACTAGACCGAGATATCTTGGGATATTATCCTGACCAACTATATCCAGCTAATTTGCTACTTCAGTCTAATGAAGACGCAAATTAGCTGGATAGTTTGCGATCGGGATAGTTCAAATAGCTGAAAATTTGGCAATCTCGAGATAGTGAAGACACGCCTACTGTAACCTCCAACAAAACCAAAGAATGTCATTGACATGATGAAAAATAACAATTCAGCCAAAAAAAATGTTGGGCCGTGGATTAAAAGTCTGATGGTGTTTGGTGGTTTTCCCACTTGATGAAAGCCATTCAATACTGACTAGAGAATGTCAGTGGCCTCCATCTTTCTATTTTCTGCCATGATGACATGCATAAAATGATGCTTTAAGCAAAGAAATAAGTGCCCACTGATGCCTGACTGCATGAAAGCAATCTTTTCTGTATTTTTCATTGTAAATGTGGCTATTGATAACACAAATTATTTCCCTTCTATTATCAAAGCGATTGATATTTCCCTCTAGGAGCCGGAGCGAGCCCCCCCCCCCCCCCCCCCCCACATGAGGACTTTAGGCTTAACCTTTGTAAGGAATCAGGACACATTCCAAACATCATTGAAGCTGTTCTTTCTTGTAAAATGCATTGGGTCATAGGGTCTTTTATCTATCCTTCCTATTCAGGAAGGGCAAATACAGGTACGGCAAATGACAACTGTTTGTGACTACTCCATATACATGTATATATATATATATATGCAGGGCTCTACACCACTAAATTTTCTGGAGGGGAACTTTATACAGTCTTTATGAAGGAGCCTGATGTAAAAAAATAAAAATAAAAACAATCTTTTAATATTTTGTCATAATTATTTTTTTTTAATTAAAAGAAATCAAAATAAAAAAATGAAGGTTCCAGACTTTGATTTTGGGTGCCTATCTGTCCGAGGCACCTGTTAATATAGAGCCCTTGTCTACGTGCCAAATGATTTCATTTTTCTCACTATAAATTGAGAATACCAAAGAGCAGACTGTCCTTTTAAAAGTATGCATACAGATGTAGACATTTTTCTTTCTTTTTTAATTCAATTTGCAACATCATTTGATAGGGAAGAGTCCAATAAACTCTGTTATAATTTGGCCCTCTTGAAAGTAAATTGTGCCCTTGTGAAAGATTTTATTCCGTGAGATCTGTCTGTGATAAAGATATTTTCAAACAGCAATGAAAAAAAAATCGAGCATAAAAATATTTAGTAATCCCAAAATCCATTTTTTCTTCTTCGAAACCACTTTTGAGGTTCCTTTATAGAAAAGGTGAAAGGGCAATATGTATACTTTTTCATTTTTCAAAAGCTTTGTTGGTTTTCCGAAGCTCTTAATAGAAGATACTTGCAGAACTACTAGTAATTATGTATTTGACCTTTTTTTGGGTCTCATTGTGAATTATACAGACAAGGTTATGTGGATAATGCAACAGGTCGCAATCGTCATCTGGGATTTAAATATATAAACTGTCTGAGAGGTAGCCAAGACTAACCCCATTTGTTCAAAGCGGCACAATAATTCTCTATCTAGCATACTTTGATTTTAAAGATTCTACTGTTAGGGCTGTCTTTTTCAAAGCTGTACCTGTAGGCTGGTTGGTTGCTCCTTCCCGGTCATGCTTAAAGGTATTAAGTTGGTTTTAATTTGTGTTTGATTGATCACAACTTCAAACTTAATAACTTTCTCAATTTTCATCGGAAGTTGCTCAAACTTTCACTGACTTGTCCCTCTCATTTACACTGCTTCTGTTAAAGCAATGTAATATCAGGGTGGCTTTCCCTTTTACGGTAATACACCTTGAAATATGCAAAGTATTATTCTTATTATTTGTTTGTTAACAGTCTAGATGAATGCAAATTACATGTAATACAATATGGGACAAAATGACTACTTTTAAAGTAGTTCTCCTGTCACACAGTAGACTAGGATCAGGGTGAATAGTAACAACATTGAAAAAAGGCTTCCTTTTATTAAATTTCTCTTCCCAACAATGATGCAGAACCTCTTTATTTTTGTAGTCACAGCAATACACAGATTTAACGATTCTGCAAGGATATAATTTTCAAATCCTATTCAACACCCTGCATGTTCCTATTCACCCGATCAATTCACTGTTTGTGATAAACTTACCAGCTACAGAAAGTGTCTTTAGCCTGAACTCGGTGCCATAGAAGACCACAAAGCAAATGTTGTTGGGATGTCTGCGATGTTCCTCGGGCCACTTCTCAAAATCTTTAGAATTCTTCCCTGGTCTGATCTCTTTGATTTCTCTGATGTTGACTGTTATAATAAAAATGAAGGAGAAATTCAAGAAATGATAATAAAATATAATAATATGTCATCTTTACCCAGGGCAGCCTCATCGTATAAATACTATTCTCCCTGAAGGCCCTGTACATTATTACCCGGCTTTAGCCGAGTTACTATAAAAAGGTGCTCCACCAGTCAAGGAATTTCTTCCTACCGGGTAGATAATATAAATGATAATAATTTATGCACATGAAATAAAACCTGCACTTTAGCATTACACCCTGTAGCCCTTTCACTATTCTATGAGTTTCCATACTCACATGCTCAGTGCAAACTCTCTATTCTCTGCACAGGAAAGAATTCTAGTCTATTGCCATATTACGGACATGTAACAATAAGCAATAATATTATTTAAAATGCTGTGCCAGGGCTTGAACCTGTTACTTTGGCTTGGCACCTCCAATCAAATGTTCAAGCCACTGACTACTAATACGAGCTTGTAAAATCATTATGTTTAATATTTAAAAAGAAAATGAAGGAATGATTTCTCTTAAAATAGAATTGTTAACTTTTGAGGTACATTTTGTACAGTGCTAGTTATGTCAAGAAGAGGTAATGTGTATTTCTTTGTTTTTGCTTGTTATTCAAATACGTTAAGGGGCATAATTTTTGTATTTTGTTTTATTTTTGTAACGAATGTCTTATTTTAAGCCATGTTCTATTTTTACCTGATAATTATCAACTATGTTACTTAGGGACGTTGCGCTTCAAACATTTTTTGTTTATGCATTGTTCCTACTATGTATTATATATCAATGTAACCCACTGTATTCTATTATCTGTAAACAGTTATTTTACATGGTGAATAAATAAAACAAACAAACAAACAAACTACTACATCATTACTTGTTTTGTACTTTTGTACTTTTGTCTTAGTGTTTTGTGATTTGAACATAACTACACACTTGAGTCAGGCCATCTTAAAAACAGTTGCAACTGATTCTAATCAATTACAACTTGAAATCAATTGCAACAATGTACTTCATATATAGGAGCTGGGCATCGCTAAGTTTGCAATTGACAGAAGGACTTGCAATTAATCCTGAGCCCTGTATCATAAAAACTTGACTTACAATCAATAGTAAAAATCGATACTGTAATCTTGTTGCAATTAATTGTATCTTACCATGTTTTGTATCTAAATAATAATAAATAATTAAAAATTAATAGTAACTTGAAGGAGATACGATTAATTTGAAGGAGATACAATTAATTTGAAGGAGATACAATTAATTTGAAGGAGATATGATTAACTGGGGGGATGCAATTAATAAAATAGCTTTTTACGTCACAGAGTCAGGCCAGGCCTGGCCCTGTAACATAAAAAGTTCCATCGATTGCAACTCAAGACAGGACCCTGGATTGCCTACAGGAAAAAAGACATGTTGATGTCATTACACTGGTATATTTGGCAAGTTGGCTTTTGTCAAAACCCCCTCAAAAACACCTCATCATTTTGGCAATATTCAATTTCCTTGTCAAGTTGTAATTCCATAGAGCTGTAGATACCGGTATGCAAACATTCAGTGTTAAAAAAAAGACCTGTGCCTGGTAAAAAAATATGCCAATCCTTTCCTCTTCTTTTTTTTGCAATTATTTTGAAAAAAAATAAGGGGAATTGAGAGCCATGAGGCATGGTACTGATGTTTTCATACAAAATCAGAATACATGACATTTCTATTTGAATCGATAATCATGAAATCTAAACTAATCACTGACAATGGACAAGTGGGACCAAGGACATTAGATTTCTCTTTTTCTTGTTCATTTACCCGGTGTCCAATCAACCATGTACCAGAATTCATCCTTTAACTGTACAAGAATCATATACCTATCATTGATACAATAATTAATTCATTTTTCCTAGTCTAAACAGTGTGTGGCTCAGTCAGTAGAGCGTCCGCCTCACAACTGGGAGGTCGTGGGTTTGAACCCCGGCCGCGTCATACCGAAATACGTTCAAAGACGTGAGTTGCTGCTACCTTGTTTGGCGTTCAACAATAAGGGTATAGAGCAATGTCGATCTGGCGCTGCTCAGTGGCTGCCGGGCTCACGATCAATTAGGTAAAAAGAATTTCCATTTTCGGTTTAATAAAATTTGGAGTGGACTAAAAGATTATTATTATTATTATTATTGTATGACGAAACATTTAGCAAAACGCCCGTTTGAGCATTATTTTGAATGAAACCCAATCGAGAAATCAGGGGACAGTTCTTGTCTGAACTTTGTATTGTACGAAAATTGTACAACTGGGCGGGGCTTATCATAAGCGTGCACTGATGATTGGCTATCTGTCTTGTCAACTGACCTCTTCAAAACTACATTTGGTTCCTTTTAAACAACGTTTCATTATGATGTTGTTAGCTAGTCTGTACATTCCTTTCGTATGATGATCCTATACATGACGTTTCTTTATACAAGTTTCCTAAAGTCTGAACAAGCTACACACTGTAATAACCCATTGCCTTTAGAGTATCAAGAACCAAGTAACTTATTAAATCCATGGGAATGAGATAACTCAGTAGCCAATGGGTTAACGAAACAATTCATTTCTTCACACACGTAGCTCACATAAATAAAGCTAATAGTAAAAGAGGGCCACAGCTCTGACTTTTATAAACAAGCATTTACCACCATGAAAGGGGAAACCCCCATCATAAGTTACCAACAATATAACAAAAGGAATAGATTCACTATTAAGAACTAAGGGTTCTTAATTCTAAATAGTGAATCTATTCCTTGTTTGCTAACAATTCTTGAGTCTCAGTACTCCTTAGCAATGGATTCCGTTTTATCTCGGTATCTATAATTCAATGGCAACACAGAGAAAAGAATCAAGGGGCGTTTTTACCCAAAGGGTATTTATACTTTAGTCTATCTATTATCAACTCAATGTGGATTACTGAAGTCAACGTGTACATTGTATGATGGGGATTTCCCCTATGTAACACTATGACGTCTTCAACAATATAACAAAAGCCTCGTTTAATGAAGACCTTGGCTTGGGACTATAAAAAAAAAAAAAACTCAAAAAAATTGTCATGACATAAAATAAATCCCTTTATTACTAATAAAACACAAATCTCAGACTTTCATGTACAGGTACCGTACTTCCGTACAGCCCAAAATTATGTATCCTACGAAAACACTTACAGGAAACCTCATAAGAATGAATATAGGTATGCTGAAATATGTACAATGTTCCTTACAAAAAAATGTGCGAGAGATATATATTTCTCACAATAATAAAGATAGCGATTGACAAATTTACAGTATTTCATTCATGAATGTGGAACATTTACCCCAGAAAAGCAACAGCTTATTTATGTAATTTTCGACCGCCAATTGTAGTACAAAAGATAACAGCAGGTGAAAGAAATTCTTATTAACCAGACACAGTGAGAAGAAAGTATCCATAAACGACTTCGCATAGTTCGTCAGTTACCAAGAAAATGGTGATGCCCATGTCGTGCTGAGAAACTGTACATTATGCTAAGAATATCTTGCTTCATACACTTTGGTGGGGAATCTTGTAGATTGATGGGCAAGAATACTATAGATTTCTCAGAATAACTTAACTTATTTGTGGGGTGAGGCTTCCTTTAATTTTCTGTTTGATCCTTTCTTTTCTATTCTGGGATGGTCTCATACTTTAATCCATCTCGTTTGATCTATCATTCATCAAAGCTCCCTTTCCCTCAACAATTACCGTAAATGTTTGTGTATAAGGTGCACTTTTTTGCCGCCGAAAAAAATTGAAAGTCGGGGGTGCGCCTTATACACAGGTACAGAAATAATTTTTTTTAAAATTAATTTTAATTTTGATTTCTGGCGTTATGCCTGGCAATGTCTCCCAGCTCAGTAATCAGTGTGTTGACTCACCACTCGAAAACTACAACAACACTAAAATTTGTCTGTCATCTTGGTTTGAAAGTAATCTTTCTAATAGATCTCAATATGAAGTTTATAATAATAATTCATTAATGATCTTACACATTCTTCTAAAAACAACATTGTTACTATTATTTGTGACAAGTTTACAAGCACAAATCAGCGCTTTTAACTGCACCTCGATGTTAAATGAGGGTCCTTCCCCGCGTGGGTTTTCGGCAACAAAACAACAACAACAACAACAAAACAAAAATAGGAGTGCGCCTTATTTTACGGTAAACATTATATTGCACTTATTATTGGCACAATGGAACCAATGGCCCGTATTCACAAAGGAGGTTTAAATTTAACCCATAGTTTAAATCTTCATTTACATAACCCATGGTTTATTCAAAATTAGCGCAAAATAAGCGTAACACAGTCAGAGGTCCAATATCAGACGCATGCAAGGCAAGGTACGCTTAATTTGCCCTAATTTTAAACCATGGGTTAAGTAAATGAGGGTTTAAACCATTTGAACCTCCTTTGTGAATTTGGGCCTACAAGACTTAAATCATCTGTTCAGAGACAGAAAGGTGTTTACTCTGTGTTCAATCATATGAGTTAGAGCCCTTTTGGCTCCAAACAGACAAATTAGTTTGTTTGACATGCACACACAAAAAAGAAGTGTCTCAAAATAACCGAGTTATCTACAGAACAATGAATTTTGAACTTTGGATCATGAAAAGCTCACAACATCATGCTAACACAAAAATTGTTCATGATCATGCGCTTTTTCTTGAACTACTTGTGGTACTAAAAATATGCTAGATATTTACATTTAGCTTAAATTGCCATTGCAAGTCAGTCTACACGAGGTCACAAACAATCATCATACATTCCAAGAAAAAAAAGACAGACAGTCAACATCATACTTTCCTGATGATTCATTGCTAATCAAAATTATTGGGGGTCAATATTGCATAGGCCTGTACATTGCCCATCATATTATTTCTTTGAAATATCGATCTGAATACAGGGTATGACGTTTCTTATTTCATGAAATTAATTTGAAATGTACACTTCCTAACATAACCCCCAGAAAATATTCAAAATTCCTAAAATACTGGGCATCTGAATATAGAAACATAACCAAAATACCCAAATATTGACAAATATTGCACCTTATAACTATTTACATATCATCATTTTTATAGACATTATATAGTATATATACACAGCAAAGGCCTGTATTACTACTGTTTGAACTTTGAAACTATGTATAGTGGCTGTAGCATTTACACAGCAAGCAGAAATCATTGATTTTTCTCACATTCCGTTGTTTTGAGGAAGTTGCTAGGCAATCACCAGTAAACATGACAAAAAACCGAATCGAAAAAGCCCACCTCTGAGTGTGTGTTTTTTTAACGCCGGCAGAAATTTCACAGATTTTTTCAGTAAAATGACCGCTCTCATTGGTGAATGATTCCGGTTCCTGGTCACATGACTCTTCTTGCTTCTGTGCGATCGCATGCAGAGCAGCGACAAGTTGCACATGTGCATTACTTACCGCAAAAACACCAACATGTTTACCGTAATGGGTTTTTCCAGTCTAGTGCAAATCGCAGTAAAAACCCCAAAATAGTTTTTTTTTTAATGGTTTTTGGGCTGTGTAAAAGGGCCTAGTACATGTGTATGTAAATATGTCAAAGGCAAGGGGTAGCTGCAAAGGATGGGGGGGGGGTAGATAAATATCATGAATGAATTATCTTTATAACAAGCTTTCCAGGTGGATTTTCTTGGAAATGTTCTGAAATGTGATACACGTGTATCTCCTTCACCTCATACAGTATTCAGTAAATGAACACTTACGTTGTAGACGTCCCTTGATACAGGTACATGTATACCCTATTTCTTCATATCGGTTACTGAGCCGGATATCTTTGTTTCTCTCTTTTTCCACTGCTTTTTTTATATCAAAGTACCATTGCAACAGCTCTTTTATCAGGAACATGCTGTCTATTGACAGTAGGAAAGGAGTTAAATTCAGGAATATTTGAGTTAAAAGGCAAGTCGGGCCTAGGCATTATCAATTCAAATTGAATAAATTCCCTATATTATATTGTTCATGAAATTCTTTTCATTTTGGGCGGAAACACCTGTTATCCTGTATAAATGTTTTCGTTTACATTACAATACATAGGTACTGTAATTTAGAGTAATCATGATTTTGCACATATTCCAGGATTCAAGCAGGAAAGTGATATTTTGTTAAATTTATGTACAAAACAGATAGAGAAAAGTGAGGGGATGACATCATCAAATCACTGATTTGCAACATTTCACCGTTTCAAACAACTTTGGGAAACTTTAAATTCCATAACTTCCTTATTTTTCATTTAACTTTAATGAAACTGTCACTTTTTTGTTTGTTTTTAAATTTCAATCCCATTTGCCCTTTAATGCCATTCCAGCTCTCAACAAATGGTTTAAACGTAGTTCCTTATTCTAGTGGAATGTTCTGTCCTTCCCTGAAAATTTACCATTTTTATCTAAATGCCTTGCTAAATGTATGCACATACAATATTGAATACATGTCTTTCAAAGGGAACCACATCAAAAAATCACATTGTGATGTACTTCTCACTTCCTCAAACCAACATAGAAACAAATACATGGGAACATAAACAAATCAACAGGATCTTTCTAACGACCTCGATTAAGATAGTATCTAGGGGACTTATACAGATAGTATACTGATAGTATCTTACAACAAACTGTTTTAATGTCCATGGCGACTAAAGACAAACAGGGATGGCCAAAAATATTTTGAGTTGACAAATTTATCTGATCAAGGTTTTAGCCATTGATACACGTACACAATCCTTGCTTGGATGTATGGCTTCATAAAACATGCTCTGAAGTAAAAAAAATTAAAAAAAATTAAATTCCTCATTCACAATATCAACTGTCAAACAGACTTCGCATTTGATATTCCAAACATTCCACTAAAAAGTAATCACACTAAACAATATGACAAATATGTTAGGTCATGCAGAAAAATATGTATAAAAGCCATCATATTCCTTTGCACATCCATTACCTAGGTTAGCCCAATTTTTACATAAAACTTGCCATATTTCAAGTTAAATTATTTCCCTCTCAGCATGGACATACACTTTTTTCCCCTTTTCTCTTTTTTTGTGTCTCTCAGTGAGGATGACTTTGGTAGTATAATACTGTCCGATACCATGGATGAACCCAAGATGAGCTTGACCTACATGTTGAATATACTGACAGTAAGCAAGGATATTTTACATCTACATCAAGACACAGTGAAGGTAAAGACCATTTTTGGAAACGCCCCCCTCTCAAAAAATGAAATGGAAGCTCTTATTACCAATCATGTGAAAGAATATGTTTCAACTAATACGTAATGATACAAATTTTGCAGAGAAACTGCCTACTAATTGATATATTTGGTAAAATATTATATCTATTTGGACGTGTCACGCACGAGTCGCATAGTCCCATATACATCTTTCTGTGTACAGTGCTTGTAACTATACCAAGACTGTGCCAAATTTCTTATCATTTCGATGATTCCAGAACCTTGCAGTACACAGCAATACTTATATGCTAGATGATCAACCTTTTCTGATCGATTCCACAATGTTTCTTTCACAATGCAATCCCATGACCATAACTGGCTTTATCTTTAAACTCATTTCTATTTTAGATTATTGTAAAATAAAAATTGTTTTCCTTGAAATGAGGCTACAGAACCCACCCATCAGCGAAATGACACCTTTACCCAATTAATGCATAAGGACACCTACACCAGAGAAGAAATTAACATCTTTGTGTAATCTACACGTCCTTCTGTGTCATGCCCACTCCAAAGCTACAGGCTCCAGCCAGGTCAAGTTGCATCATATAACTGTTTCTTAGCATCAAAGATACACAATCTAGACTAATTGGTAACTTAATCATGATGAAGTAAACATGCTATACTGATAGATCTAGATCAAGGAAATCTCTTTCCTCCAAATGCTATGTTCTGATATCACTTGTAAGTACAATGATATTAACATACAGTATATAAGAAGATTACAAAGAAAAAGTTTTAGGAATCCCCTTGATGTAAATTTATCCAGAGATATAAAAAATAATCAAAAATATTGGATGGAAAAATCATAAATATGGGGGAGGAAAAAAGCAATATTCATTGACACTCAAAGGGCACGTACTGTAAAACCATACAAGAAATATATATCTAAACCTAAATTATACAGTCTATGGAGTCACAGATCACCTTTCCCGTATTGTTCTGTTTTGTTTATGTTTTTATGACTAATCAACCTATTTGTACCTGAAATAATTGCTATGCGCGAGAAAATTCTAGTTTTGGAAACTAAACCAAGGCAGGATAAAGACGAAAACAGCATTCTCATTCTTTTTCTGTCAGTTTGGATGAATATCGCATCGGCAGTTCATGTGCTGTTCAGCAAGATTAAGTCCATTTCTTTTAATTTTTAATTTTTGATCATTCTAAAACCCCAAAGTAAACTTCAATTCAGCCTTCTCCCAATGATCCAAGCAATTCCTCTTACAATATTAATTGCATGACCATTCCTCAACTTTTATTTATTTTGTCCAGGATATTTGCAGGTGTATGAAAATGACTACACCCATAACATGGACACCTCTTAAAGGTACTATGTCCCATTTGCAGGCCAAAAAATGAAAAAGTTAAATTCCAACTGCATTTGAAAGATAATACTAATTTAGAACTTCCCTAAAAATGGTGGGGCTTGAAAATGTCTTCAAGTGGGAAAATAACGACTATTAGTTGTCAAATCGACTTTAGGGCTATAGAGCCCAAAAGTAATAGTCTTGATTTTCAGACTTTTTGTACCGAATGGTCATACGTTTTATGCTGCGCAAAGATTCAATCAGTTTAATTTTGGCCATCACAAGAAGTGGGTTATTGATGTAGACAAATGCTCATGTACCCTTTACAACTCTTTTCATGTATGTTATTACCATAGAAGAAAAAAGGCCAGTCAGTCACTCAATAGTGTCTGACAGTGAAGTCTAGCAAGTAAACAGGTTTCCTTGCATAATTTGAATATGAGGACACTGCTAACGTTTAAATTTCACAGATAGGACATACATGACATATTCATAATTCCTGCAAAGTTCTACAGCATTTGAAGTTGGCTGCAAAAGGGACATAGTACCTTTAACATGGACACCTCTGACCAGCATATGAACTCTTACTAATCTATAGCCCTCACACAAGGACCAATTCAAACCTGTCCACTTCCTTAGTTTCCTCTTTGGACATGATTTACAATGCAACGAATGAGCTAGAGAGGCTAGTCGGTGTGGATTACACACGCCTTTTAACACTTTCCTGGTTACATAGGTATTGTTGCCTCAGTTTGCCATGCAGTGCAGTGCTGTCTGTCATGCATCGATAAAATGCAAAAAGTCGTATTGACAATGCAATCAATTAAAATCGTAATATGAGCACACTTTTAGTTTCTATACCGGTCGTACATATGGAGCTACAAGTACTACTGTAGTATTGTAAGCCAACATTGAATTTGAGGTCTTTATTATAAAAAATACAGTAAGGGTGTTTAGCATAAGTTTATTCATTGTCATGCACTAACTTTTCGAAAGAAACATTCATGTAATGTCTGGAAGTGGAAGCAATTGGAAGAGTTGATTAAATGAATCATTGTAGAACGTGAGGTTATGGAATTACCAAAATAGGAAGAAAGTCACTCAGTCTTGATGAAAGTCACATGCACTACACAGAGAAATGACTATATGGGACTACACACACATGAGGCATTCAAGTATGGTCCATCTTGTTAGCTGTTTCTTGCCACATTTCAAATATGAGGGAACTTGGGGCGCGTTCATGCTTGATTTTGACGGCCAGAATCAGGCATCTGTTACGCGTTTAGTTTAAAACACGGTTGCGTCTTAGCTCACTTTTGTAGAATCACCGAAAAACGGCGATCACGATCGCCGATCGTAAACTCACAAAAAGATGCGTTTACAATTTGTAAACGCGTTTAAATGGGGTCAACGCACTGACCTCTAGTAGGTCTACGTAGCATGCACAGTGAAGGTTTGCGAATCCAGCTGGAAGACCAATTAAGGCCACACACGTAGAATTGCCTTGGGAGCCAGAGAAGTAAGCATGAACACTACATCGTGGAACTGCGATCAAGATGAGCGTTTACGATGAGCGTTTCAGATCGCTCATTCTGCCTTCAAAATTTAAGCATGAACGCAGCCTTGGTGGAGGGCCATTCCATGAGAAGAAGGACATGACATCAAAAAAAGAAATGTACCTCTTATGTTAATTCTTTGATTTATCACTAACCTTATGCCATGGATGTTCATAAAACATTAGGGCCTTTCAAATTCAATACAATTTTTTTTTCATTTTTGTTGATTTCCTAAGATCTCAAACTATCATCAAAAACGTACATGTGGGACTGTAGCTGAAAAAACCCAATTTATTGCAGATTACACAGGATTCTTGTAATATTTTTTCCTAAAATTTCGCTAAATGGAAAAAGATGAATATATTTCCATATTCTAAAGGGGTCCTGTGATATTTAATCTATTACATAGGGGTGAAAATGGCCTCCGGACAAAATGTAACGCGAGTTACCGTAACGTGAGTTACCGACATATTTGCTTCCTGCATTTTACTAGTCCATTGTTTCTTATCTTTAATATTGTGATCTTATACTAGTAAGTCACAACCTACTATCAAATTAAAGTAGGAAAGATTTTGTCAAGATTGTCTAGTATGAGGAGAAAAGAGGGTCTCGTAGAATTGACCATGTCCTTTTTTTGTAACGCGAGTTACCGAAATTCAATAATCCAAGAATCTAAAAATGTTTGTTCTTCAATATTCTTTTTTGTTTCATTCAGTTGTTCTATATCTACCCTGTCCATGTTTGAAAAAAGTATCTTGTAGATCCTAGCAGTTCTAAAGATATAGGCACATTATCGTGTCAATGTACCCATTAAGTGTAACGCGAGTTACCATGGAATGGCCCGGAGCATTTCTTTTGAAATGATCTTCCAGACACAGACATGATATGAGAAAGCTCACAAATTATTTGTGACCAAATCTCAACCTTCTTTTTAAAGATCAATACATCTGAACTTTGGTCATTTATAGCCCGAGAATACCTCCACAAACATATCTATTCAAGGAAATCTTCTTCCTGTCATACACATTAAATCCAACAGAGACAAACTGTCAACAAACCAAACTTGGAATTGCATCTTCAGAGGAAAGAGCACGTCCAGGATGCAGTGTAAATACCATGGGACATCATGCCCATGTGTACATCTGCCCACTTAAAGAACAACCTTCCCTTTCAATTGTGATCTTTCTATTCATTGCCAATTTGATGGGAGGATAGATAGGGATTTGTACAATGCCAGTACGGTATGTAATGCGGATGAACAATGATTTCTACACCAAGATAAATAAAGTCTTTTTTATCATTTTTAAAGGGTTAAATAATGATATTGCCTCCTTAAACTGCAATGCTGGCATCTTGTTTTTTTTTAATAATTAAAAAAAAATGAATAGATAAATAAATATGAATAATAAATAAATAAATAAATAAAACTGAACAAAAAATAAAAAGATATTGATTAGTGAAAGATCCATTGATCTACATGTACACCTTGTATTTTTTGTTAAGTTGCCTATCTTTAGGGAATAATAACAATCTTGATGTTTCTAAAAATATGTTTTCCAATTTCAATGCCCAATTAAATTGCACCAGTAGTAGTACTACTAGTACATCAACTTTTTGTTTTTACTCCAGGACCTCCTGTAGACATTACCACTGCTCTACCAGTAGCACTAAGCCACAATACATGTACCCTCTCATTATTACTTCATTACATGGGGGTGGGGGAGGGGCAATCCCTTATAGTTTAATTCATCAACAACAGGATTTTGCACTGAAATTATAGTTATTATTCTCACAAACATAACAGGGTCTATTGACATTGACTCTATTGATTGTTAGGTATTTCATATGGACCACTGTATAGGAAGAGCAAGTAGTGAGTGTGAAACCACAATAAAAACAAACAAAAGTCTGTGTTTCATACTCTGTTAAATTTATTGACTTAAAGGTAAAGTTGAGTTCTGGTCATGTGGTTGCATTGTGAAAGAAACATTGTGGAATCGATCAGAAAAGGTTGATCTTCTAGCATAATTGGTGTGTACTGCAAGGTTATGGAATCATAAAAAAGATAAGAAATTTGGCCCAGTCTTGGTAAAGTTACAAGCACTGTACACAGAAAGATGTATATGGGACTACACGAACATGTGGGCGATGTGGCATAAGAATCCATTCCAATTTTTACATGCCATATTTAGAATATTAAGGCATTTGAAGAGCCATGCTTTTCAGGGAACATTTTGTATCTGATGTTCTTCCACACTTGCATAATAAATTGATGACGCTCACAAATTATTTTTCACCTCTTCCCAGAACTCAACCTCCTCTTTAATCGCATATATGGTATTTGTACAGTTTCAATCAATAAAATATTCAAGATGAAGATCGCTTTTGTTATGTTGTCTAGTAGCTGGGAAACTTTGTTGCAGCTGGGTATCGTTTTAATTGGGGAGTGGGTGGGGGGATCCTAAAGTAGTATGTTGTGGTCTCATAAAAGTACCTTCAAATTTTTATCAAACTTAAAATCTTTTGTTGGCCAACTGTTCTTGTGTATTGCAAATGTGTATAAAATGTTTCTTTGTATGTATTGTATTGCGCTTGAAACTCAGTTGTTGACTAACTCTTTGTAAAAATCACTTTCAGTTATACTTAAATTTAAAAATGAGCTCACTCTTAAAAACAAACAATAGAATATAACATTATCATTACAAAAATTCAGGGGAAAAAATACACAGGGGCTCGGGCGAATTAGCCCCCGAAATGCCAAAAAAGAGCCCCTGAAAGTCATAAAAGAGCCCCCCAAAATTGCATAGAGTTCAATTATTTTCATGCAAGCAAGCTTGAAATGTAGCCCCCGAAATGTTTAAAGTATTTTTTTCCCTGCAAAAATTCTATGTGTACAATGTTCATTATGATCCAATGCTGTATGAGTATTAATATGCCATGCATTATGAATATAAATGAAGTGCATACATGACATTGACAATCTGTACCTGACACCATGATCATAGACTTAGTGTGGGAGGGCTAATATGCTGCCCACCCACCCACTTCTAGTTTCTTCAAAACTCAAAAGAGAGAGGGAGATTCTAGGAAAACCTACATGAATCTCACTACGTTATTACTATAGAATCACTTTTAAGGTTAGAAAGCAGAATTTATGAGTACCTGCACAATTATACCATTGCTATAATGATGAACTACAAAAATTACATGTAGCTCTGATTTGGATTTCAAATACATGTACTGTACTGTACTATTAGTGAGAGGAGAGGAGAAGCAAATTAAAATCGGAAACAAATTTGGTTAAGGGTGGGGGGGGGGGGGGCAGTCTGTCATAACTGTGTATGCATAGCACATACATGTGTACATGTATATACAAGTACATACAGGCTTACACATTTGTTTACAATCAAGTCTAGACTCTGGACTACACAGTTAAGTTATATACAGGTACTTGTTACGAAAGCTTAAAAACAAGGAACTCTGTTCGAAGCTCTCTGATCAAAGCATCAAACGTTATACCAAGACAAACATGTCTATTTTATAGTCGATATCTCAAATCCATGTTTGTTCATGTATGCACATATACATGTACATACATGTAGAGTGTACAACGTTTAACTTATCCATGCTCAATGGTTACATTGTAGATTACCATAAATTTTCTGAATAATCTGTTCAACCTCACAATAAACTTTAAAGCTGCGCCTATTCTGAAACTAGATCTTTTGTACATGATAATTCTATCACAAAGCTTCCAAGGTGAGGAGAACTATCCACTTCATACATGTACAGTACTGTAGATGCCCTCATTCAACCGTTCACTTGCCAGGGGCTACTTAGTAGACAATACCGGTATAGGCCATTTTCGTAATGTTATCAAATTGAATGCAATTGGATACATTCTGTGTTGTTTGGTAGGAGAAGCCATAATGATTTTCCTACATGTACCTTTTAAACAACAATTAATGTCTACATGCAATTTGCATTCTGAGTTGTTTTCTGACTATCGAAAGAAATACAATTATTTGTAACTTTAACAGGTGAATGAAATAATTTGTAATATACACTGTAGCACTTCACAAAGACTTACACTGTATGCATTAAATTTGATTAAATTATGAAAATGGTCTATCTTCAACAGACAATTGAACCAAGTTAAAAGGTTAAAAACATTTTCCATGCACACCAGAAGAAACATGTCATATGTACATGTACTGTACATTCAAAGAATGGGGCAGGTTTAAACAACTGCTTGGGCAAGTACAAATACTTCACCCAATCTGATTATTCTACAACTTATATGCTTGGCAGCAATTACAATACTTTCTCAAAATTCCAAACTTAAATATTGTACCTAACAGATACTCGGACATAAACTTTATCCAAACCAAAAATTCCCAAACCCAATCCCAACCAAAGCTCTAAATTCATATTTTGACAAAATAAAGGCTGCAATAAGTCGGATCATCATTTCGGGCTTTTTGGCAGATCATATTTTTGCAGCACCCTATAGTGTCTCAATACATGCATCACGAGGAGGTAGGGATTCCACCAAGATGGCCTCGAGACATAGACCATGACTCTCTACACAAGTCTGTCTCCCGATAATTGCGTGTAATTATGTATGACACTCACTGATTAGGCTTAACCAGAATCAAAGTGATTGCCACAAGTTACGGCCGAGTAGGACGCCAACGAAGAATGACAAACCCAGCAGAGAAAGTGTGCATCGGGCTTCAGGTCTGATGCACCCTGACGCATTTCATTAAAGATAAAGTTGAGTTCTGGTCATGCGATTGCATTGTGAAAGAAAAGGTGTGGAATGGATCAGAAAAAGTTGATCATGTAGCAAGTATTGGTGTGTACTGCAAGGTTCTGGAGTCATCAAAATCATAATAAATTTGGCCCAGTCTTGGTAAAGAAACAAGCACTGTACACAGAAAGATGTATATATGGGACTACACAAATAGTGTCTGGCCCACTTACAGTACCTCAATTTCATTATCTTTCTATGCTCATTACTCAGCCAGTATACATTTTCTACCAAAATTGTTTGGCAAATGACATTTATTTCTAATCTTGAGCATTCAGTGTATTAGTTTCGTCTGATTCTGTGAGAATTCATTTTCTTTTTTTACCAGAACTCAAGTTTATCTTTAATGGGCTAAACATGCCGGGGCACCCGCGACATTGCATTAGCATTACTTCATGTTTACAAAATAATGAGCATGGAGAGACGGAACATTATCTACATGTATGGATGCGCCACCATTAACATTTTTAAGGAAAATTTGTTGTTTGCATTTCCATGATGTGTAGACAGGCCCTGGTTCTACTCATTGTACTTTCACTTTGCACTTCAAATGTTTCAGTTGCCTTTCTTTTTTAAACCTTTGCTTAATAGGTATACACATTTCTCTTTTTACCAGCGCTACATGGACATCATATTCATATAACATTACATAAACTTTGGGTCTATAATATATTGTCGGCTACTGATTGTTATGCAAAACTCAATTTGAGTAAACATTGTAACAGTTGATAGGGGTTTCACTTTTGGTATGTCACAAAAATTGCCCCAAACCCGTGGAATGACCCAATTAGAAAGGCTTATATTACCGTGGTTATTTCAATATCCACATTTAGCCATGGTTGAAAACTGTGGTTAGTGGTTAACCAACAGCAATGACATAATTCTGGATCATGTCAAAATCGAAAGTCACAATATACCTTGGCCCTTCTATAGGTGACAATCAGACAAGTATAATATCACATTTAATACCGGTATGTGTAAAATGAGCCATCAACATCCAAACTCTGGCTACAAAAGGTATCGTCCTTCTATTTGAGAATGTCAACCGATCTCAGTATTTTGTAGCATTAAAGTTTTTGCATCCTATTGGTTCATTACAACTATAAACTAACGTAGCGAAGTCAACCACTGTCCAGTAATGTAATTTGTAAAGAAAATTTGAATACGGTACTCAAATCTGGAGGCAAATGGCAAATAGGCTGTCAGATTCCAAACTCTACTTTTATTTATTTTCAAATTTAAAAAAATTAAAAATTAAATTAAAAAAATTCTAAAAATAAAATGGAAAAGAAGAGTGATTTGGTGGAAAACAACACTTTAATGAAAATAACTCAACTATAACAAGATTTCCTTTTCTTAAGCAAGGGCATCTCAAGATAAAAACATATAGAGCTACATGTGTACACATACAGTGTACATGTACACATGTATATAAATAATTTTTACCTCATCTCCCCTCCCCCAACTATTTCCCCAACATGTAACATTTTGAAATACCTCTAGTAGTAAGCTTTGAACCCTGAATTATTGAGTGGGTGTGAATGGGGGAAACTGAGTCATACCGATACGCAATCTAATGAAACTAATTAGCAATGTGCTTTGAAGCCTACTGCACTATACAAGTGTGTTTCATTCACCGAAGGCTTTAATCATTTATATGTGGCTTCATTCAGGTATACTAAACTAATGAGTAATAATCACATGTACATTGTCATCACAAAATGAAGTCCTAGTTCTCTTGTTAACTTTCTTTGACTTTTCTAAACTTTACTCATATTAAAGATAAACTTGAGTTCTGGTAAAAAAAAGAAAATGAATTCTCACAGAATCTAACGAAACTTACACTGAATGTTCAAGATTACAAATAAATGTCACGTGCCAAACAATTTTGGAAGAAAATGTATTCTGGCCGAGTATTGAGCATAGAAAGATAAGGAAATCAGGGTAGTACTAGCCCCGACACCATGTGTGTTGTCCCATATACATACATGTATTTCTGTGTGAGTGATTGTTACTTTACCAAGACTCTGCCAAATTTATGATGATTTTGATGACTCCAGAACCTTGCATTACACATCATTACTTGCATGCTATATGATCAACTTTTCTGATCCATTCCACACCTTTTCTTTCACAATGCAATCACATTACCAGTACTCAAGTTTATCTTTAAAGTCCGTTTCATCTGCCCTGGATTTATGACAAATTTTAAAATTTTGGTTCATTTGGGATTTTGGTTGAGTTAAATTAAGAAAAAAGCATTGGAATAACATCTAGGGTTACATACAAATGTATAGAATAGATCTGGGATTGGAATGTGGCAAGAAAAAAGAGATATCCAAATAACCTTGTGTATTGTCCTGGATAGCCCTAGTATAAGAAGAAATCGTAATTCAAACCAATGCTTTCATAGCAGGTTAGCACTCTAAATGGTTGATTGAAACCAAAGAAAATAATTCATTCTAAATAAATGTAATCACACTCCCTCCAAGGTGAATTGTCTTGATACATTCTCATGATCCAATTTTAGATGCCTGATGTTCAGTATTGAGGATAAAGGTGTGACACAACCTAATATATATGGACAAGATATTCCCGGTAATTTTAATGTGTTTCTAATAATTTTGACAAAAACGTTTATCTTTATTCATGTAATCATTTTTCATACAATTCGTGTAATAATTTTTTTTCTCTAAACCCAATCCATCAAAGAAGAACAAAAAAAGAGGTGTTCCATACATTAACAGGTAAAATTTCCCCAAATTTTCTAGACATTTCATAGAGGGAGGCAATACAGGTGACCACCTACGACAAGTGGCCCTGGCACAGAGATGGCCAAAGCTGCAGTTCTGACTGTTCATGCACCAAACTTCCAAACAAATACTGAATAAGATTCCAATGACTTACTTGCTCCCTCAGTCCGTCCTCCTTGCCTCCTCCATACGACCTGTCTAGTCTCCATGTTGACCTCGAAGGACTTGCGCTCTGGTCGCTTGCGGCCATAGAAGCGGGTCAGGAGCGTGCCCAGGGCCATGTTATGCTGCATGCTGTGGATGTCCTGTTCGCTCAGCTCCATGGTGCCGTTCTGTACCACTGCCATTTTCAAGCAGTCAACACCAACGACCCCTCAAAGGTCCTCAGTAGTGCACACCAGAGCTACCACAATGTTGGCTGATCTTCCTTCCAGATCGGCACAAAATATCTAAAAATAACAAGTGACGATTGTTGTTAAATGGCTCGCTAAAATGAAGAAATATTTTATTTTTATACGTGTAACATAGATCAATTCACAGGACCTGCTGAGATGAGAAGAAAGTTTCTTTTTCTTTTTCCGTTGGGGGGGGGGGGGGTCAATTTAAAATAAATCTATAAAGAACAAAAGGAGCAGTTGGAAATGGAAAGACATTAAAGGGAAAGGATGTTTAACAACTTGTCCAAATGACAGATCTGGATCCTATCTGATCTGTATTCTGTACAGGAATAACAACTCCTTTTGCAGTCAATATATCTGGAGTTAGACCATTTAGAGCTATGTAAAATATCATTAATGTTTTTAATGTGATTCTCTGGTGAACTGGCAACCAGTGTACCGTAGGTCCTTAAGAAGTGGGGTTATTCAAGAGAATTTTGAGAGGCTGCAAATTTCTCTTTAGTACCTTCTCCCTTGGGGCATTACTCAAAATGTAATGGATAGCATATTATCATAGGTCCTTTAATTCTAAAGGGAATAGACCCTCCCAACTCCCAAGTCATTATTTCTTTCAAAAATTGAACTTTTAGTCATTTTGTGTGTTGGAAAAAAAGTGGGTAGAACTTGTCCACCACTTTTCAGAGACATATTATTACTGGTTAAGCTAATTTATAGAGCCCATGTACATGTATACATACATGATAGTGATTACAACTTTTCACCACACTACTTCTCTGATTTTTTTGCTTTCCTCTAAAGTAGTCTGCTATCAAGGTTGGATTTCCCTTTAATCTGTGCTTTAAATATCAGTATAATGAAAATTAATTTGAAGTAGGTCTATACAGCAACGAGCAGCAATAAATGAGAGATTTATAAAATGACTATAGAATAAAACCTACAATATGTCATGAGACCTCTGCTCACTTTAATTCAGAAATACTGAATTAAAGTTTGTATCAGCATATATATATATATACGAAATAAAATATTTCTCATAAATAATTTTATGGTGTCCACTCATGTAATTTGTAGCTTCTCTACAGATTTAACTAAAACCAAATAAATGCAAAAAGAAAAAAGAAAAAATAAGAAAAAATAAAAAATATATCACATAAATTAGAATATAGAATCTAGACTCTTCATGGATTGGGGATCGAACCTGAAAACTAAAAAAAGAGAAAGGGTTTAGGAGGTATTACAATCTAAAAATACAATAGACTTGAAGTTCAACAGACAGAAATGATGATAAATTACCATTCTTCATGATAATTGATATAGATCTATGGGAAGCTAAAGATAACATAAATACACAGATGTGGAACTATGGATCTCATGCCCACATTCATAAAGTTGAGCTCAATACATCACATTCACAACTGTCCATACAAAATCCAGTCACACACGTACACAAATGTGAAGTCATTAGAACAACACCATCTAATTTTGCTGCTAACAAAATGTTAGACTAAGTTTCAGTGAGTGCGACAAGAAATGAAGAACTGTATAAACAAAAACTATAATAAAAACATACTAAAGTAAAAAGTTGATAAAGTCTGACTCTGAACTTCCCGAACACTGATGACACAAATTAGACTATGTGTTAATCCTTTATCCTTTATCCATGCTTAAATCATTCACAGAATCAGAAACTGCCCCTGCCCTGTCCTCACCCAGTTTAGTAGCTTGCCGCCACCCCGTACCGTCCCCTTTCAAGTGACTCGAGTAGCTAGGTAGCTCTGCGGCCAATGCCCTTCTTCAAATAAGCATGCATGCGCTACACTAGATCTGCTGCATGAGAAACATTAAAAAATGTCACACCTCAACTCTCAAGCCAACTACCGCTACCGAGTAGATCTACTGCCTTCTGGCATCGGTTCATTATCTTCTGGAATTTACCCCCAAAACCACAGTTTAAATAAAATATGGCACAAATGACATGAAATAATACCTTTATATGCTGCTTACGGTTGACCTACAACAAATCGGGATAAACTACTTTGTGACTATTTCCTAAAATGATGTGAGACAACATCCAAAGACACCGATACACCTTCCAGTCCTATCCATTCATTCTTGTGTTAGTGTGTTATCATATCATTTGATAGCTGTACTACTTCCGTCTTTATTGTCAGACGCGTCCATTTGACTGTAGGTGAATAACCTGTGATCATGTTAATATTTTAATTATTTTTAGTGAAGATGCTGACAATGCTTTAAATTTTTCAATCGTTATTGAAACAAATATCTAATGAAAGTTAGTGTGTTAATTTATTTATTCAAATTTAAGGTACTTTGTACTTCGATTGTCACTTTTTTTCGAAAGAGCCCTATCGTGCAATGCAATAACCCCAATTGAGCTCAATAGAACGCAAGAGGGGGATGTTCTACATGATGGTGCGTTTGTGGCACTGATCTCTACGGAAAAATCCGTAGAGATCAGTGGTTTGTGGTGATTGGAGATGACAATGATCCATAGCTATACCGTGTGAGTCCAAAAAAAAGTTTACACTCAGAAAATTGTCATTTATTTTAAAAGTCAGCTATGAACGAAAGGTTATCATACATGTTTTGAAAGAGTGTTATATCCCGAATCGTTTGGTATCATTTTGTGTGGTAAGTGTACACGCTGGGATGAACAGGAGGCATTGTTTGCGAGAATGCAAAAATCGACTGTCTTGCGCAAAGTATTAAAGGTAATACAAAGTTTTGAGAAATTTTGAAAATTGAATGGTGGTGATTCTTTTCAATTTTGATATATTTGGATGCCCCTGTGGATGTAATACAAGCACTAGAAAATTTAGCCCGGTAAATTCTGCTAAATTTCAAATGGCGCCGTACGGCCGTACAATGGTAGCTGCGACCATAAAAATTTCAGAATATGTAGTTGTGATATATAATTTCCTAATAGCTAATAGGTCGATTTTAGTTAAGAAACATTGTTTCATAGCTTAATTAATATCTTGACCTTGAGAGGGAGCTATACAACATAAAGAGTTTATTATTTATAATTTCATAACTTTAGAATCGATTTCAACCGCGACAACGATTACTGAATATTCTAGGGTCGCATATGCTTCCAATATGTTCATTTGAACCAAATTCATGACCCCATAATTACCTTTAAGGTGAGAGAATGAATTGCATGTATCAAATGAGATGCATTGCATATGCTTTTTGCAGAAGCAAAGTCACACTCACACACGCGCACAAATGTTCTTTGATATTTGATATGTGTTCGGGATGTTATTTGGATCTGCAAAGACCGAATTAACTTAAGTACCCAAATCCCAATTGTTTTATTCAAACATCACATTTATTACTCTGGCGCAAATCTCCTGTTCATCCGAGCGTGAACACATACCACACAAAAATGATACGAAATGATTTGGGATAAAACACTCGTTCATAAGACATATGATAATTTACTGTTCATAGATGAGTTTTAAAATAAAAAGAAATTTTCTAGGTGTAAACTTTTTTTGGAAACACACTGTAGATCCATATATCTATGCACTGATTACACTATTTTATATCAGTAATAAAAAATAATTGATTCGATGCTCCTTCAAGGGTCATAATTTATTTTAAAGTAAGCAGTACCCCCAACCCCTTGAATACGGTAAACCCTTTGCTCCCATGTGGTGCACTTGCCTAAAAATTATAAAAATAAAAATAAACGTTGTTACTAGTTTAAATACATTCACAATATACGTTTATATATGACATGTATATGATAATAATAATATAATATTTATAGAGAGCATAATAAACAAAAGTTTCTCTATGCTCTGTACAAGCATGAATGACAAGATAAATATAATCACACAAAAGGAATCAACAAAGAAAAATATACAAATCATATATCTAATGCTTGATTGCTTGAACGGAGTGTTCGGGGTGGGTGGTATATATATTATATAGATAATGTTTATAAAATGTTTTGCTAAAAAGGAGCACAATAAAGCATGTAATAAATGTATTTATATCCTCTGAGCGAGAAACGTATATGGCATTTAAATGGTCTGCTGAAAAAGTTGCTAGCTTTAAATAAAATCTAGATAATTACGTGGATAAAATGATAAGTGAACTGAGTACTGTTGAAAGATCAACGTCCCAGTTCAGTGTGGATGGTTTTGTACACTTCTTTGTGATTTCTTTTCCCTAGAGATTGGGGTCTGTGAGAAGAAAGTTCGGAGAAAATCTCAGGCAAAAATCGGTGTACAAGTAAATAAACCATGGTTCGATAATTAATGTAAACAGGCAAGGGATTCGTACTTTCGTTTAAAGAATAAACTGAAGCGTAAAAAGAAGGTTGAGCCAACTGATAAAAAGAAATGAGTGGCGAAAGTTGTAAAGTAGCGAGGAAAATACAAACGGTTGCTCCGTAGAAAATGATTTTATACAGCAAATCTCTAAATGATAATCTCAGGTCAACAAAAAAGACAAATCCACAAGAGTATTGAAAAATTTTGAGTGGAAACCTTGACAAACAGGATGGTGTCATCTTGGATCTCCAAAGAAAAATGGAAATCATTGAACATGATTTAAAGCACCTATACAGAAGCAGCGGCAGACATGTGAGGATAAAAATGTGAAGTTACAACAACAGTTAAATGCGCAAGAACAATATTCTCGAAGAAATTGCGTACGCCTGTTTGGGGTGCCAGAGCAAGAAAAGGAAAACACAGACGAGTTGGTCTGCGATATTGCTAGGAATCATCTTGGAGTAAATATCAGAGAGGATGACATTGACAGGAGTCATAGAGTGCGTCGACGGGTAGAACCGACAGGAGGATCGGCACGTAAACCGCGTACTATCATCGTTAAACTCACTTCCTACAGACTTCGGAAACTGTTGCTGCAAAACAAGAAAAAACTCAAAGTAAACAAAACTGGGTACAGCATCTTCGAAGACCTAACAGCTGCAAACAGATCTATTCTGTGGGAGGCCCAAAAAGCTAGCTGGAAACCTGAAAGCAAGATAGAGTCGGCATGGTCAATGGATGGACGCATACTTGTATCCATCAAAACTGGGGACAATAAAACAATGAAGAAGCGGATTTTTTCCGTGAAAGACATTGAAAACATATGAAAACTGATGAAATGATGAAGAACATTTTATTCTACCTGCATGAAGTTAAATTACAAGTCTTTCTTGAAGTTACCTATTTGATATCTTGAGAAAAAGACATGTCATCAATATTTTCCAAAATTTTATGTAAGTCTAATTTTTTTCTATTTTGAATTACATCCTAGGTTAATGACCTATTCCTCTCACTTTGAGTTAATTGTATTTCTTTTTTCATTATATTTTTGTGTTAACTTGCTATATCTGCTATTTTGTAATTTGTAATTTGTATCTCTTATCTTGGTGTGCATGAATGTGTGCATGAAGTGTGATTGTGTGCTATTGAAACTGTATGGATATATCTCAGCATGTATTTCCTTTCAATCAAGTAAATGATATAGAGTTTAAATGTATGTTTTCTGAAGTGCAATATGATATTACTAATAATGATATGAACTTTGATATGTTTTCGACAAGGCTTGATACAGATGAAAATGGGTCGCTTAATGATATTGATCCAGATGATAATTTTTTCACATCTAATAATCCCATTAAGTACTGGCTACCTGTTGATTTTAATGTGAACCAAGATTTAATTAATAACTATAAACAAAAATTTAGCATTCTCCACTTTAATTCTAGAAGTTTGAATAAAAATTTTGACGCTATTGATCAGTTTATTAGTCAACTTAACTTAAAATTTTCTATATATGGTTTTAGTGAAACCTGGATTCACGATAACACAATGTTATTATTTAATAGGGATGGTTACACATTTTATCATAATGACAGACGAGGTAGGAGAGGTGGAGGGGTTGCACTCCTGGTTAATGAATTATTTGATGCTAAAGTTCGAGATGATATTTATTTACCTGAAACTCTCTGTGAATATCTTTTTATTGAAATCATATTGGATAATTGTAAAAACATAATTGTTGGTATAATTTATAGAGACCTTAATAAACCCATTTGTGATTTCAATGAGGATATGAATGCTTGTCTTGAAAAAATATCTTTAGAAAATAAATCAGTTTATATAATGGGAGATTATAACATTGATCTACTTAAATATAATTCGCTTCAATGCATTGATGATTTTGTAAATATTATGTATAACAACTCATTTCGCCCATTAATTGACAAACCTACAAGAATTTGTAAGAAGTCTGTCACTTTGATCGATAATATCTTGACAAATGTAGTCACTAAAGACATTCACTCTGGTATTTTCTATAGTGATATAACGGACCATCTACCTATTTTCCAAATAACCAACCTCTCTATTAGTCCTTGTCATAGACCATCGTCATTTTTCCACATAAGGAAAACGGATCCTCTAAGTTTAAGTTCATTTCAGAGAGATTTATCTGTTTTAGAATGGAATGAAGTATTTTTTTCTTGTGATGTAGATGAGGCCTATAATTCATTTTTAAACATATTTAAAACTGTGTATGATCATAACTTTGTTGTTCGTAAAGTGAAGAAAAGAAAACTGCCACGAAAACCTTGGATAACCCCTTCACTGTTAAAAAAGATTAATAAAAAGTATAGATTATATAAAACATTTTGTAAGAAAAGAAACGACAGCAATGAATGTAAATATAAAAAATTTAGAAATAAATTAAACTTAATCCTACAGTCTGTAAGAAAAAATTATTTTGTGATTTATTACAGAAGAATAGGAATAATATGTCTAAAACTTGGGAAGTTATTAATGATTTATTAGGAAAGAGAAGAAAATGCCAATTTCCTAATTATTTTCTTAAAGATAAGGACAAGTTAACTGATCGTCAATTGATTGTAAATGAATTTAATTCTTATTTTTCTAGTATTGCTACAAAACTAAAATCTCAACATATTCAGAAACCGAAATGCAATTTTAGTTCATTTTTACGAGATCCTTGTAGCAAATCAATATTTTTTCATCCTACCAATGTAACAGAAGTTTTGAATATTGTCAAATTGCTCAATTCAACCAAGAGCACAGATTTTGAAGGAATAAGTCAGTTCATTATAAAACATGTTATACATTTCATTGTCAAACCTATTGTTTTTATATGTAATCTTTCCTTCTTGTCAGGAAAAGTTCCCAAGAATTTTAAAGTAGGAAAAATCATACCCATATTTAAAAAAGGTGATCCCCACATATTCTCTAACTATCGACCAATAACATTACTCCCCTGTTTTTCTAAGATACTGGAGAAATTAATTTATAATAGGCTCTTTAATCATATTAATAAAAATAATCTTCTGACTGTTTCTCAATATGGTTTTAGAAAAAACTCATCATGTGGACATGCTCTAATTGACCTTCATGATTACATACTCAATAAATTAGATAATAAATTGCATACATTAGGCTTGTTTCTTGATTTGTCGAAAGCTTTCGATGTTATTAACCATGATATTCTCCTCACTAAATTAAAACATTTTGGTATACGCGGTATTGCTTGGGAATGGTTCAGGGACTATTTAAGTGATCGTATTCAATTCACATCATACAACAGCTTTATTTCTGACAGAGAGAGGATCCAGTATGGAGTCCCACAGGGCTCCATGCTGGGTCCTCTCCTATTTTTAATTTACATAAATGACCTTAGTTCTGCTTCATCTTTTTTTCATTTTGTCTTATTTGCTGACGACACAAACCTGATTGCATCTCATAATGATTTTGATAAATTAATGTCAGAAGTAAATAAAGAATTAGAAAAGGCTGTTGAATGGTTTAATGCTAATGAATTGATTATAAATTATGACAAAACAAGTGTACTTTGTTTTCATAATAAAACTAATCCTTGCAATATTAATGATGTACAAATATTTATAAACAATATAAATTTAAACGTGTCCTCTTCTGTTAAATTTCTTGGTATCCTTTTGGATGACACTTTATCTTTTCAGGATCATCGATTGTATATAACTAACAAAATTTCTAAAAACATTGGTGTTCTTTGTAAATTACGTGTATTTCTGCCTGAAAAAGTATTGTTTATGTTGTATAATTGTTTAATTTTGCCTTACTTACATTACTGTAATATCACCTGGGCCGGTGTGGGAACAACTAAACTAGAACCTCTCCATAAACTTCAAAAGAAAGCTTTAAGAATTTGTACAAACTCCCATTATCAAGCTCATTCACGTCCCCTGTTTTTTTCGCTTAAGAACACTCAATATTTATGATATACATAAAATTCAAAGTGCTATTATGATGTATAATGTTTATAATAATTATGTACCTAAAAGAGTTTGTCAAATGTTTATCCTTAATAAATCTGTTCATTCGTATAATACTCGTTCCTGTATCAAATATCATTATCCAAAGGTCTCTACCCAGTTAATGCTTTACTCTTTTAGACATAATGGTCCCCGGATTTGGAATGATTTAACTGATAAGCTAACACTATGCACAACTATATCATCCTTTAAAGTTCTATTGAAGAGACAGTTGGTCTCTTCTTATTTCCCTTAACTCTTTCTTTTTCTTGCAATGTACCATGCATGTGTGTGCGTGTGTGTGTGTGTGTGTGTGTATCTATAATGTGTAGTATATTATTTATATATTGTTATTATTGTCGTAACGTATACAACCATGTAATCTCGTTATTTATTATTTATGTCAGGGGACTATTTTATTTACAAGTTTTTCAAACTTCCTTTTTAGTCTCCAATTTCTTAATTCCAATATTATAAGATTATGATTGTTTCATGTTACTTTTGTATATATATTATGTTATGGTTTTATGATTGAAATAAATGAACTGAACAAAGCAAGCCAATAATAAGGTCTCACTGGATGATTTTGTACATCAGATGATTTTAACGATTCCCAAGATGATACACATTATATCGAATATTACAATGGCAACCTTTTACCCATGTTTGTATGCGAAACTTATCTTACCATATTTTTATGCAATATTCTACATGTACCTTTTACTAAATTGGCCCAATACAAAATGTTCTGCATTTTACCTACAATGTATAATTTGTATAATCTGTTTAAATCATTGGAGCATCTATTTGACTTTATAATTCCTGGATTTGGTTTCTGTTGTTGTCCCTGTTATTGAAGAAAACACCATAACTATACCTTACCCATCTGGCTATGCATTTTCCAACCAAAACATTTAATTCTTTTGAATATCAAAAATGTATTGCTATTCATGTATTGTATAAGTTTAATATATCATTTTATTGCAAATATGGTAATACAATTCGAATTTCTGCATATGTACCAAGCAATTTGCCAAGGTCGTTGAAGCATAATTATATATCATTTGTACAAAAGAATTCCAATTTTACTACCATAATGCTACCATGCATAATGTTTTACGTGTAATTTTACTTTGTCACTGATGTATACCTTGTAAAAGAAACTGCAATTCGGCTCTCGGGCCGCAAATGTTTTTTAATGAAATAAACCATTTTAAATAAATGAATAAATAAAAAAATCACTTTCGTAATCTGAATGTTGCTCAAGATGAATCAGGTGCACTACAATAAACTGAAATAGTGTCAGAATTGGACATTAATGATGAAATATAATGCTCTTATCGTTATTGAGGAGGTTATTTCGATCGATGGTTAAGAAATTGACAAACAATAAGGCATGTGTTATTGACCAAATTATAAATGAGTTTTTGAAAAACGTAAATGTTAAGGTTCTGGAAGTGATAACAATTATCTTTAATATAGTTCTAGAAAGTGGAATAGTGCCTCATGATTGGTGTATTGGGTTGATTGTCCCAATATTAAAAAACTATGGGTCGGACAAAGATCCATACAATTATCGTGGTATTACCCTTTTAAGCTGTTTAGGAAAGTTATTCACTTCGATATTGAATCATAGAATAACTTTATATTTTGAAAATGAATCTGCACTTGGAAAAGAACAAGCAGATTTTCGCGAAGGTTATTCCACAATGGATCATGCATTTGTGTTGAAATCTTTACTGGATATTTATTTTTCAAAGGGAAGGGGGATTTATTGCGCCTTTGTGGAATTTAGGAAAGCCTTTGATATGATAGCTCGAGCATCTCTTCACTATATATGATTATTGTCGGGAGTATGGCAAGGTATTTAAAGCCATTAAGAATATGCATGCCTCTGCCAAGTCGTGTGTTACGACATGTGGTAAAACCTCTAAAACATTTGCTTGTAATATTCAGGTAAGGCAGGGTGATAATTTATCCCCTTACTTTTCGCAATTTAAAGGGTTACGGTATATGATGAGGTGTGTTCTGATGATCTTGATAACATTTCTGATGAAGACTTATTTATTAATTTACATTCATTGCTATTATGCAGATGATTCTCTTATCTTGGCTGAAAATCCAGATTAACTCCAGATAGCTTTAGATGCTCCATCTAACTACTGTGAAGAATGGAAATTGCATGGGAATCATGAAAAAACAAAGATAACGATATTTTCTATAGAGGGAAGGTACGCCAGTACCCAGTTTTTAAGTATGGGAACGATATTATCAATATGCTACATAACTTTGTGTATCTTTGGGTTAAATTTAATTACAATGGTAATGTTTAAAAGGTAATGTCAAAACAGGTGATTCAGGCAAGAACGCCTTATTTTCAATGACAAAGGTTAAGATTATCATTGGACATTAAATGTGAGTTATTTGAGGTGACACGACATTTGCTCCTGCGACAATTGCTCCGGGCTTTATTTCGTCTAAGATGTAGGGTTAGGGTTAGGGTTTCAATAGGGTTTTATGTTAGGTTTAGGGTTAGGTTTAGGGTAGGGTATAGTGTTGAATCCAGGGTTGAAGTTAGCCATTCGATTAGTGTATGAAATTTACAGCGGAGCAATTGTCGCCGGAGCAAATGTCATGGAATCTTATTTGATCAGTATAATTTGTTAATCCTGTCAATGGGGGGGGGGGGGGGGGTATTACATATTAGGACATTCGGGAGTGCCGCTCTAATGGGTCACATTTTCGCAAAGAATCCCTAAACATGGGTCCTACTTTTCAAAAATACCATTTCAAAATTTCCAAAATTTGTAAAAAATGGGTATTTTTTCGAGAAAAGTGCCCCCCAAATGCCCCCTTATAATAGGTAGGGGTTTCGAGGCTTGAGCGGCACACCCTCTTCCAAACCAAATATGGGGCTTTTATGGCTGTGAGGTGTGGGGTTTTGAGGATTTGAGGTTTTTCATCGTAAATGCTTAATGTCAATAAATATACACCTGGCAGTATGATTTATGGTGAGACAGGCCGTATATGTTCAGGTTAAATGTAGAATGGTAGGTTTTGGGCTAAAAGTAGTTGAAGGATGTCATTGTAAATTTTCATTCAGATTCTATAATCTTTTGAAACTATACTTATGGAAAGAGGTACCCAGCCTCTGATGTGTAGAAAATACATTAAATAATGCTTGCCTAGGAAATGTGTGGTAAAGGCAAGGGGCTGGATTCAGATTCTTCACGCTCTAAACTTAGGTTGACTGACAAGTCAAAGCAAGAAATATTGTCAATTCTTTGGTCAAATCGCATTTGTGTTAAAGGTACTATGTCCCTTTTACAGGCCAAAAAAATGAAAAGGTTAAATTCCAATGGCATTTGAAAGATAATACTCATTTAGAACTCCCCTTAACAAAAATGGAGCTTGAAAATTAGTTGTCGAATCGACTTAGGAGCTATAGAGCCAATAAGTAATAGTCTTGATATTCAGACCATTGTACCGCATGGTCGTACGTTTTATGCTGCGCAAAGATTCAATCAGTTTAATTTTGGCCATTACAAGAAGTGGGTTACTGATTTAGACAAATCCTTTACAGCTCATTTTATGTATGTTATTACCAAAGAAGAAAAAGCCAGTCAGTCACTCAATACTGACAAAAGTGTCTGACAGTGAAGTCTAGCAAGTAAACGGGTTTCCTTGCATAATTTGAATATTATGACACTGCTAACGTTTAAATTTCACAGATAGGACATACATGACATATTCATAATTCCTGCAAAGTTCTACAGAATTTGAGGTTGGCTGCAAAAGGGACATAGTATCTTTAACTACCGAATTTTCAAGAACGAAATTATATTTGAAAAGTATTTGGTAAAGTTGAATAGGAGAGATGCAATCACTTTGTGTCGATTCCAATGCAGGTCACACTGCTTACCAATTAATAATGGAAGGTTTGAAAATTATCCCGACGAAAGTAAAATTGAATGTCCTTGTTGTAATATAAAGGTTTTTAGAGAAGAATTTCCCTATATTTTGTCTGCCCTTTTTTCAGGAAAGAAAGGCAGTTAGATTTAGATCGACAGTTCGTTGAGGGTAACCCTAGTACATTTCACAAGGACAAATTGTTTAATAGATCTAGTATTAAACGATTAAGAAAACTGCTAAGACTCATAACAGTAATAATATAATTCTTTTCGTTGGTTCCCAAGGCTGATAGTGTACTTAGAGGTATAGACAAACCAAACCACATGAAATTTTTAGACTTATAACCATAAGTTGTATAGTATATAGTCTTTAGATAATGTTTATTGTGTTTTAGAAATATAAATATGTATATATCATGTCTATGTATTTTATTATTATTATAACTTTCTGTATTGCATTGTAATTATGTTGTGCTCTCATACCCCAGAAGGGGGTCGATAGAATCAAATTACACCGATCTACTCTTATCCGTTAAGCCTATTGTATGAACAGAATCTTGCATACATCCAGATTACTATTGCTTTTATCATCATCAATCATCACCATTTCTTCTTAGGCCTATTTCTTCTCCTTCTGGTGTTTGTTCTTTTCCTTCTTGTTCAAAATCAATAAAACATCTATAAAAGAAATTGTTTTCTTGACCTCTAAATGATGAATATTGTTTATAGTTAGTTGGACAGCATGCTCTGGCTTTTTTAAAAGCCATTTGCATTTGGTGTCAGGCTCGACCTTTTTGTCCCGAAGTTCATACGTCACCGTCTGTGTTATCTTTATCTCATTCTATGGTATGAATCAGCTGTTGTCGAACCCATGTACTGCATATAAAGGTAGAACCTGTGAATAAACAAGGACTTGTTTGCCTAAAACTTATAAAGTCAACATCACTCTGTAACTAAGCAATCATCATCACCATCATCACTGATATCACTATTCATTATAATTACCATTGGGTGGAGTTATGTGAAACTGCTATATATATAAGTAATATATAAACATTTTATGTTTATGCATTGTTCCTACTATGTATTATTATTATTATATATTGTAACCAAGTGTTATTATCTGTAAACAGTTATTTTACATGGTGAATAAATACAACAAACAAAAACAAATATAGCAGTATAGCATTTCACAAGCAAGTAATTCAGAATTGACCTTTGAAGAAAACAATTTAAAAGAAATATAAGGAGACATACAAATGTTAATTGTAAACATCATGTTTATTTTTCATTTTAAGTATGATTATTTAGATATTAGTCTACATTGCAGAAGCAATCATAGAAGTGATCACTTAAAAGACGAATTTTTCAATCTTCAGTTACGAGGGTCAGCTCAACTCAGTTTTTTTAATTTGGATACTAATTGACCAAAGCAAATTTAATTAATACCAAACAAACCAATTTCCTTCTTTGCCGAGCATATAAAGTAATTTGTGAATGCCTGTTATTGTCTTGTTTTTTTCTGTTAAAGGTAATACAAAGTTCTGAGAAATTTTGAAAATTGGGTGGATAGTGATTTTTTACAATTTTGATATATTTGGATGCCCCTGTGCATGTATTATAAGCACTAGAATATTTAGCCCCTAAAACACAAAAAAAATTGAATATAAAAAATTGCCGGTGCTCCCTACAAATTTTGATAAATTTCAATTCCAAACAGGAATAGCTAATCGGTTGATTTTAGTCAAGAAACAATGTTTTATAGCTTAATTAATATCTTGACCCTGAGAGAGAGCTATACAACATAAAGAGTTTATTATTTACAATTTCATAACTTCAGACTCGATTTCAACCGCAAATATTGTAGGATCGCATACTGGTATGCTTCCAATATGTTCATTTGAACCAAATTCATGACCCCCATACCAAAACTTTGTATTACCTTTAATGCCCACTATGAAAGGAGTTAATATTAGGGCACTTAATAATCAACTTGAGACGTTAAATATTATTGAACTTTAAATTAATCTGAAGCACATATTGATGTTGCTAAATGAAAAAAAATGATGAAAACCACAGACGTGCAGATGACTAGAGAGCCAAAAGACACACATACAATTTTAATAACATGACTTATAAGATTACTTTAGTTGCTGACTTATACAGCAATCACATCTTAGGTGAATAAATATTCTGAGAGAGAGAGAGAGAAAGAGAAAGAGAAAGAGAAAAGAAAGAGAAAGAGAAAGAGAAAGAGAAAGAGAGAGAGAAAGAGAGAGAGAGAGAGAGAGAAGAGAGAGAAGGAGAAAAAAGCAGAGGAACAGCAAGAGAAAAAGAATGCAAGAAATCAAGAATGCATTCACGATGTCTTTCATTGGGAGAATCAGAAAGTTTGATATTTTTTACTTCAAAATTACATAAATTCACCTTTTCAATAAGTAAAAGAAAAAAATGTGGCAACTTTCACTGAATACAATGGGTTTATTAAGTACCGTAACCATTCATTACTTTTTCATCTACATCTACATGTAAATTCAGAGTGCAATCAACTTATAGTACTTTCAGGAGTTGTCTCTGAGCTGAAACATTTAAACACACATAGTTCAATATCATTTCATGCTGTAAACATACTGTACTGTAAATACCTTTTACAAAAAAATATATATTTAGAAAAACTGAAAAAGAAAACGTCTTACATACATAAAGAAAATATCTTTTGCATAGTAAGATAGCACACACGGTTGTTCGGTTATATGATCAAATAATATTTAAGCATTAACACACAGGCAGTTGGAATCACACACTTTTGAATGGGAGATGGCAATGTAAACAAAAATCATAACTTTGAATACTGGTGTTCAATGCAGGTATCAAACTGAAAGGGTAATCTTACAAAGTCTTGTAATAACACATTCCTCTAAATGAGATACAATGCCCCCCCCCCCCCCCCCCCCCCCCTCTGCAAACAAAAATGTTGTGAATAGATACAATTTAAATGTTTGTGTTTCATACCGGTAATAAACTACGAGGGCACACTTAAGTTTATGTACCGACAAAAAATTAAAAAAATAAATAAAAATAAATTGATATAGAACAGTTCTGTAACAAGCAAAAATTATAAGAAAAGCCATGAATGTTGAAACTACAAATCATACATTATCAAAAATGATTTATGAGATAGCATAAGTGCCTGGATAGCATTGTGGATGTACACACAACCGTAAATAATGGACCCTGGCCCTACTCTTGGTGTCAAGTATGATATACATGTAAATTCATACCACTTAGCGGGCTAGTAATACGTGAACAGCATATTGTCAGACCAGTCTAAAGCAAAATACATGTATAGCTTTTTCAGAAATGAAATTGAGATGACAAGAAATAAACAAAGGCAAGAAAGTATCTTCACTAAAATTTACTGCAGCAAAGGCGAACACTATTTGGCAATTATAGTGCTTGTAGTGCCATCATAAACAAAATAAACATGAAAATAAATATTTGATGAGTACTATACTGACGTGAGTTTAAGTATATTATATTTCACATTTCTGAATCTTATCACACAGACCTAGGGAAGACATGTAGGATCTTTGTTGTGCGCAGTCGCTGTTCATTCACAGGTTGTAAAAAAACCGCTGCGGTTTACGACTTCATATCTGAGCGAGACCCTAGTGCAATGTGGCTATTCACTTTCATAAAGTGACCTCCTGAGGATCATTCATGAAATCAACCATGGTTGAAATAATCCTCATATTAATATCTTAACACCTACATGAAAGGCACATCGGCATTGGTCAATGGCTACATTTTGAGGGTCACAAGTAACTACCAGAAAGATTGTGAGATCAAAGAGATCAAGAACCACTTCACTAATGATCTACTCATATATGAATTACAAAACAGCCTCACTAGATATCAAATTGCTGGTGAATGTCTGCACCATTTTAATAGTAAGCCAAAACTGGAACATTTTTCTGTGTTGGTGCAACTGAAATTCTAAGGTAATCAAAAGCTTTGTTCACTTTTCCTTCTCAACAGAATGTTTGTAAGCGCTTTGCAGATCATGACTCAAAACAATTTCCCTTCAAATGTCAAATATTATGTGAATCTGTTAGGAAGACATAATGGAACATGTAGGTAGACCCAATAACGACATATATTGCTGCAATGATGAGCTTGAATCAGATATCCATGTAGACTACATCTCCCTGTCAATTACTCCCATACCCATCAAGCATCTGCATGACGTGATGAAAGACATCCCTGGAAGACACTGTTATCTGATGGTACCTATAGAAGACATCCCTGGAAGACACTGGTATATGATGGTACCTATTGAAGACATCCCTGGAAGACACTGTTATTCGATGGTACCTATGGTACATGACAATACCTTGCTTGTGGGTACCCAGGATATGGAATCTTCAATCCCTTTTAACTCCAATCATGCTTCGCTCTCCAACCAGGAGAGAAACTCCTTCCAGAGGGCACATTCGCAAGATTTGCCTGCTCGACTAAACCTACTCCGCGTCCACCCACTCTGGGATCTGTAGGTTTGTAGGTTACAGTGAGGGGGATATAACCTTGACGGGATTGTGCCTGGATGTCAGCTGCCGGACCGGGTGCCCCAGTGGTGATGCCTTTCTCAATGACCTCCTTGAAGACCTCTCTGAAAGTGAGGGTCTCGGGCTGTTGAGCAGGTGCCGAGGACATATTATCGGAGACACCCTCAAGGCTCTTATGGGCAAACCCATTGTTGTTGACATCAGGTGGTGGTGTCAATGAAGGCTTCCTTGGGCTGGTTTCTTGGGCCTGTATAATGAAAATGACCATTACATTAAGAACACAATCATTTCTAGAGATTCCATGCAGGTTATAGATCTTTTCATGATACTACTGTAATCACTGTGAGTTACCACTTTCTCATGAGGTCTTCAACATGTTTTGCTTAACCTTTACTGAACTGGGCTATTTTCAGCACCTCGTGACTGGGGGGGGGGGGGGGCCCCCCCTCCTATGATCTCGGCCGTCGAAAGTCAGATGAACGCGAAAATGTGCATGTTTGTAGATATTTACGTAAGGGACAAGATGGCATAATTATTTTTTTTCCTAATATGCACATTTTTGTTGTTTTGCCTAATTAAAGATAAACTTTAGTACTGGTAATGCGATTGCATTGTGAAAGAAAAGGTGTGGAAAGGATCAGAAACAGTTGATCATGTAGCATGTCAGTATTGGTGTGCACTGCAAAGTTCTGGAGTCATCAAAATCATAATAAATTTGACCGAGTCTTGGTAAAGTAACAAGCACTCACATAGAAAGCTATATATGGGACAACACACATGGTGTCGGGGCTAGTACTACCTTGATTTCCTTGTCTTTCTATGCTCATTACTCAGCCAGTATACATTTTCTTCCAAAATTGTTTGGCACATGTCATTTATTTGTAATCTTGAACATTCAGTGTAAGTTTCGTTTGATTCTGTGAGAATTCATTTTTTTTTTTTACCAGTACTGGAGTTTATCTTTAATTATGCAAAATGCTAATTTTATGCATTTTACAGAAAACTCTACATATTTGTCTGTAGACTTGTGAAGAATGTTGAAAATGTATTGAATAAATGTTTCCTTCATCTCAAATTCATGAGGTAACATTATTTTTATGATATTTGAAAATGCATAGCTTAATTTGCATAAATTTGCATAAATTATAGCATATTTTTTATGACATGCGCATACTAATTGTTATGTAACACTTTACAGGTATATCTGATTTTGACGAAAATGGTATCAAAATGTGCGTAAGACTTGAGGGAAAAAAGTCATGAAACGACAATTTAAAATTCCAAGTGGTTGCGGCGCCCCCCCCCCCAGTACAGTAAGGGTTAAGGAAAACAGCCTACATTGCAAAGGGAATTGTAATGCCTCTCTAAAACTTTTTGATGAATCGCATTGTTTTGACCATGCAAAATAATGAAAACAAATCTTGAAATCAATAGACTAAAGGGACAATTTTATAATCTGATTAATTTAATATTTCCATCTTAACCCTATCTAGCCCGGGGGGGGGGGGGGGTTAGAACCCCCTTCTACATTTTTTCGCGATAATTTTTTAACGTCAAAGAATCTTCCGCTGAAATTTTATGACTTTTTTTCTTTTTAGTCTTGCGCATCTTTTGAAATAATTTTTTTCGAAAATCGGACCTACCGTTACAAAGTCACATGACCTTTTGTCTTTGCATGTCAGCCCGAAAATTTTTCAATTTCGTGATTTGTGTACAAAACCATAAATATGCAAATGAGTGAATTTTCCAAAAAATGGAAATTACCATAGTATTCTATACACTTCACTTGACATGCATGCAAATTTACGCGGCGATCAGCTGTGAAACGGCAGAGATCTTAAAACCCGGTCTGAAATAGCCCAGTTAAAGTCATCGTTCTCTCCTGAATATGGCACACTTAAAATGTTCTATGTGTATATGTTGTAGTGAACAACAATAATTCTAAAGCTTCAACAGGCAACTAAGAACATCATCTAAAATAAAACAGAAAAAGCCCCTTACCCCTTTTCCAAGAATCTGACGTGGCGTGAGGAGGACATGGCTTGAAGCAGGTGCTTGTTCCCATGAAGACCGATCTGTTTGGGATTCATCATCCTTCTTATCACCTGGCAGTTCAAATCTGACCTTCACAGTGCCCTTTATTGCAAAAATTAAATTAATTTTCAAAGTAATTTTGCCAAGTGAAATTGTATTCATATGTACTGCAGAGTTGCAGAAGTTATTGAGTGAAATAGTGTACAACCTTGTACATATTTTAACTTGAATGACACATCACATTAAAGCCATACCAGCAACATAAAGAGCAACCAGTTTAGGTGAAATATGTAGCATGATACGAGTCACTAGTTCTTAATCTTTGTGGAAGCACAACACCCTTCAACAGTGTAAAACAGAAGACAAAATTTCCCAATATTTAATCATATAGATTTAGCTGCATAGACTTTAAATAGGTTTTTTGTTGTTGAATTATTACCCTTTGTGAGTTGGTGAAAACCCAAAATTACTCCAAGGGGATCACAACTAATAAAAGCTATGACAATGGCTCTGAATAGGGTTGTTCAAACTAGAACCTTTCACAAGCTACTTTAAAGTGATGTCAATTATTGAGGTTTTTTAATCGTTCTTATCCTGAAAGTTAAGAATCGCTGAAAGAATTCTGAGGACAAGGTTTACCTCTTGATTACTGGCACTTGGTGAACTTGGTGAACTTGGTCTGCGCCAATCTTTGGGGGATTGAGGTCTCAAGGATACCTCCTCCCCTCTTCCTGATGAGGGGTCTTGTTCCCCTTTGTTCTTTCTAGCTCCAGCCCTCCGCCAATCATCTGGAGAAGATGATCTCATGGATGCCTCCGGACCTCCTCCTTGGGCATCTCCTTTGTTGATGTTCCTCCCAGCTCCTTGCAGAGTTGCAGAATTCAGAGAGTCTATCTTCTCCTCTCTTGCTCTGTACCTTGCTCCTTCTGCGCCTTGCATCAATCCCTCCCCTCCTCCTCCTGGGACATCAAGGCGGCTCCTGGCTCCTGCACCCTGGGGCCAGCTCAAGGTCCTCTGTCGGGTATCACCACCACCAGACGCTGCTGGGTCTGGGGCAGTTCTGCAGCTGGAGTGTCTACCTCTCAAGTTTGGGTCTGTCTGTAGGTATTTGGACAGCAGAAGAACATCATCCCTTGATCCTTGCTGAAATAGCACTCTGGGATCAGAAAAGGCATGTCTCTGAATGAAAAAATAAAAAGATTTTGATTAGGCCAGAACCTTCAAGATTATGTGGATAAATAATAATAAAAGGCATTTCTATAGCGCCCTCTATCTAGATATTCTATTCCAAGTGGTGTCAAATCCTCAATTGCAACATCCCCTGTACTGGAGATTGACCAAGAAGCACTGGTAAGATCGTCCACTGCAACATCCCTTGTACTCAAGATTGACCAAGAAGCACTTACCTGGATGATCATCCATTGCAACATCCCCTGTACTCAAGATTGACCAAGAAGTATTTACCTGGATGATCATCCATTGCAACATCCCCTGTACTCAAGATTGACCAAGAAGCACTTACCTGGATGATCATCCATTGCAACATCCCCTGTACTCAAGATTGACCAAGAAGCACTTACCTGGATGGTCCTCCATTGCAACATCCCCTGTACTCGAGATTGACCAAGAAGCACTTACCTGGATGATCCTCCATTGCAACATCCCCTGTACTGGAGATTGACCAAGAAGCACTTACCTGGATGATCATCCATTGCAACATCCCCTGTACTCAGATTGACCAAGAAGCACTTACCTGGATGATCATCCATTGCAACATCCCTTGTACTCAAGATTGACCAAGAAGCACTTACCTGGATGATCATCCATTGCAACATCCCCTGTACTCAAGATTGACCAAGAAGCACTTACCTGGATGATCATCCATTGCAACATCCCCTGTACTCAGATTGACCAAGAAGCACTTACCTGGATGATCATCCATTGCAACATCCCTTGTACTCAAGATTGACCAAGAAGCACTTACCTGGATGATCATCCATTGCAACATCCCCTGTACTCAAGATTGACCAAGAAGCACTGGTCAGATCATCCATTGCAACATCCCCTGTACTCAAGATTGACCAAGAAGCACTGGTCAGATCATCCATTGCAACATCCCCTGTACACAAGATTGACCAAGAAGCACTGGTCAAATCGTCCATTGCAACATCCCCTGTACTGAAGATTGACCAAGAAGCACTTGTCAAATCAGCCATTGCTACATCCCCTGTACACGAGATTGACCAAGAAGCACTGGTTAAATCAGCCATTGCAACATCCACTGTACACGAGATTGACCAAGAAGCACTGGTTAAATCGTCCATTGCAACATACCTGTACACAAGATTGACTGGTCAAATCATCCATTGCAACATCCCCTGTACACAAGATTGACCAAGAAGCACTGGTCAAATCATCCATTGCAACATCCCCTGTACACAAGATTGACTAAGAAGCACTTACCTGGATGATAAAGGCCACGTCGCTGTGTGAGATGGTATGCTTCAGGACTGAAGGCATTTCTTTAGAGAAAGGTGACTCCCACAGGTTAAGCAGGAAAGACCGGGTATAGCGCACTGGTTTGCCATCATTCACTGTTAGGATGTTCAAAAGAAACATGTCTGAATCCTTTTAGGCAATATTTGTTTAACATGTACTGTACATTCAGGTTGTGATTTAAAAAAAGTTATCATTCGTTTGTTATTGTTATAGTTTTAAACATATGCTACTGTTAAAAACGTTTGTTGTTCACAGAAACATGCTTTCACTGCAATGGATGCAATAATGTTAAGAAAATGGGTATACAAATCCATTTGTGCCAGTTTTCAACTAACACATTTCAACTGACAAAATTAGGATTGAATCAGAGTATTATTTACAGTAGAAATAGTACAATTTCACATGTTACACTGATGTCATTAAACCATATATGCTTTAAAGAGGCATATTTCTCACAACATGAGAAAAAAACCATGACAATTTTAGATAAATCTAAGTAACCTTTTCCTAACGGCACATAAGAAACTTCTTTTGTGCCACTAGGTTTTTGAGTAATTGAAAAAATGTACTTTCAAAGGTTGGATATGCACTTGAGCGAATTGTCGCAGTAGTGCATGAGAATACCCTGTACAATGGAGGAACCAGTTTCTGTTTCGGGAAGAGATGTGTAGCCCATTTGAGTGCAAACAGTATGTTCAACACTCCTTTTCTGCCCATATTATGAAAAGCGTTCACCTACCTCTCCTCCTATAGCTATCAGGTAGCTTGGCCGACAGCAGCCTGGACAGCTCAGCATCTAATTCTGAGGTAGATTCCAATGTCATCCACTCATCCATGTCATGCTCTGGCATGATGAACTCCTCCGAGCTATCAGACTCGTAGGTCATTTCCGACGTCGTCAGCCACTGGTCATCGTCTTCCTGTTCATCGTCAGTGTCGTCGGGAAACGGGATGGACTTTGCCACATGAGTCATTGCCTCCATGTCTGGGCTGGGCGGGGCGACTTGGAGAGGAGGTAGGGGGATGGGGGAGTAGCGCCCTGCAACTCCTGGAAAAGAAATCATAAAAGAATGATACGACTCATTACATAATATCTTGATTGGTCTTGTTTCAGATTTTCTATGGTTCATATGGAAAAAATGCAAAACAATTACACAACGCCATATATATGTACAAGTGCACCGACATCCCATCGAAATGCATTAGTACAGATTAGCCGGCATTTCAATGGGATGCTGGCAAATTTTTACTTGTGATGGTTTTATACAAATAATACACAGCAGTGAGGGCATTAGTAAGAATTACCCACACAAGGTATTAATGCCCGAACAAAATGAGGTGTATTATTTTTTTTATAAGATGATGTTTTATTTGTTTTATAACATGATGTTACTAATGAACGGTCATTAGTAGAATTACGTGTTAAGCAAAAATAAATGCCTGGTTACGTGTATGCTTTCAACCAATCATTTGATTAGGATCTGCTTCATCATCTTATAAAATAAAATAACGCCCTGGTTATCAAGAACCAACAGCACTAAAAAAAACCTCACCTTGTTGGAGTGGCCTTTGGCTCTGGATGACCATCCTGTCATGAGGATGAGTAACTTCAGGAGACTTTAAGGGAGAAGGCAAGTCTCGTGGTTGAGCCTTTAATGAGAAGAAAAAAGTATAGCATCACCTTATTCATGGAAATTAGTTGTAGGATTTTTTGTTTTCAAAGTTAATATTTAAAAAACACACACACATGGTACTACATTTATCACTTTCCATAGAACCTTATCTAATACTGAGTTGAAGGCACATTGGACAGTTGAAGGCAATTAAGTCATGATATTCTTTGATTATCTTGATATCTCAAACACTTGGGGAACAGATTTCATTAAAGTGGTTCTCAATCTTGAAATTAAGGCCCCTAAGTCTGAATTGGAGTCATAGTTGGGTCTTTATATTACATAACACATGCAACATCAACTTACTGGAACCTTTTGAAAAACATCCATATTTACATTGTATTGCATAGTTAAAAAAAGGAAAAAAAATCAACAATAAAATGGATCAAAATGAAATTTTGAGTATGCAATTTTTGGGATAACCACTTCACAATCCGTGCATTATTCCACACAGTATAGAGAGAAGACAGACAGCCTATAACATACCTGTGGAAGCTCTAAAGGGTCATGACCCCATTTCTTGGCCCTGAGTTCCAGAATCTCCAAGAGTCTAGTCCTAGAGAGTTCACTTTTCTCTTGGTCTATGATCAGGGTCCTAATAGTGCAGAACATAGCATCCATGGTATCTACATGATGGGGAAAGAGAATTCCAGCAATTACCATAGCAACTACATCTATGTTGCTAGGAAGCATTGGTGTCACAGGTAGAGGTGTCAACATTGAGTGGTTGAAACACTTAAGGGATAGTGGAGTTCTGTTGCAGAGGGCGCTACACAAAATAATTTTTTGTGAGATAATGAAAAACTGAGTGTCAAATTTGAAAGAACATACAATTTAAATGATAAAATCATCTTTGTTTTATCAAAATCGGTTCAGAGAGGGCTGAAATATCCATAAATATAACAATTTCTAATACTTGTGTACCACCACAAATATTAGATAATTTAAAAAAAACAGTTGAAAAAATGAAATAGCACCTATTACGTCGTATTATAGTCAATGCCGATGTTGGCTTTTTGTTGGCATGTTCTTGTTGGTTATATTACGCAAAACCAGCCGACCCATGTATTGTTATTTTTAATTGAATAATTAATTAACGGTCACCGTATTTTTTTAAAAAGTAGAGCTGAATTGGTATGATCATATTGACTAGCTTTTACATAATTTGGGGTCTAAAATTACCTTCATAGCAATTTTAGGTTCTAAAAGGGCACTAGAAATGTCTTAGATAAGATAAGAATAAGAGCAATAACTGTGCACTTTGAAGGCATTTGCGGTCTGAAAACAGAACTCAACTATCCCATTAAAAAGTGTCATAATCAAGTGGTTTGAAAACTTAACAGCACATGCAAAGGTTATGGATTTGACCATGCAATAGTGTCCATTGGCAAGGCATTGATTTAACTTTGCCACCCTCCACCCAGGTGTTAATGGGAACTGCTAGGAAGTAATTGCTTGAATACTGTGAGCGTGGAATGGTGGCCCAGCTAGACCAGAGCTGGTAATTCAGGGTGCCTCGAACACTCTGCATGATGGATACCAGTGCAATATTATTACCAATTTACCATCATCAGAAAGAATATATATATATATATATATATATATATATATATGTATATTTTTAGCTTCAACTTTACTTTCAAGAGATAAATTCTCACTCCTGTGACAAATAAAACTTTCTGAAATGTCAGGTGATGTACTTGGTACCATATGAAACCAAGACATCCATAAGTATCCCCCCCCCCCTCAAAAAAAAAAAAAAAACCTTGTTTATGCTTGATAATCGATTGCATCAGAGAATCCAGAATAACTTGGTCTTTCAACTTTTTAAAACAAAGTCTAGTTATGCTGTCCTTGCAACTGACTTGTCTGAAATAAAAACTATATTTATTAAGAGTGGTTTGTAGTGACTGGTTTGAGAATTACTCCCTTTTGAGGAAATGTCTACTTTAAAACGCTCTACAACTTTAATATGCACTTTGATGGATGTCTTGATGTGCCTAAAAGATATTACATGACTAGAAACAAGATTTGCTCTCAGAAACAGTATGTTCTGTATCTGACATAAGATTTAAATTACTCTCACCTTTATACTTGGAGTCCAAGTAATACCCATTGGTCTTCAGGAGATGACACAGCTTACCAACAACTAAGTCAAAGGATCTGTTATTCAAAAGAATGGAGGAAGTCAACATTGTAATTCATAGGCTAACATGGGACACAATCTTGCAAGCTGCTTGGAGAGGAAAAAGGGAAACAAGTTGTCTGCTTTCACTCGAGGAACAGCTGGAAACCATCAGAACTTTCATAACAGCTTAATTCTTCACTAAATCTGAAAATATATGTAGGCATATAAAAGTGATTACCGGTAGATTTTATCAGAAAATGTGTTGACAGCTTGGAAAAAAGATGTACTGGTACATTTATATTTGTCTGTGATATATCAGGAGTTGTTTTCGATAATTGTCCACAATGGGAATAGGTGTTCCTTTTCATTTGTTGAGCCATAACAATTCTAGGCAGTTAGAAAACATTGTTTACATTCTTCTAGTCAAAACAAAAGTATCATAATAATTCTAATAGTCTGTTTCACAGATGAGTTTTCCAGGAGTAATCAGAATTACTGATAATTGTTATCTCTCAACACAAGATAATTATGTCAAAGAGACAGAGGCACAACAGGTAACAAACAATAGAACCACTGTGAGTCAAGTATACTGCATGCCATGTTTATTATTATGAAGCGTAGCCTGAATTTAGCTTCAATAAATCAATAGTGGGAATGTAAAATGCACTTAGAGCAGAGGTCAATAAACTGTAAATAGTGTATGGTCAAGAAGAGAAGAAGAGGAGAAAAATCAGAAAATGTGAAGTGAGATGATGAACATGAGGAAAAAAGGGGTGGTGGAGGAGGGGGAGGGTGGTGGAGGAGGGGGAGGGTGGTGGAGAGAGAGGAGGGAGAGAGAGGAGGGAGAGAGAGGAGGGAGAGAGAGGAGGGGGAGGTTGGTAGAGAGAGGGGGAGGGAGAGAGAGGAGGGAGAGAGAGGAGGAGGGACAGAGAGGAGGAGGGAGAGAGAGGAGGGGGAGGGTGGTGGAGAGAGGGGGAGGGAGAGAGAGGAGGGGGAGAGAGGAGGAGGGAGAGAGAGGAGGAGGGAGAGAGAGGAGGAGGGAGGGTGGTGGAGAGAGGGGGAGGGAGAGAGAGGAGGGAGAGAGAGAGGAGAGAGAGGAGGAGGGAGAGAGAGGAGGAGGGAGAGAGAGGAGGGGGAGGGTGGTGGAGAGAGGGGGAGGGAGAGAGAGGAGGGGGAGAGAGGAGGAGGGAGAGAGAGGAGGAGGGAGAGAGAGGAGGAGGGAGGGTGGTGGAGAGAGGGGGAGGGAGAGAGAGGAGGGAGAGAGAGGAGAGAGAGGAGGGAGAGAGAGGAGGAGGGAGAGAGAGGAGGAGGGAGGGTGGTGGAGAGAGAGGAGAGAGACGGAGGGAGGGAGAGAGAAGGAGGAGGGAGAGAGAGGAGGGAGAGAGAGGAGGGAGAGAGAGGAGAGAGAGGAGGGAGAGAGAGGAGGAGGGAGAGAGAGGAGGAGGGAGAGAGAGGAGGGAGAGAGAGAGGGAGAGAGAGGAGGGAGAGAGAGGAGGGAGAGAGAGAGAGGAGGAGGGAGAGAGAGGAGGAGAGAGAGGAGGGAGAGAGAGAGGAGGAGGGAGAGAGAGAGGAGGGAGAGAGAGAGGCGAGAGAGAGGGGAAGGAGAGAGTTGATGATGATGGCTACTAGTGTAACGCTAGTGTCTGCCTCTGATGGGCGCTCATGGTGCTTGCTCTACAATTTCTCACAAATTCAACCTTCTGGGTCATTATTTCAAATTCAGATTATTTCATATTAATTAGTATTTGTTGGTATAATACTTGAGATGATGTTGAGTTTTGAGGGCTGACAAGGATGTTGACATACATTGTAGACTTAATCATGGTGCTCCTGATAGATTGTGGAAGGTTATTCCACAGTCTAGGTTGAGAGAAAGTAGATGGCTTTGTCACCCCAAGTTGGGCTACTGATCTCAGACTGCGCACTGGTAGATGCAACATCAGGAGCTGTGAGATACATGTAGGGTGGGTTCTGAGTACTTTAAACATTAAACTCAAAGTTTGAATATCAATCCTCTAATTGATGGGCAGCAAGTGAAGATCCTGTAGAATTGGACCAATGTGAACTTTTGTCTTTTGTAAATCAAGATACGAGCCTTGCACCCAAATTTTGCAGTAGCTGTAGTCTGTGAATTTGATGAGTCGATGACTCAACCAAAACAGAATTGTGTTGCACATGGTCCAATTTATTTCAAACTTTTTGCAATTCTGTTTCGCTTATTTCTCTGCTTTCATACAAATGAGCTTATTACAGGAGTCTGATTGCCCTATAACAACTCCCACTTAACATCCATACAAATACATCATCTTCTTTTGATCAGTCATTTTGGTTTGGTCACAAACTTAACGTCACAAACATATTAAATAGAATCTTAATGAAAAAACTAGAAATGCAATCGTGTCAGAACGATGTGCGTGCAATGACGCCGTGTTTCTACGTGTCAAACGAAAGAGCTTCTCTCGGACTATCCAGAGCAATTTGCACGAAGTCTGTAGCTTCTGTGATATTGGAGATAGGTAGGGCGAAAGAAAGGCATCAACAGTGACCTTGATGGGATGGTACTATGCCTACGAAGTTTGAAAGAAATTGGGATAGGGGAAAGAACCTAGAAAGGGCTCGCAAGCACTGCGTGCACAAACCAATGGGATTTGGTGCATGTTTGACATTGCAATCAAGTTCGTTCTGGGGGCCAAAAGCGTGAACCCGATATGCCCCATAGACAATGCGTGTAATGAATGGGCGGAAAACGTGCAGGATCTGTATTATGGCCGGAGTTAAATTGTTTTTTCTCTCTCTCTTTACGTCTCTTTATGGGCCGTATTTGGTATCATTAGAAAGAGAATTTCATGGTTGTTATTGTAAACCACTCTCTTTTTTTCTATGATAATCCTATCGAAACACGTGATGTAAAATAAATGTATAGGACAAAATGGCGTCTTAAATGGCCCCCTTGACCAATTTCAAAAATCCGGCCAAGAGGTGCCCTGCGTATTGGAACTCGGCATGTCACTGCAAATTTTCAAGGAAAAAAAAGGACGTTTAAGGGGCGAAAAGCAGTCTGAAAAAATGACGTCATAGCCGATACGTGTTAGATTCGGGCGGAAACTCGGCGGAATTCGTGTAGTGACCTTTGTTCAAATACGATTTACTCACAATTTTCTGTGTGAACATATAGTATACTTGGTATCATTCGAAAGGGCACTTCATTGCGGTCAGTTTGACACCATTGTTATCTGCGCGCAATGTATTGCACGCATTAAACGCGCTATTACGTAATGCATAGTAAATTCATCATTTTGGGCGATAACTTTGCGCTGACATATTCGAATTTTACCAAACTTGGCAAACAGTTGTCACGTATATGGATACATATATCCGCCAAGTTTCACTGATATAGGTATAAAGATCGCCATTTTAGAGCAAGTTGAAGTTATTTTCGAATTTTCTCGAAAATGGCAATTTTGGAGGGCATTTTTCTCAAATTTGGTCAGTGTTAGGGTATATAATTTTGTATATGGCTGGAAAGGGCATATCTTCAAGTATCTAAATCCAAAAAAGGGTACGGGTTTGCCAAGCCATTATGGAGATACGGCCACAGAGAGAAAGCCAATTCCCAGAACTTTAGAGGGCGCTATTTATGTTGTGCAAAGCCATTGGAGCGTAAAATTTGGCATGGCTATGTGCAATTATGAGATAAAGATAATGTGAGATTAAAACACAAAACGGAATTTATATGAGAAAGTTATGGCAGTTTTAGATTTTTAGGGGTCCATTTTTCAAGAATTTGAGAGATTTTTGACGGAGTCAGTTTCAGATTTGAATTTTGAGTACGAAGATGGCTTTTTGAAGGTCAGGTCATACGTCGCAGATGAAAGAACATCTATTAGACTATCTAGAGGAATTTGTTAGAAGTTTGTAGGATCTAGGATAGTGGAGATAGGAAGGAAGACAGAAAGGCCTTAAAATGGACCAAAAACGAATAAAATGGCGCCTGGACGGTTATGCATGAGTGATTTCGAAAATCAAAGAATGTAGTGACCTTGATGAGATGTTAGAGACCATGCCTATGAAATTTGAAAGAAAAAGGACATGAGGAAAGCACCGAACCAGGAATAACAAACACTACGTGCAAAACGAATGTGATTTTCTGACGATAAGGAACAGGAAAAGGAGGAAAAGGAGAATATTAATGGGGCAGAATGTGAACGAAAACAAGGCAATGACGAAGGTCGTCATTGCAAAAAGAGCCTAAAGACTCTACAAGCAAGATGAGCAAACAAAAATCACTCCTCAACTTTCCAAACTAGAATTGACTGCAGAGCTCGAACAAATCATAGAGATACTCAATGGAAGGGCTGGCTTGCTACCTGTAAGCCCTTCTTGGTAATGCACACCTTTGTCAAGAGTGTAAATAAGCAGCTTAGCAAAAGGGTCAACACAATGGGATTTGTATGGGGATAATTGCAGAGCTATTCACACCTAGGATTATAAGTTGTAAAGAGGGTTGTCTTTGTGAATGGAGCCTAGTAAATAAACTTGGGGTAATTATCTCCTGTGCTCAAAGAAACACAGGCTGTCTACTGTTCCATGTATCTACTTCTTCCATGATTGTTATCAAAGAAAAAGCTACCACAATTATGAATGCTATACAAAATCTACAGTCTATCAAAAAGAAAATATATACACTGGTATGTAAACAAGCTGTGCAATGAACACATGCTAACTCTATTTGTCAAAAGCCTATTGGATTGCTCATCTTTACAAGATGAAGTGCAGAACAAGAGGACTCTTTTCTCACTACAGGTATGTAACACCTGTTGGTGATAAGAAACATGCCTTTCATTATCATCTACAATTACATCATATTATCACCAGGATGGGCAGATCACACACAGAGATATCAAAATAAATTGTCAAACTTCAAAGTAAAATGTGCGCTCTGGAAAAAGATTCTGAAATAAAAACTAAGTGGAAGTATGTAAAATAACAATGAACAAAAGCCCTGGATGCTGAAAATTCATCTAATTGAAAAAGTCTTTATTCTAACTAAAAGTTTTAATCTATAGGGCTACAAGTTTATAAGCCTCACCAATGTAAAACAGGATAGCATAATCATTCTTTATATTGCTGAGCTTTCATTTCACAATAGAGCAATTGATATCAACAAAACCAAGCAACTAAACTGTTCACACAGCAAACCAGTGCAGTGTTGAGCAGGGGAGGAGGTCCCACATAAATCCTTCTACATCCCATCTATAATGTACTGAAGGTCATTTCAGCTTACATTGCAAGGGTCAGCCGACTCAGCACACTACACAGTAAATGTAGACCTACAGGTAAAGCTAAAAGGTGGTCAACCAAATTAAAGGAATAATTTGTGCTCAAGTAAGTTGTAACAGCGATGTACATGTACATAGACCAATGTTGACTTTCTTTTTTTAATTTCTTGAGCTTGAAGAAATGGCAAGTTTAAATCAAAATGCCATAATTATTGTACTTGTGCTGACAAGAGGATGTCATTGAATTGTTTTTTCCAGCTTTTTCTAATTTGTTTCAACAAAAAAGAAACTCAGAATAAATTTATGATACAAGTCCTGCATCTCATGTTTGCATAATACATGTTTGACAGAAATAATCCAGGTTTCTCTTTCAGTGGGTCATCGAATAATTTGGATAATAGCTAACTCAATATTCTACCTAATTATTTAACTCTAGACTACCTACCAACCAACTGCTAAATTGAAATTATTAATTCGCAAGACTGATTACCAGTACTGAGTAGGTCTACACTTTGAAATTAATTTTTTTTTAAACAAATCAAGTTCTCCAGAGGATCGAGGCAACCAAACTTGGGACTTCAAAAAACACAAGAAAACTATTGGAAACATTTGGAAGCCAAAATCCATCTTTTGGGTCTAATTGCAGAACTACACAATGTCTTAAAGTTCTACGCCAGCACCATTGAGTTTACAATTAGGCCGTTTCTATAGATAATTTGGAGATCCCAAATATGAAATAAACCAGAGAAATTCTACATTGAAAACTACATTTTTGAAGATTTTTTTCATTTCCAAACTATCAAAGTTTGTATGTAATTATGATCTTGTCCATCATTTGGAATTTAATACTCTTTTATCTCAGTGTTCGATTGGAGTTCATTGACAAATAACATTAAGTGTTAATTGGGTATTATTACTAATGCTAGAGCACTTTTTTTAGCCTAGACCTAGATCTATCTAGACATTCTATACTGGGCCTACACAATTTCAATGGTTCCATTGTTTCGACATGATAAATGCCGCAGATTCACCACTTTAAAGTTAGTGGCCTTTATTTATGCATGTTTTATTTGTATATTACCAACTTTTCAAGACATTTCATTGAATAGCTTCTCTGTAGGCAGTGGTACTGGTAGGCTACTGTAGTAAGAATAAATAACGTCAAGCAAAAGTGTCAAGCTATTGACATATTGTTAATAAGTTTATAACGCATCATACAACTTAATAATGCAACTTAATACAAGTAAGCCTACCGGTATCGTACAACACATTAGATACCTACATTGTAGGCATAGACCGAGTGTCTATAGTCTGAGACTGGATGTGCAAAAACATGTGTACAAAATGTCAAACAGTCACAGGCCATCTTCATGTCAGTATGTCAACCGCCACACGAACACCAAACATTCATTCACACCAAACAAGCATGCTCGGCGGCTTTACCTTCCCGATGCCGCATGAAGCTTGCTGTGGTAATTCACCAAGCTTGCAAGGACGGGATCCGCATCTTTCTCCACTATCTTTCCAACATTTTCAAACTTAGGCTCGGGCTTCCGTGACAATTGTTGCGGTTTAATGCATTCAATTTTTCGTAGTGAAGTGTCACGGGAAAACGTGACAGAAATAGCAGCCCGAGGTGGCAATCCTGGTTGAGATGGCATCACAACTCTAGAACGAGACTCCATTTTGGAGATGGGCTACTGCAATGCATGCAAGCGCTACCTTTACATAGAATGTATTCAACCAACATGCACATGTGCTGCATTGCATATAGACCATATAATAGGATCCTAGATCCTCTTACTTGGATTTCGCTGCACACACGTTTCGTTTGCACACGGTACGAACAACGAGCTCTCGAAATATGCAGCAAACTCCGCCCACTTCAAGTGTTTTGATCAAGAATCGCTGTGATTCGTCAAAAGTTCAGAAACACAAAATCATACATTTGTTCAAGTTCAAGTTCAAGTTCAAGTTTATTCAAACCAATCAAACACAACATTTTACAATCAATTGACACAAAAGAAATAAAAAACATGATAGGTTTGGGACCCCGGAGAAGCAGAGCTTGTGATAAGGGGCCCCTTAAAAGGTACATAAACAAAAACAAAATAACAGTATTTAGAATAACCGATGACAAAAACATATTTACAATGATAACTAATGAGTAAATATGGGAACAGAAAAAAAGATAACACACATACACATACACACCCACGCACACACACACAGACACACCCAAATACACACATACACACATGGCTTTCCAGGATTTACTTTAACATATTTTGTAATCTCTCAAAAAGATATTCTCGACATGTATGTTTAAACATAGGTAGTGTTGGACTGGATCTGATGTTTTGTGGCAACTTATTCCATTCTTTGATACAATTAATTACAAAAGAGTTCGAAGCAGTTTGTGTTCTCGCAAACGGCTGATGGATAAGATTTCTGTGACGTGTGTTGTACGAATGGACAGTCGAATTAACAATAAACGCATCTTTTAAAAATGAATTATTTTGAGCAGATTGAGATTTGTACATGAATATCAAACAATTCATGGAGACTAATTCATCAAGAGGCAACATCTGAAGTTGCACAAATAAAGGATTACTTGGACTTCTGTAATTTGAATTTGTAATGAGCCTGATAGCTTTCTTCTGAAGGACTATTAACTTGTTTATATGGCTCCTATACGTATTTCCCCATGCAACATTACAATAAGTTAAGTGAGGCATAATGATAGCATTATAAAGAGTTACTAAAGTTTGCTCTGGTAAAAAAAAGCGTAACTTAAAAATCACACCAACACTCCTCGAGACCTTGGTACAAACATTGCTGAGGTGATCTTTCCAAGTTAAATGATCATCAACTGTAACTCCAAGAAACCTTACATTTTGACTCCGGTTGATCAGATGACCACCTATTGTCAGGGGGTCAATATTATCTGGGATTCTTTTGCCCCTTGATCTAAAAACAACATATTGAGTCTTACTAGCATTTAACAAAAGTTTGTTGCAACAAAACCACTTATAAATATATTGTGAACTTCATTATTTGCAGACAAAATCAGATTATGCATGTCTTTGTGGTGAGAAAGCAAGCAAGTATCATCAGCAAAAAGTGAATAAGTAAACAACTGAGATGAGTTTATAATATCATTAATATAAATCAAGAACAATAAGGGGCCCAGGACTGAGCCTTGGGGTACGCCATATTTTACCTTCCTAGATTGTGATTTAACTCCATTAACCACTACATACTGTAATCGTTTATGTAAGTAATTTTTAAACCATTTCAAAGCTATCCCACGAATGCCATAATGCTCAAGCTTGCTTAATAATATATCATGATCAATAGTGTCGAATGCTTTCGATAAATCCAAAAACACACCAAGACAAAACTTCCCAGCATCAATTGCATTTATAATAGTGTTTACCAAATTCAAGACACCCATACTTGTAGAGCAATTCTTTCGAAAGCCAAATTGTTGTGGGATCAGAATATCATGAAGTCGAAGGAAGTCATCCAACCTTTTATACACTATTTTCTCTAGAGTTTTTGAAAATATGGGTAACAAAGCAATTGGTCTATAATTCTCAATGTTCTTACGATCATTCTTCTTGAATACAGGGATTACTTTAGCTTGCACAGCTGTTTCGGCCGTTCCGTTGAATAGTGCAATTCTGTTCGTCTTTTATATAGACCTATACAAACTTTTGTTGTTTTTGAATATTCTTAGTTATATATTTGGCGACGCTATGAATAACAAATAAAGCTCTCATATATGTAAAAACCGGGTGGTAGCCGTTGCGTTCTCCATCAAGGAATGCTTAGATTTTCATTACAACCCCCTCTTATTGTTATCCGATCTCTTAACAACTCAAAATCTCATGGTTGCGATATAATAAGTATGTCTCTCCTAGGAATCATTATGGAGAAATCAAGTTAGATCTGATATTATTTTCAGTCATGGAACTTCTAAGAGCAGAGGAGTATGCATTATATTAAGAAAGACACCCGATTTTAAATTGTTAGACTCCATTAAAGATATAATGGGACGATTTTTATTGGTAAAAGTTGAAATTCAGAAGAAAGTTTATGTGATATGCAACATTTATGCACCAAATAATGAGAAGGATCAGGTTGAGTTTTTTAAGAAGGTAGAATTGACCATACAAGATAACGTTGAAAATGGGGAAATTCTAATAATTGGTGGGGACTTTAATTTAATTCAAAACCTTGATCTGGACAGGGCAGGTGGCTCAATGAAAAGCATTTGGAAGCACTCTGTGAATCTTATAGAAAATCTGAAAATATATTTTGGTTTGGTTGATGTTTGGAGAATCAGAAACCCCTGCAAAAAAGGATTTACATGGAGAAGGTATAACCCACTGGTGCAATCTAGATTGGATTTTTGGTTAATCCATGAATCCTTACAGAATACAATTAGTGAAAATGATATCATACCGTGTGTTTTGTCTGATCATGATCATGTTAGTTTGCACATGAAAATTAAGACAAAAAATTCTGGTCCGTCCTACTGGAAATTTAACAATAGTCTATTGAATGAGGTGGAGTATGTTAATGCTTTAGCTAATAAATACTCAGAATGGATTGGTGAGTTTACAGATAGTAATGATAAAGGAGGGCTATGGGATTGGTTAAAGTTTAAAATTAGAGAATTTACTGTACCATTTTCTAAGAAGAAGAAATGTGAAAGGGAAGAGAAAAGAAAGGCTCTTGAAAAAGAAGTGAAAAAATTAGATGACAGGATGGCAGCAGAAGATATAGATGAAGAATTAATGAAAAAGAAAAGGGAAATAGAACAGGAGTTGTTTAAAATATATGACTATTTTGCAGATGGGGCAATCTTGAGGTCAAGGTTTACATGGTATGAGAAAGGGGAAAAGAGTACTAAATATTTTTTGTCATTGGAAAAAGGTCAAGCAGCAATTCCAATATTGATGTTTTGACTTCAGATGTAGGACGTATTGATAAACAGTCTAAAATACAGGATTTCATTAAGAAATCATATCAAACTTCGTTTGAGAACAAAGATAAGGTGGAAGATGAGGTGAGCAAAGATTACATAAGTCAGAGTAACATCAAGCAACTCACAGACGAAGAAAGAAATTCATGTGAAGGAAATATCACTTGCTCTGAAGCTAGGGCAGAATTGTTAAAAATGGCTAGAAATAAAACACCTGGGAACAATGGGTTAACTGTGGAGTTTTATGAGATGTTTTGGCCTTTGATATCAAAAGAAGTTATTGATTCTTTCAATTTTGCATATGAAAATAGTGTAATGTCTGTGTCACAAAGACAAGGTACAATTAAACTCATCCCTAAGCCTGATAGAGATAAACACACACTGAGCAATTGGCGTCCCATAACTCTTTTAAATGTAGATGTTAAAATACTTTCTAAATGCTTGGCGAAGAGAGCTGCTAAGGTGATAGGAAAGTTAGTAGATAGTCAACAAACTGCCTTTATTAAAGGCAGATATATAGGGGAAGGAATACGATTAATATCAGACCTCTTACAATATACTAAGGAGGAGAATTTGAGAGGTATTATGCTAGCCCTTGATCTAACAAAAGCATTTGATTCAATAAGCCACAGGTACATGCTAAATTGTTTAGAAGCGTTCAATTTTGGACCATCTTTCATACAATGGGTTAGAACATTGCACACTAATATAAGTAGTTGTGTATTGGTGAATGGATTTACCACTGGATATTTTCCAGTGTCTAGAGGAGTCAGACAAGGTGATCCTCTGGCTCCTTTACTGTTTATACTGAGCTTGGAAGTTGTTCTTACAAGACTTAATAATAATGATAATATTCAGGCTTTTGAATTTAGTTGAAAACAAATAAAGTATACAGCATATGCTGATGACATAACTTGCTTTTGTAGGAATATACAATCAATGAAGATGGTTTTCAAAGTTTTTGAAGAATTCTCAATCATATCAGGTCTTTATTTGAATAAAACAAAAACGGAAGGTATATGGGTTGGGAAAGATAGGCACAATGGAGAAAAAACAAATGATATACATTGGGCAGACAAAAGCATAAGAATTTTAGGCATTAATTTCTCATATGATCAGGAAGTAGTCAGGAAACTGAACTTTGATAAGAGACTGGATGAAATAAAATGTACTTTTTTAAGATGGAAGAATCGGGGTTAACTTTAATAGGGAAAAATTCAAGTGTTGAAAACATTTGTTATGTCTAAGATTATGTATATAGTTTTCAATATTGAAATACCCGATGATTTTGTTAAGGAGGTTGAAAAGTTGATGTTTCAGTTTATATGGAAAGGTCCAGATAAGATATCACGGGCAACAATGATTGCAGATTATACTGAAGGTGGTCTTAAATTCCCGAAATTAAAATGCATGATAGAGACACAGCTGGTTAAGTGGATTCAGAGATATTATACAGAATCAGATCATCATTGGAAGTTGTTCTTTGACCACTATAGTAAACGATGTGGTGGAAAATTGATTTTTATGAGTAATTATTCTATGAGCCAGTTGAATTCTCTTGGAATTCCCATATTTTATCATAACTTGTTGTTAGCATGGTCCAAAACAAAGGAGTATAATCAATTTGTTGATGATCAAGGAGCCCAAGCAAGTGTACTTAGTCAAATTGTTTGGAACAATCAATATATTCTTATTGATAATAAATCAGTTTACTGTAAGGCCTTTCATGAGGCAGGTCTATGTTATGTATATCAACTTTTTGATCTACATGGAAACATCGTACAATTTAATTTTTGGAAAGCAAGAGGAGTACCAGGTAAATACTACATGATATATTTGGCAATAGTATCGCTAGTCAGGAAGAAATGGGGAAGTTCATTTAATCAATTATTGATACAAATGTTATTGGAGAAAATAGATTATGAACATGATCAGTCTGACCTTTTGACAGTAGAAATTCAAAAACTAAAAACTAGAAATATTTATGTTGATTTAGTTAGTAAATTGACATGTAGACCTGTCTGTGAACCCCTATTTTCCACTAAATATGGGATAGAAAAGGAGGAATGGCCACAAATGTATTTACTTTCATTTAAATGCACAATAGAAGTTAAGATGAGAGTCTTCCAGTTTAAAATTTTGCATAATATTCTATACACCAATGAGAGACTATTTAAAATGAAGCAAGTTCAGACAGAACTGTGCACATTGTGCGAGACCTCTGTTGAAACTCCTTTACACCTTTTTTATGAGTGTAAGGTTGCTGAAGATTTAAGACGAGCTTTTGTTAATAAAATTGGTCTAAAGCTATCTATCAGATATGAGGATCTATCTAGGAAAAGAATGATGTTTGGATTAATAAAGGATTGGAAGGGACCACATAAAATATTATTAAATCACTTAATTATCTTATTGAAGAGATACATTTATATTCAGAAATGCAGGAATTTAGTAGTAAGTTTCATAGGTTTTGAAACGTTTATTTGCAAAATCAGACATATAGAATTGGTAATTGCTAAACAAAAGCACAAAGAAAACATGCACTATAGAAAATGGTCCCCTATTGAGAATTTATTTTAATTATCCATAATTATATTTTGATAATGATACAGTTCAAACCACCCGAGACTGATTTTTTAGTTTTTACATCAGGTCTGTTTGTTTGTTTGTTTGATTGTTGTTGTTTTTTTTTTGGTAATTGTTACAGTGATTCGTATTTGATTATTGTTCTTTTAATGGTATACAATTATTTAATTCTTGTATGATTGTTGTTTTTGTAATGTTACAAAAAATTTCGAAAATCAATACAAATTTGGAAAAAAAAAAAAAAAAAAAAAGTATGTCTCTCCTAATCTACCCACTTGCTATGCCTTTAACTCACATATTTAATCACTCGTTATCACAAGGTGTATTCCCTGATTTATATAAAACAGCTAAAGTCAATCCAATTTTTTAAAAAGACGATCCCAAAGAAATTAGCAATCATCGCCCCATTTCTTTACTTCCAAGTACATCAAAAGTCTTAGAAAAAATTGTTTATACTAGGCTATATAAATTTATCAACAAACACAATATACTTAATTCAAATCAATATGGTTTCAGGAAAAATTACTCAACTGACCTAGCATTAGCTACCTTCAGAATTGATTTGAAAAAGGCAGCAAATGATGTTAAGCTTTTTATTTTCAGTTATTGCTTAGTTTTGGGTTTTTTAGTTTGTGATATTCCAGAGGGAAAGTTTGCGTTTATACTTCAGTCAGGTTGGGGAGGGGTGATTCGCTAAACAAATGGCTATTTTTTTTGTTTGTTGCTGAACATGAATGTTGTTCGGTGCCAAGATGTCTGAAAATTAAAATAAGGACTTGTTCCAAATACAATGTAACCATGGGCTTTCCTCAATTGAATGAGCCCAATAACGAATAAGCCTAGGATTATTTTCACTAGCTAGGGAATATACTAGCCATTAACAACGAAATAATGACTCTAACTAAACCGCTATCTGTCAACCCTAAAACCCTTCATCTCTTAATCCTACGATGTAGATATATGTATGATTGTGTCAACGTCATTCTTCCCTTCTTTTTGTTTAGAAGAAACAATAAATTACCGATATTACGCCTGCATAGAAACTGATTTCAAAAGAGGCTGACCTTTCGAACAAAAAGGACAAAATAAATCACTCTTTTGAGAACTAAGCCTTTAGTTAATGGAAGTACTGACAATTGTGGTGTAAAAATGTATGTGGGTATAACCAAATGGCATACTCTAGAAATTGGTAATTGTGAGGGTTAAACCTAAACCCATTCAAAATGGAATGGATATTAGTCTTGCGCAAGTGGATAAGAACGTTGCACCTTATATTACATTAATATCATTGTTTACTTGAAGACCCTATGATATCGATACTGGTTTACACATACATCTTAAATTTTACTATTTTCGCAGAACATACATTTTCTTATGTGTTCCCCCATTATTTTAGATTGGGAAGAATTCTTCTATTCTCATATTGGATGGGGGTAAGATACCCACCAACCCCTGTACACAATTATACCAAAACATAGTAATTATAAAAATAACTGAAAATTTTTAGGCATTCCGACCGTTTGAATTTTGTGACTGGTCCAAACACTGAGATGTTTCGGGGCTTACCCTCCAAAACCTCTCACACTTGTCTTTTGATTCCATTTCGCACACTAATAGCAAATTGGACCTACTGTACAGGTCAAATTAATATTGAACCACGATTAGAGGCTGGTATTAAAGCTAAAGGAGAATGTCAATAGAATAATCACTTGATTTTGCATTGGTTATCTGAGTTAGCTGCTATTTTCCTTTAAAGGGCAAGTCTACTCCAAAAAAACCTTACTTTCAATAGAAGCAGAAAAATCAGACAAAGCCATCAAAAAAAGTTTAAACAAAATCGGATAACTAATAAGAAAGTCATGAATTTTTGAAAAAGTATGTAAAACTATGGAACAATGAAAATCACAACACAAATTGCCAATAGGGTTGTCAGTTTTTGACGTTATGTCCTCACTATTTATTATTTGCTTTATATAGTTTTAAAATAATCCCATTAATTTCCCTTTTTATCCCCAAAACTTGATTTTCCTATGCCTTTGCCCAGGTTATATGACTTGTATCATATTGCGTGCATGATATTTCACAAAATCTGTTATGAAATTTGAAGAATTGATACTATTTTCTGAAGTTATTGTATATTCATAATTATTGATTTTTATATAAATAGTTTATCAAAATTCACATTTTTCATGATTTAACTGGAAAAAAATTCCCTATACTAGTGCATCAACACGAAAATATATTACTATCAATCTAAATTGGATGCTGGTGTAAAGAAATAAGAGTCATAGAGAGAACATAGGAAATTTATGTTTTCAATATAAAGAAAATAATTAGTGCATAGTGAGGACATGACGTCACAGACTCATGAGTGAGTTGCCAATTTGTCTTGTGATTTTCATTGATCAAAAATTCATAACTTTCTTATTAGTTATCCAATTTTGCTCAAACTTGTTTTGATTGGTTTGTCTGATTTTTCTGCTTATATTGAAAGTTATTTTTGGAGTGGACTTGGACTTTAAACATGCTAGATCTGTAGTTTTCTAATATATTAATGAAAACACTAAGTCCCCCCAAAAGGACCCCCCCTCCCCCCCCCCCCAAAAAAAAACGGGAAACTACTCATTATATGAATTTTTTTTGGCCATAACGTCACAGACTCATGAGTGAGTTGCCAATTTGTCTTGTGATTTTCAAAGATCAAAAATTCATAACTTTCTTATTAGTTATCCAATTTTGCTCAAACTTGTTTTGATTGGTTTGTCTGATTTTTCTGCTTATATTGAAAGTAAGTTATTTTTGGAGTGGACTTGGACTTTAAACATGCTAGATCTGTAGTTTTCTAATATATTAATGAAAACACTAAGTCCCCCCAAAATGACCCCCCCCCCCCCCAAAAAAAAAAAAAAAAAAAAAAAAAAAAAAACAACAAACAAACGGGGAAACTACTCATTATATGAACTATTTTTTGCCATAAACTTGCTCTAGATACTAGCAACTGTCCTAACATGTAAGTCAATAATTGAATACTGTAACGTAACAGGGGACCGTAAATGGTTACTCAGTCAAACAAACACACAAATTGCAATCAAAATATTAAAAGTTAAAAGAAAAATTAAAAGTTAATCAATTCCAATTTATTTGCATATTTTACACCCATATTTCTTTTGAGTAAAGGTTAAAACAGTACAATCACAAAATTGCATTTTTTTGCACAATTTTACAGATTTCATGTACCAGATGTAATAAGATCATAGTCATCAATAACTCTCACAACATCACATCAAAATAGTATAGCATTTTTTAGAATATGACATTAAATGTGTTTTTTCCATCACAATAACTGATGATAATATGTGTTAACATCCAATGTTTACACTTGATGAGCACATCATATCCCATTTCATGTTCTAAATATTGATCTGAAAGGTATTTAATTGAATTTGTCGCAGACTGGGATAAAATATTACAATATCCTTTTTCCCTGTTAATATTTTTTTTGTAAACAATGTTAAAAAAAATTGGTTGTTTACAATGGCCCAGTTCATCTGTTTGACAGACACACAACAACCTTTCAGCCAATAAGACCACTGAAAAACGGGTCATTCTTTAGTTTTTAACTTCATAGGTTAAATTCTACTAAAATTTAAATCAGACAACGGGTTTAAGCTCAGACTAAAGTGGAGTTTAACAATAGTTCTCATGTCAGGTATACGTGAAAGAGTAGGATACAGGCCATAGACAGGTTTAACCACTGTAAACTCAACTTCCATACTGGGAGCTTAGAAATAGTCATATTTCTCTAATACTGTAGCAGTATACATGTATCAATATGTGTGTGACAAATACAACTCCACATTAATTCTCAGTAATAACAATATGACTAAGACTTTCCCAGAAGTATAATAATAAACTATTAAACAAAATTATTAATTATTATCATTAGAGCAGTACCGGGGTAAAACAAGAACATCGTTATGAAACATCAGTTCCCTCGATATAACAGAACTGTACTTGTTTTACACCGACAGAATTTCCGTAATATAAAAGCACTTTGAAGTAATCAAAGAAAGTAAAGATTGAAACTATTGGCAAGGTAAAGAAATAATTTTGTAATACATTAAAATGAAAAAAGAGAAAAGTGATAGTACATAATTGGATCAATGGATTTACACAAAAATGATGTCATGATTGAATTCAAACAAAGCACAAATGAATATATAGAACTGAAATAGAAACCATTCAACCCACACAAATTCATAGCCTAGTGCATCTAATATACATATTACAAGCCCTGAGAATCAAGTAAAAACTATCTAAGCTGGAACAATCTTCATAACTTCAAATCTATCAAATTTAGCAAAGCACTAGATTATATTAAATGTTTTTGAATTTTTACTGCAAATCAATCCACTACAATGTTCAAGGAACTTCATGCCAATGAAATTTAACAAATTTGATCTCAAACCTAACTCAGTAAAATATAAATAAAACTGGCGACACTGTACTGATAAGAGCTACCAACAGATGGAGCACTAACAAAATTAAACCACCATGTATATAATTTAACAGAGAAATAAAAATATGCAAATATTTTGATCTCAACAGTCACATGATCTTTTTACGAAGGTAGGGCTATCCCTACAACTTAGAACACCAACATTCACACTGGAAGACTTTATTAATTCACATACGGTATATTACGGTATATTACTGTTGGTATGGCTCCAACATTCCATTAAAATGTCAATGTAGTGCTGGCACACAATGAAAAGTATTGGAAATATTGTTATGGGCCTTGCATAAGGTATTAGCAGGTGAATTTCAGAATAGATATGGGCACTAATGCCCTCCTGTCAGCCACACAACAATATCCAACTTTATTATCATGGAAATGTGTCAAGTGTGAGAACAACTTTCTTCACAAAAAAGTCTAAGAACCATAATGACCCATCAATTAAGAATAACACCATGATTACACTACAGAATTCCTTTTGAGTATTCATTAAATTTTCACACAATCATGGATAGATTTGATTTACTAAAAAAAGTGATATTCATATTTGGGATGGCCCTATTTATTATTTCAATGGTCAAAGATTAAAATGATGAATTACTATTTGCAGGTACAGGTGTACGTCTCATAAAAGAATTGCTTAAAACTTCCCTCCACCTTTACAAAAGCATTTAAATACGATAACAATCACAGCATCAAATATATCACCGTTCTAAATATACACATCTTACAGCTTTGCTGGAATGTAACCTTTAGAAAATAAATTTCTGAATAAAACTATAATTATGACAAATTGGTGAAAAAAACTAAAATGAAGATACTTCAAATACATGTAAAGGTTTGTTAATCCTTGTAAACTCAATCCTAGATTGGCATCACTAAAATGATAGGATGTTCATAGAAAACACAGCCTGTACAGATTATGTCACAAAACTAGCGAGTGCTTAAAACATGTTTTGAACTTCTGATTCATATTTGATACAAATCACATTAAAGAAGTCAATATCAATTTGCTATCTGTCAATATCTTAGAGCACCTTCATTAGTTATGGAAAAACTAGTCATATCGTCAATCACTACAGCAGTATCTTTTTTATGTCAGATCCCACTTTATAAATAAATAAAGGCACATTAAAATCAAGAATTCCTTACTTTTTGTTGTTGCTCAAATATGTGACTGTTGATGTGACATGAAGAAAGATATCACTGTTTCCAGAAGATTGTAATAGATACCTGTATTATATCATATTATACAATATAACAAGATGATAGACCCTCTGAAATTACCTTTTTTTTAAAAATCTAATTAAAAATAATTTACATGTTCTTCATTACAATATATTGAGTGGCTGGACATCAAAAGGTCAAACAAAATTCTCCAAATACCCTGGAGTGACTCAAACGCAAACTGCCCTCAATTTTACACATCAAAAACTTTCAAAGAAGCTACAAATTATTCTAGTAAGAATTATCCATTCATAAACACATCACCTATCTCCTGACTTTCATTTGACTAGTTTTTCGTGTTTTTTTTGGTCCTTTTCATTTTTTTGTTATCACAAATAAATATTCTCTTTCTATATATATACATGTATATTATGAAATAGCTATCACAAGTCCACCAAATACGCAAGCCACTGATAACTGATAAGTTTATCTGTCTCTTTCACAAAGTATATCAAATACAAAATAGTGGACAATATCCTTCTTGATATCAATCTAAAAATTCACACACTTTTCAAGATTTGACCAATAATATATTTTTAAATGGTCATAGATATTGTCCCCAAGTACTTTGTACTGTAATCTTCCACCAACAGAACATCTGTCTTTGGCATCCTTATTTTATCCTCTAACCTGTATTACAGTGGTAGATTATCAGCTTACCACTCAGATCATACAGATTTGAGATCATCTAAATGCCAGGTACTGTATCATACAACAGCATCTCACATTGTTGGAAAACACCACTAGCGACTGAAATTGCCACCAGCAACAATAACTAAATCTACACAGCACCTTTGTGCCAAGAGAGAAATAAATAGCTTGTCATCATTACTGTGGCTTTTTCCTCGTCATACATGTACATACTAATAGCCACATACCCATAGGTACTACACCTAGGTATTTACATGTAAGTAGAGAGAGAGAGAGAGAGAGAGAGAGAGAAGTTGATTAAATGCTTCGTCTAAGGACTAAGCATTGAGCTGGTAATGAAATTCATGACCAGAGGCTAAGAGCATACATTACTTTCCGATGTCTCTAGCTTTCTTCTGGCTCAATGGTACATTCATTTGTTGCCACTGGTGTGTGATCATTTGAGCTATAAAATGAAGTCCATCTCAATTCATACTTCCCCTAACTTACAGTACTGACACAATAAAAGTTAATACTGTCATACATAGTTTCTCAATAGTCTAGTCTCTGTAACTTTATGCACTGGAAGACAGTTTAACAAACATAACAGGGCAAGTTCAAGCTATTTTGTGCTATATGTTAAAATTACGCTTTTTTATCAACAAATCTCAAAAGAACTCCTGTAAACAGAAAAGTTTTGTTGTTTTACACAGCTTATTAACGTATAGCATGGACTTGCCCCTACCATTCTCTCTACCTCTCTTTCTAGTGGTGGACTTGTGATATTCCGTCAATAACGGCTGACAACATGAAATACTCTAGCTACTACACAGGTCAAAGCCTTTGTCAATCAAACTCTATGTTTTCTATACCACTGGTAAGATCTTCGATACCTTTCTTGGCCGTGGACGCCAGATCTGTCATCTCCCTGTTGATGGTGTCAATGACCCATTCCATTGCTTCACGTCCCTGCAGAAGATTAAATGAAGACACACAGCAAAGGAAAAGGAAAGAGAGATAAAGATAATTCAATTATTATCCACCAAAATATGCCAAATAAGAAGTAAATTTAAACATAAATTTTCAATTGAATTTCAATAGTTTTGATAATCATAAAGATAACAGACAAAATCTAATTCAAATATTACAAGATGTTCAGGGTCATTCCATATCAAATCACCCCAAAAATCTGAAAATCTTAACCCGACCATTTTTGATTTTGATGAAACTTACTGTACTTGTTGAGTGTGATCTCACAGCACCAAATCCCAAATTTTATGTCAATTGGGTGAGGGGTTTGGGAGATACGGCCAACCAAATTTTGAGATTTTTGCAAAAATGGGGGTGGCGGGCCTACCTTTGAACCCTTGTATCTCGGGACCTAATGGGTCAATCTTCACAATAAACCCTATTATAATGTATACAATACATGCAATATGCACAGTAGGCCTACAACATACATCTTCCACATGCTTTTTTGTTCTAGGCATATCCATTCTAAATGTCAGCAGTACTTGAATAAAAATAAAATGATAAGTTCATATAGGCCTAAAGGATCGGTTCTAGGATAATTACCCCCCTGGAAAATTAACCCCCAGGAAATGTCCCCCCCCCCCCCTCCGAGGACAATTACCCCCCGAGGACTATCACACACAGATGACAATTACCCCCCAGAAAATTACCTCCTAGGACAATCTGCCCCCCCCCCCTGGAAAATTACCCTTCAAGGATAATTACCTCCCCAAAAAAAATCTGCTTTGATTAAAACCAACTTAGTACCAGGATGAACTTTTCCTTTAACGAATAGGGGGGGGGGGGGGGGGGGGGGGTAATTGTCCAGGGGGTAATTGTCCTCGGGGGGGGGGGGGGACAGATGGTCCTAGGAGCTAATTGTCCTCTGGGTGTGATAGTCCTCGGGGGGTAATTGTCCTCAGAGGGGGGGGGGGAACATTTCCTGGGGGTTAATTTTCCAGGGGGGTAATTATCCTAGAACCAACTCAGATGTCTAAAGCCATACATCCTGTTAACCCTTTAGGCGTATATGAACTTGTCATTTTATTTCTAGAATGGATATGCCTAGAACAAAAAAGCATGTGGAAGATGTATGTTGTACTGTGCATATGCATGTATTGTATACATTATAATAGGGTTTATTGTGAATATCTGTAAGTATGGATACTTTCAGTCCTTATTGCTCCTAAACCAAAAATATTATATCTCTGAAACTTTTATATGTTTTAGTGAACATGTCAGAGATTACATTTCATGAAAAATGTTGTCAAGGTCACGTGATCCACAAGGTCAATTTCAAGGTCAAATTTTAGGTCAAGAGGTCAAAGTACCCCAACATGTACGAATTTTCAAAATGGCGGCAGATTTGGAATCCTTATTGAATAACCTTTCCAACAATACAAATTTTGTGAAGATTGACCCATTAGGTCCCGAAATACAAGGGTTAAAAGGTAGGCCCGCCACCCCCATTTTTGAAAAAATCTCAAAATTTGGTGGGCCGTATCTCCCAAACCCCTCACCCGATTGACCTAAAATTTGGGATTTAGTGCTGTGAGATCACACTCAACAAGTACACTAAGTTTCATCAAAATAAAAAATGGTTGGGTTAAAACCATTGGGTGATTTGACATGGAATGACCCTTCAACAACAACAAAATATCTGCCTTACAAATACGACACAAATACCATCTGAATAGTAAGTAAAGAACATGAGGAAAGCTGTATTTGTACTAACTGAAACATAATACCATGTTTCATATGTTCATGCCTTTTATTCCATTTCTTATTCTAATCAATTTCAGCTCTTTCTTGGTTTTTTGCTGTGCAAATGAAAACTTTCACTCACGATCAAAGTGATAACATGTATTTTACACATTTTATCTCTTAAAATATCGGTAAAATCACAGTAATTTGCCCCCCCCCCCCCCCCCCCCCGAAGACCAATGCCAGAGATATATAAATATAGAAATGCCACATACCTTGTTTGCATTGGATGAGATAGTACTTGTGACCATCTTCTCTAACTGGCCAGCCAAACCCAATCCTTTCACTGTAACTGTAGCCTCCTGTGTCAACAGTGTCCTGTACAAAGATATCATGAAGGACATTCATTGTATTTGGGTAACGAACCAGTGAGTTAGATTGCCACAAGTGGCTAGTTCTGTTTGACCCACAGCCTTTTCACACACAGCTAAAATTCATCGTATCTAGAGAGGATTAGAATCACCTAACAGTTTTAAACATGTTTATAGACAAAATTTCCCAGTGTGAACATCGTTTATACGATGTTGGGATAGATACGAAGTCGCGATCCATACGCCCCTAAAAGCAGGCTGCAGATACGAAGTTCGTATCTAGAGAGCTTGACATTTTGTGTGTGAAAGGAAATTCGTGTTTAAACGTGTTTAAACTGGAAGGAGCGTGCGCTTTGATTGACATGACATGACCTTCAATGCGCAATGGCACTACTGCGCATTTTACGAGCAGTAGTTAATCACGAAAATATTAACGATCGCAACGAAATTTCTGTGTGTGAAAGGCTCGTGATTAGTTTAAACACATTCGAAACACGTTTATACTAGTCATGTTGATAGAATTTTAGCTGTGTGTGAAAAGGCTGCCAATGCACAGTGTACCATCCAACTGAAATCTGATTTTGGAAGAATTTGCAACAGCACTTAACATATACATTTAAATATTCATAATCAAAGATCTGAATAGTGAATAATAAATAAATACAAATTCCAGACTATTGCAAGCCTCCTATAAAGAAAGGCCTAATTGGTTCTGAATCAAACTGACGTCAGACCGTTCATATAGTTGTCTACAATTTAAAGCAGATGGTGCCTATACGCTAGCTATAAGGCTTAATACATCGGACCAAAATTACAATTTTAGTGTTCGAATGAATACTTAGAACCTCAATTAGGAATACTACAGTTGCTTAAATGACAACATCCAATGCAGTTATAATTCCTGTAACAAAATCAGAAAGCGGTATTTCATATTTTGGCAATTACATGTTCTTGTTAGTTAAATGGTTGCAAATTTACATGATTTTCTTAACTTAATGGATAACTACAGTTCCCTACGGATATTATGTATGGAATCATGCAGTCGCCTGTAAAATGGCGACTGGCTGGAATGCTCCCCAGGGAGTGGAAAATGTGCACACATTGTGTGCGGGTAAGCCTGAATCCGATGACCGGGGTAATAATATATCTGTAAAGCGCTTAGGTACATCGTTGGATCGGTGTATTGAGCGCTATATAAAAAACCGGATTATTATTATTATTATTATAATTTTAACAGGTCAATAGATCCAATCCCCTTTTCTGTGAACCCACTGATGCGAAACTGGGTGAGCCAAAAACATCTCTCAATGAACAATGGATACAAAATCTGCCTCTACAGCAACTTTTTAGTCTTTTCTATTGGAACATATATTCTTTCTATTTGAATTCACTTGCAAAGGACCATGCAGGCCAACACGAAAACAAGTCTTTCAGGACAATAATATGTTTTGAGGGAGCTACATTTCCTAAGTATACTTACGCATTCTCAATGGTGGGATGTGGCTTGTATACTAATTTCTCATCGATAGAAACATAACTATGAAGTGAAATCTGAAGAAGAAAAAAATTAACAGATCAACTAACTGATATGATCGATTGATTTTAGTCACCAGCAATGACAACAACAAGTGTACAAAATATGCAAATTATGTGTCTCGACTGTGTAAAGGGGAATACCAAGCTATTCTGTTCCATACACTACTAACTACATCCAATAATTTATATCTTATATAATTTATATTTATGTGTGAATTTAATAGCCCTAAATGTACTTGAGCTGGATTCAAATCAAACATGAAATAAAATGACAACTTGGTATAAAATGGGTTCAAAACTCCACACTACTTGGTAATGTATAGGAATCATACAGACAGACAGACAGACAGACAGACTCAAGACATAATAAAAGCTGGTACATGATGTGTGTTATTGCGGAACAGAGGTGAATGGTCCAAGGCATTCTGTTCCTACATGTACATGCAGCTCAAAGTACATGTACACTTATGATGAAGTTCCGACGATAAAAGTTAAATAAATAATTTAATCTAAAAGTAGTTTATGAATTCCATTTACCCTTCCACACACTTCTGATCATGATCAAAGCTCTACCAAAATAACTTAATACCGTAAATTTCTGTGTGTAAGATGCACCCTATTTTTACGACCAAGATCAAGCCATGCAGGGCCAGGAAGGACTTTAATTTATCACGAGGCGCAGTTGAAGTGCTTGTGAACTTGTCACAAATAATAGTAACAATATTTTTTTTTAAACTAAAGATTACAGAGAAATTTTCCCCTAGTCCAAACAGAAATTTGGACAAGCTAGATTTTGAGTGGTGAGTCGATATCCTCAATGCGAGTGAGCTGCATGTGAAGGGGTATAATTTATCAAGACTGAAAAAAAAGAAAAAAAAATTCTCTTCCCTTCAATTAGGAATGTAGTTTAACTTCAAATAGTAGATCCTATTCTTTATCTTTATTCGCATTATGTAATTCATGTTGAGACACAGAGATTTTCAAAAACCACTAAAAAGTAGCATTTTGTGGACTCAAAATATCCTGTACCTGTGTATAAAACGCACCCCCGACTTTTTATTTTTTTCCGGTGGAAAAAATGTGCGTCTTATACACAGAGATTTACGGTATATATCATCATTTTTAATTTTTTTTTTTTTTTTGGGGGGGGGGGGGGGGGTGGGGTTTTGGCATTAATTAATTTCTCACTTTGATGTGCAACCTGTCTAATTAATTATGGCAACAGTTTCCATACATTTTTCTGCCTTGATCCACCAAAAACTTTTGTGTACATACATCTATGTACCGGTATGCTTGCCTACAGAAATTTCTAACCCTACAAATATGAAACACAACATGATCTATATTCAAGGTCCCATGCCTCAAAAGGAATTTAGAATCTGTTTCTTGGCCAGTATAAATCTTTTGCTGGTACCATTTCCCCCTAGTTTTCACCTAACTTCTACTACTCTCCAAATGCATCATGTGTTTTACATGAGTAGAGAATTTTGTATCAGGAAGTGTAAAATTCAGTTAAAAACTATTCACTTTCATTGATTTATCTTAAGACAAAAACTGTTGATGGTAAACTTGGTTTGAGTTATTCAATGCTGGTCAACTATCGAGGGTTATTTAATACAACTTATCAACAATGATAACCCATAAAAATTAATATAAGCTACCAAAATCAATGAGTTGGAATGGTTGTGAGTAAATTTATCATAGACCTGTGGCAAATGTTTCATAAAACAAGGCCTAGATTAATATGTATACATACTTACATTAGCAGATTTAGCAGTGAATGTCTTCTCCTTAGGGTCTACTATCGAGTATTCTGATCCGTAGCATGTAGGCTGTAGACCAACCAACTGCAATCAAAAGTTGAAAAGACGGGGTTAAAATCCTAGTCACGTAATCATAAAATCTTTATTCAGGGAAAATAATCTAAAAACATGATACGTAATTCACCAACAAATGTAAAGAGTAATACAATTTGCTATTCATAGGTGGCACTCAAAACAGCTCTTTTCCATACCGGGTAACTACAATTCCAATTATTTCTTAAGCAGAGTTGGAGGTAAATTATTCACAGTACTATACAGTATCTAGATTATAAGAAACTTGCATGTACACTAATTACAATTACATTCAGGGATCAGCTGTCAAAAAAACACATAAAGAAAAACATAAATTCTTACTAAAGCTTACTCTCCAAACATTTGCCATTTGTGGAATTTTATCCACCTTTTCACAACTTCACAACTGAATTTCATACTCAGATTGGTTTACACATGAAATAAGAAAGTTTGAGTTAAAATATAAGTACAGGACTGATCATTATAATTGTACAAAAAAGTTCTAGTATAGCTTTGGGTGTATTGAAGCTTTTTGCTTACCCTAAACTTATCTCTTACCTCAAATCTTAACACCAACTCCAACCCTTAACTAAGATAAAAATGAAGCCTAGAGGAATAGAGAAAATGTCGGATCAAAGGCAAAAAGTGATTAAATTTTATGGAAAACGTGGTCCATTAAAGTGGGCACCACAATTGGCCAGTATATATTAAAAGGTTTATACATGAGCCCCCGGGATTAAATCTTGAAATTTTGAGAGCCTAGAGCAAGTTTATATATTTTGTCATTATTTTGTATTTTTAAAACCCATTTTGGGGGAGGGGAGGGATGGGGGCAAGTGTGTCTGATGCCTGTTAAAGTTGAGCCCTGCTCTAAGTACATAACTTTGACTGGTACCTACCGATCTGACCCAGCCTGGAAAACCCCACTCAGTAGTGAGTAACCTCCTGCTGTGAAGACGACCCCTCTCATCTACCTTCCTGTCAAGGACGTCAATCCCGATGACGCTGGGGTTCATGGGATTGGGGTACTTCCTCCAGGCGGCTTGGGTGACTGTCTCCCACGGATGGCTGTAGAGAGAGAGAGAGAGAGAGAGGGATAGAAAGAGAGGGATAGAGAGAGAGGGAGAGAGACGGAGAGAGACAGAGGGAGAGAGGGGGGATTTAGTTAATTGATGGACAAAGACTACTAGGTGCTAAATGAGTTTCAACCACTAACTAAAACTCAAAATATTTCTGCCCTCCATGTGAGAGATTTTAGAATTTCTTATTGGTGTTCAGATTTATGGGTGTGAAAAGTGTGAATCTACGGTGTATACCGTATTTGCCGGCGATAAGGCCGCACCCCCGATTTTGACATTTAAAAAAAAAAAAAAAAACTTTTGTCGAAGGCGGGTTTCGAACTCTTGCGTACAAATGTAGATTGGGACCCAAAACCACCGCCTTAGACCGCTCGGCTATCCCGACTCTGATGCTTTCTCATGCGGCTTTTTCTTGTGTATGCACATTGCACCATAGCTTTGTTTGCGCGATCTGAGGATTGAGGTTTGCTTTAGCTATGGCAAAAACTTTGATCTAGATCTACCAGTAGAGTTTGGTTGGTAAGTTATCAATTTTATTTACGAGATTGACAAAACTTTGCCCTTCATTTAAAATATATAACACATAATTGTCGGTAAGACATGTGGTATTCTAGAAATGTCCATCACCTTTCATTGTTGTCCCATATGTACAAATTCGTGTTTTTGACTTCCGATCTTTTTTTTTAAAAACTCTTTCGCCGCAAAGGCTGCACCCCGACTTTTTGATATTTTCTCTTCCAAAAATACTGCGGCCTTTACGCCGGCAAATAGGGTAGGCTTACAAGGTACAGTAAGAATCAGGCTAAATGGACACATCGCTCATGTAGATGTACGAGCAAGGTACATGTACATCATCCTTTATCTTGGATCAGTGAACAGTTTTGAGGGTAGATTACATCAAATGTTACTAAACTTTTGAAAGAATTCAATATGGCAACTTTATTTTCCCCAATCATAAGACGGCCTAGAATGCACACAGAGGGCATTCATAGTATGCGTTGGGGTGCAGGCGTGCATGAAGTTAGCAACCGCAATGATAATCATCATGGACTTAATGTGAATTACTTACTGTAGACTACATAAGAAAATGTTTATTATAAGGTCTTCGTTTTTAGGGAAAATACTCAGAAAAAGATAAGAAAATTTAGACGAAACAGGTAAGAAACATAAACGACTTTTAAATAATGACCATTATTTTACCAGTTGATGAAGATTTAGTTAATTTTTGGTATGTTTTAGTACTAGTAGGTCATGATATAAAGACGTATTATTTCTTACCCCTTTCGTGTCAATTTTATCTTCTTTGGAGTATTTTTCCTAAAAACAAAGACATTATAATATACATTCGAGCACGCCAGGGTGCATGAAGTTATCAATTGTATGGTAATTGTGCAGCGGTTTGTCGTGAAAAAGTTATAACTATAATGTCTTCATTTTTAGGAAAAATACCCCAAAAATGATAAGAAACATAACTATTAAATGATGACCATTATTTGAACTTGATGAAGATTTAGTTGATTTTTGGTATGTTTTAGTACACTGTAGGGTATATCCACGCCGGAGTTACGGGTAAAAAATAGATACGAACGTACACTAGCGCCGAGATATGATTCTGAACTAGCGCCAACTAGTTATCATCAGGTATCACTCTGGTAATGGTATCAAAATCTCATATTGTCGGGTAAATTCTTGACCTATTTCAGAGTGCTTTGTAGATCTAGGAGAAGAAAGAAGAGTCCACCAGCCAACTCCAAAGCCAGTGTGCAATGTTCGACAGGTGACAGAAGGGGCGATTACAACGCATAGGCCTATTACTTTTTTTTTAAACCTGCCTCTCTGTCTCCGACTCCGAGTCTCTCTTTTCTTTACGCAGGCGCAGGGTTACCGGGTATGAGACCGGGTCCCAATTAAGGCTTGGACTTGGTGATATTAATTATTCAGTATCATATTTTATATCATTACCTAGCCCTTAAGTTAAGGCCTGGTGTACTTATAGCAAAGAAGAAGGCTAAGCCAGAGGCCAGCCAGGCCAAGGCATGTCAGGGGCGCTAGGGCCGAGGCATTGCAGTCGGTGCATGTATAGCATGACTACCGGGCGGTATCCCCTGGCTGTCTGGCCTGGCCGGTGTGGCTCTACACAGCTGTCATGCACGTGAGTCACGAATGCCGGCGTTTTTACAACGGCTTTGAAATGCCTTTTTTACGCATACTATGCATGTAAACCTTGCAATATCATTACAAAATAGAGGGAAATTGTTATACTTACTGGAAAACGTGTTCAGAACTCCAAATCTTCATGATTTCCGAAAATAATACCTCTTAAAACGCTCGGGAAACAGCGAATCGTTGCAAGAAATTGCACGAGAAATTATGCAATAACGTGCATAAGTATAGTACAGTGCTACGCAGTGTATCTAAGCCACATTGCAAGTACGCAATTTCCATTGTGACCTCACTTGTCTGAATGACTCGAGAAAGACATAGCTAGTCTAATTATACAGACGCAATAATATTATTTCCTCCCATAAATAATTTAGATCAGTAAACAATTTCCCAGGAATAAGTATATAATGTAAGATAATATATTCAAAAGTATTAATAAATCACGATATTGTATGAACAAGTTAGAAGCACTTATTTTTCTAACAATAGACATTTTTATAATCTAGGCTGGATATTAGACTGTGAACGTTATCAAATACGCGCGGAACGTCTAATGAATAATTCATAAGCCGGGTACGTGGGCGTGTACTACGTCGGCGGCTCTATGCGATCGGCAATGACAAATTTGCCAAATATGCACTTCCGGTTGTATAGTCATACGAAATAAAGAAATATTAATGATGAAAACTGTAATAATAGTGATGAAAATGATGACAATGATTAAAAAAACAAAAAACATATTGATGTTAATGGGACTCAAGGGAGAGAAATTGTATATTGTGAAATAGTGATTGGCATTACTTTTAGTTTCATAGCTGGCCTTTTTTTTTTGTTTGGGGGGGGGGGGGTGGGGGTTATGGTCTGCTATATGGTATTATTTGATTTTCTTACATCAAAAAAGAAAGAGAAAAAATTGCAACCAATCACCCGCAAAAATGATTAAAAATATCGTTTATTTAAAAGTCAGAATTTATTGATTGCCAAATACAACCCAACAATATCAGCGTAGTAAATATTAAAATAGCTAGGTTAAGACCAGTATGCCTACACACAGCCGGAGGCAGATTGAGGATTTTCCACACAAAAAAAAAGGGGGGGGGGGGGTTCTAAAATTTACCAAATTGCGAGAAGCCTATACGGCGTGACGGGATATTTTGAACCTTAGATGCTTTATGGTACAATCTGAGGCATTTCTGAATGCCGCAAACTCAACAATTTTTTTCGGGAAGAAAAAAGGGCTTTGGATCCGCCCCTGACAAAGGATTTATATTTATTTATTTATTTATTTCAAATCTTTTGTCAGGGTAGCCCAATCACCAATAGTAGTGGTATTCCATGGGGCCCTGAATAAACATGAACATATTTACATAAAAACATAACGTTTATACAGAACAGTTAAAATAAAATTCCATAGTACATTTAGAAAGAATAATATTCGTTTGCAAAATAAACATATACCATTAACCTAGTTCAACAGTAATGCCAATAGGAAAATATTGATTAAGTCGCAATTATGTGAATAAATCATGTTAAGATGATAGAACATGCACGTAGTGTATGTTCGGACAATGACAACACTGAACAACGATGTGAACAAGGATGTGAACAACGACAACACTTTCTAATTACTGTTTAAAATCCCGCCCCGGTAAATTCCAAAATAAGCTGTTCCAAAAATGTATACGGAATAAGTCCTATAAAGAAGGATTTTATATTTCACTGAGAACTTAAGCAATGTTTGCATTCGCTAACGCTTAATTACTATAAAAATGAAGAGTTGTAAGATGTAATCGAGTCCACCCAAATAACTATATTATTTTGATCATAAACTAAAACAAACTCGAATCGAATAAAATAATGAGGAATATATTGATATTTAAATGTTCTGGCTGGAGGAGTGAGTGCTACAGAAAATCGGGGCAGCAGTCATGATCAGTGGCGGCGATCCGGGGGGGGGGGGGGGACAGTTTCCCCCTAATTTTTTTTTAGGGGGGATCGTCCATCTCGGAAAATTTGAGGCCCTTATAGGCCCTGGAGGACCCAAGAGTGCAGCGTTTAGACAAATAAAAAATGCAAAAAATCTTCTCGTCCGGTATATAGCTACGCTAAGTGAAGTGTGAAAAAAAGTATATTGCCTATTTTTATACAACAGTTTTGCTAAGGAATGTATTTCTTTGATACAACAATACTTCAAAATGCTATGAGGGGGTATATTTACTTCCGTCACCTTCACCCCTCTCGTTCACTATGCTCCCTCGCACTGGCGGATTGATGGGGGAGGGGGAGCTTTGGGGCAGTTGCCCCCATAATAAAATTCAAACGTGGTTTATTTCTTATTCGATACCTTTGATTTACAAATGTTGCTAACATGGCATGGTTTTCGAGCTTCAGGGGGCTCAAGGCTGGCCCCTGGTTGCTCACCTGACCGTAATTAAATGCCTAAAAACCCTCAGTTTCCGGGGACTCCGCCTCCTGGACCCCTCCAGGGCCCTAAAGCGGGCCTCTGGATGCTCATCTGACCGTAATTAAGTGCCTCAGAAACCTTAGCTTCCGGTGCTCTGCCCACTGGACCCCCCCCCCCCCTAGAGCCCTCAGGCAGCCCCTGGATGCTTATCTGATCATAATCTAATGCCTAAAATCCCTTAGATTATTGGGGCTACGCCCCCTTTACCCTAAGAGAAGTGAATGACATGTTATATGATTGAAATTTTTATTCTTCTGTCGGTTCATACTTTTTCATGTTGTATATACTTATGTTTTCGTACGTTATAGAAATTCTACAAATTCATCATTATTTTCCTCTTCTTCCTTCTCCTCTTTTTCTTCTTCTCCTTCTTCTTTTTCTTCTTGTACTTAATATCATTTCTATCATCAGTTTAATGTTGTTATTATTATTATTATCTTTAATAAGTAGTTCTTTTAATTTTCTTATCTGTCTGTAAATATTACTATTTTAACTTATTAATTTTATACATGTCTGTAAGGGACCCCACTGGAAATAAGCTCTCGAGCTTTCGTGGGTTATCCTGTTCAAGCTGACTTTTTTTGATCTGTTATTATTGTATATTGTTGTATGTTGGAAGCTTGTCGAATAAAAATCAATCAATCAATCAATCTACTCCAATTAGTGACCCGCATGCCACACTGTAAAAAAGAATTTGTTCATTGGTAATTTTTACGTATTATTTCCATGTAGAATTTACTTGAAAACATTAGTTTTGCCACTTACGCACTAAATTTAAGTCTTGCTAACTCAAACTTTCAATTTAGTAGAACATACGTGGAATATTTAAGTAAAATCAAATACATAAGAACTTTAAGTAATTTCAGTTTGTATTAATTTAGTAATTTTAACTCAAAATCAGAAATTATACGTATTACTCAAACAATTTATGTTGATTATTCTTATCTTTTTAAAGTAAGGACCGATGCAGTGCGTAATAGAAATATTTACATAATTTATGAATATTCATTAAGACCAAATTAAACTCTTTTTTTAAATAAAACAATTCTTTTTTGTGGTTGAATGAAAATTTAAGGACTTTAAAACATTTACTAATTCATTTAACATGGCTAAGCAAAGACAAGACAATTTTATATTGTTACCCAGTTCAAAACAAATCAAAACTTGATATTTCAGGAAATTGTCAACCAATTTTCCTTTTAAGATGCTACGATCAAGTATATATAAAATTTGGAGCCTTTCAATATGTGTCGAATTGAAGCGTATGTAATAGTTTGTGATGGTGGTATATATACACGGTTAAATCTTAAATAGAAGTAGTGAATGATTAGTGGATGTTACTTGTTAGATTAGATGGGTACCAAATCGTGCAATATGTAATCCTATCATAGCTTTTTTTTAATTATCTAAAATGATTACAATACTTAAATTATTTACTTTAATGTAACTCGATTTAACTGGGTACAAATTTATTCAGCAAAATAAGTAAATTCTACTTAAGATGCCGTAGGTAATATTTACTTAATAAAAATAAGGCAATTCTTTTCCTCAATTTTATTGAGTTATTTCGACTATTATTTTTTTACAGTGCACTGTCCGACAAATAAGGTATAAAAATATGCTCATCTGACCGTAATCAAATGCCTAAAATCCCTGAGCTTCCGGGCCCCTCCCCCTGGACCCCATGCACCGGGTGCCTTAACGCGGCCCCTGGATGCTCATCTGGCCATTATTAAATTTCTAAAGCCCCTGAGCTTCATGGGGCTACGCCCCTGGACCCCACGCAAATTTACACGCCACTTGCTTCGCTCGCTTTGCTCTACCTGATCGTAAATACTTTAGCCCCCCCCCAGGCCCCCACCACTTTGAAAAACGTTCCGCGGGGCCTGTATGTAATTGTTCATGCAAACGTGGGGATGATGAAGATTTTTTATTTCCTGCCCCCCCCCCAAAAAAAAAAAAAAAGTTTTTGCTCATTACGCCACTGCTCCCTCGTCCCTCACATTTCGCCCCCTCCCCCCGGTCATGAAAAGAAATCGCCGCCCCTGGTCATGATAATTATCTTGTGGCCTATATAGACAACAACAAATATAAAAAATAACATATTTCCTTTCTTTTTTTCACACAAAACAAAATAAAACAATGTATTAAACGTAAATAACCAGCTAGAGAGGGACAGAACGAGACTTGAAAAAAAAAATCTGGATTTTTGACTGCAGAATTGAGTACATTTTTTAGTAGATCCAGTATCTAAATAATGACAGCATTAAACAAAACAAAACAAGAAACAAACAATAACAAAAAACAACCAATAAAGCAAAATAGGGAACAGCTAGTTTGCATGAGCAACTAAAAAATAATACAGCACTTTTTATATAGCGGAACAGATCTGTTGCAAGACGAAAAAAACACAAAAGAAAGACAATTTGTAGAATGAAAGGTGTAATGGTTTTATCACGACAAAAATCTCCACCGCCTGAGAAGATTGTTGTGAAGTGACTCTTTTGGACATGGTTCCCCTCCCCCTGCCGCCTGTCGTTCTCTTTGATCTTTCCCCTCCCCCTCCCCGCCTGACGTTTTTGTCTCTCATCTTGTTGAATGGTGACAAAAGTCACGAGACTAATGGATGCGCCTTCCACTTGCGGTTTTTAGATGTCCAAAAATAAGAGAAAAGGCGAAGGAAAGGGGATACTAAATGAAACTGAGGGACCCCTTTAACCCCTCCCTATTTTGGCCTTGTTAATTCATATATCATCACCTGGTAAGACCGGTGCCCCTTGCTATAGGGACACGTGCCACATCAAATGACGTTTATAATTAAAGGGAAGAGAGAGGGCAAAGGGGATACTAAAATTAACCGGGATGACCCAGCTCACACAATTCCTATTTTATCAGTGGCCTTGTAAATTCATATTTCATCACCTGGTTACCTTTGCCCATATTAATCGTGTCGGTGCCCTTTTCATTACTTGACCCAAGCCAAGGCACTGTGTCAAAATCAGTTCTGTATTATCTTCAATAATCACTGGTACCTGGATACTATACCAACTTATATTTCTATTTTGTTGTTGTCCTAATTAGGATAGGGCGTATTTAATTTATTTCAAATGATTTTGGAATAGTGGCATATATTTTGGGTTTCTTTTGTGATTACCAGTAAGTACAATCTAATCTCAAACTGTGTATTTGCTTCTCCTTTTGTTATTGTATATTGATTACTTGTATATTTGAGGATATGTCAATAATTCATTTGTATTTGATTTTTTGTTAAGAATTTGATGCATTTTCAATGACTTTTTGTAACCTAGTTAGATTTATGAATTTATACCTGTTTTTGTATTTAGTTATGGATTGAAAGTAATCAAAAATCTCGATTCCATTTCAATAAATAAATTTGAAATGTATAAGCCCTTGAGGGAGTGCTGTTGTGTGTGTGTTGTGTGTGTGTGTGTGTGTGCGTGTGCGTGTGTGTGTGCTCTCATCTCAGCATTCTTGTGGGGTTTTATGTGCGCTTCACATACCCCTTGTGAGGCATTTTTACTTTGTGGGGTATTTTTTCAGGACCCCACAGAGTAAAGTCTTTCAAATGACTGTATATTCGGTGTCCTATGCCCTGCGGGGCATTAGAAGTGGTACCCCATAAATGACTTTTTGTGAGCGTGTGCTAAAACTTGCACACTTTTTTATGGTAACATCGTAAGCACACCGCCGGGTTGTTATCGCCAGGTTGTACATACCCCACTAGTAGGGGACCACAAGGTATATCTGGAACGCACAGAAATACCCCACAATCAGGTGCCCCACAAAGGCCCTGATGTGAGAATGTGTGAGTGTGTGTGGTTGTGGGGGGGGGGGGGGGTGGAATATCAGGTAAACCAAAATAATGTGAGAGAATGTGGCCACAGGCTGAGCTATCCTTCCATTTCCTTCATTTTTTAACGATTTGACTAGGGGCACATTCTACCCATCTTCCCTCTTTATCTTTGACTGGGGAGGAGGCTGTGGTCAGAGGGAAGGGGCACGTTCATCCATGCCCCCTTCATAGCTTTATCAGTAAGAGAGTTGATGTATGAACACCCTTTATATTGTTAAATATATTTCTCAAGCCTGTCCACATATAACTTTTTTATTTGTATCTTTACATGTTTGTTCTCATCTTAATATTCCTACTTTCTTCAACATTCAAATTCGTATTATAGATATTCTAAAACCTAAATAGTATTGCTTATTTCAGAGAGTGCTAACACGAGACTGAAATATATAATCGATCTACATTTATAGTTTTGTCAACCGTCTTGCAAGGAATAGCTTTTGAATAAATTGAGATGCATACTTTAATAATAAATATGTATTTTTATATTCAAGAAATGTCTGCCTACCGGGTTCCCATTTATTTCACCTGGGTGGAGAATGGCAAATGCAGATTAATATCTTTCCTCAAAGGGGAGGCACTAGTCCAAGACAATTATTCCCGAGCCCCCCCCCCCCCAAAAAAAAAAGATTACCATACATTTTTCAGAAAACAAGAATGATGCTGTGTAAGTTGTATAATTCCTTTCTTCCAATGTCACCATTCTGTTGGGTCATAATATCGTTATAACAAAAGATGAAGTACACAGGTGTCTGACATGCTCTGAGATTTTGATTAGCAATATCTTTAAAAGTTCTTGATTATCCTCAATTAAATTTCATAGGTCATATCATATATATAGTATTATATCCTAAAGTTTGTGTAAATTAAGGTACAGCTACTAAAGTTATGCTTGCTTTTTGTGAGACAAAGTTTAGGAGACACTATTTTTGAGGATGATCAGGTTCTTTTTAAGATATTGTCATTCAAAATTTGGTTGGCATTTTTCGGACACCCTGTATCAATCTATTCCAATTAGAATGAAGCACACCATAAATTAGACATTCACAAAGAAGAACAATGATTCCATATTGCATTTATTCATAAAGATAACACGGTGGTACAGCAAAAAAGAGATGAGTGGATGTGTCACATGGTATGTACAACAATCAAGGTCACAAAACTAGTACAAGAACTTCAGTATTTCAGAAATATAAGTACAAGTTGATAGTATGTGCCAGAACAAAGTGATTTCTATCTTGCTCACATGTTTTCAAACATTTTCTGTATACAATATCACATTTTGAATTTAGGTTGGGCTTGCTTTAGGGGTAAGTATTGATAATTGTGAATGCTTTGATGATTAATAATCTATTTTTGTAGTAGACAGTATTGGATATCTTGTTGAGCAATGAGCAAATTGGCAACACTGTTCAGATACAATGAGTTACTTTCAATAGATTCGATAGATATTAATTGATTTAAAATGGGAACCACAACATATTCTGACCATGAATATTACGTCTCCTTCCTCCCATAGGGACTATATGTAAAAGGGATGCAGCAAAAACACACAGAGGAAAGGGAATAAAAGCCAACCTTTTATACCCGTTCCTTAAAAAATAATTCTCTTTATTTTGTCCTGAGGATGTCTTTATGAAAGGAAAAACCAATTTGACCATTGGATGTTGACTTAACATCATTTATGTGTTTTCAATTTCACAGAGATACATATCTTAAAAATTGAAATTTTAATTCTACTCATGCCACAGATTCTTAACGAAGTTTATAGCATTTAGATGCACAGAGTTGTAGAGTATCAGTAAATTCATGGCATGATATAACAACTTTTGAAAAGATATATCTGTAATTTGTACTCTTGATATAGATTTCTAGTCCATAAAATTATAATCCACATCCTAATTCATTGATTAAACCAATGTGGTATCTAAGACATTTGGTCACTGAATATAAATAACAATAAAATGTTGAATAATGTGCACTTATACTTTTGTTATAACACATAATATCATCTATTTGAAGCAGAAGGGCATCATCTCATTTCATTTTAAACAGAATTAATACCATTCGGGCTCCGATTAGATGATATCGTCGCTGTTTTCACGAAGTGACGGTAGTGAAAAAAAATTGCATTCACTTTGCGTTACAATTTTCCTCACTACCGTCACCTCGTGAAAACAAGGACGATATGTGCAAATCTTTGACTATTTTGAGAGCAATCTTTTCCATGTTCCTAAAAACAATTTATAAACAAATATGTACTATAGCACAAAATTTTACACCACAAATAAGTTAATGCACAGGAACAATTACAGAACAGTGAACCTGGAACAAAATTAGGCAATTTGAATAAAAAAAGAAATAATCAATTTTTAGATAATCACCCATATGTCATTAATATCAAATGGTATCAAAGAAACTCATCTTCTGCATTCTAGAATTATACAAATGCTTATACTTGCATGTAAAGTGCATTAAATAAAAAACACAAACATTATTAATCATCATTGAATAACTTGAAAGAAATTTAAAGTAAAATATTAAAACAAATTATTAGGAAGTTGTCAGTTAATCCTGTGTAAAATTGTGTTTTTCTTCATTTTAATAAATCATTCTTAGTCTTCACTGATGACTGATGGATGTATTTTTGCTTCATAGAAGTCCACACACACTATTTTCAATTAACTTCTACTTGAATCTGTTGTGAAAGAACACACAAATCAATGGAATATGAAGAACTTGGACTAAAAATGTTTTTGCTATTTCAATATTAGATCTATAAACACACAAGGGTTCCAAGCTGAATGTATCCCTTTATTTAGGATCAAATCTTTAACAACAAAACGGTAGTAATTAGGTGGATATAAAATGTCAATATTTCCAAGAATCTGTCTGTTAAATATGATGATACATGCCAGTTTCTCACAAGCAAGTTTGGTATTACAAAATTAATCTTTCTCACTGATCTTGAAAACTGCAAGTAAATAGTATAAAAGTAACGACAAAAGTATGGGTTATATTTAAACAATATATGTTTGTCATCTTTGTTATAATCTAAATTACAGTTCACAAAGGATAAGCTCTGAACAATGACAACATTGGGATCAACATACATAGAAAAATATTCACATAGCACCAAACCTTGCCTCCTGTGAGCAAGAAGAATGCTAACTCAACATTGTCTTTAGAGTTAAAACCCTTCCTGCTCTCAGCAGACAAATTCTCTTATTACTTTCATCTCATTTTCTTGTGAAAATGTTAAAGTTGGACGTAAGTCTTGGTCAGTGTCATAGCATTAAGTCCTCTTAATCTTTCTCCATATTTATATGATGAACAGAATGAGCAACTTAATCTCATGTACCAAGTTATTTTATGCTGGACACTTGATTAGTATCAACCTTCGGCCATTTAAAAAAAAAAAAAAAAAAAAAAATCACATTTATGTTGCTTCAATTTAAAACTTCAAAACCATAAGAATCAATTGATTTTTATATTTACACTGAAGCAATATTTGGCAGCCTGCAACTTTAAAGCTTTTAAACAAGAGAGGGCTTAGTAGTTGATTTCTTCAATGCTGGTGCTTCTTGTGGAATTAAAATGCAAGGGTGGTATGCAAAGTTATAAAGGAGTTTAAATCATAAGAACAATTATGCTTTTTAATCTATCTGTGAGCTGGCTTAAAGAGAAGGTTGAGTTCTGGGAAGAGGTGAAAAATAATTTGTGAGCGTTATCATTCTTATTATGCAAGTGTGGAAGAACATCAGATAAGACATGTTCCCTAAAAAGCATGACTCTTCAAATGCCTTTATATTCTAAATATGTCATGTACATCGTAAAACTCGGGGGTGGGATTTTTACGCCACGTGTTCGTGTAGTCCCATATACATCTTTCTGTGTGGAGTGTTTGTAACTTTACCAAGACTTGGCCAAATTTCTTATCATTTTGATGATTCCAGAACCTTGCAATACATACAAATTCTTATATGCTAGATGATCAACCTTTTCTGGTCGATTCCACACCGTTTCTTTCACAATGCAATCGCATGACCAGAACTCAACTTCATCTTTAATTTATTTAAAAAACTGAATAGATAAAAACATAATATGATGCCTTTTATCTTGCAACAGTTTACTAGTATCAACAGATAAGAATATCAATGGCAAACATTTAGGAAAGATTAAAGGCTTTGGTGAAAACTTGTTAGTCCAAGAAAAGAGTCCAGGTCTATCTCAAGTCAATTAGGTCTAAAATTAAGACTAGCACACATAATGGTACACATATCTCAATACCAGGTCAAGTTTGACTACACTGCCAAAAAAGTGCAGAAGTCTAACATATTAAAAAAATGCATATGTAATCAGTATTTTTTTGTCCACAGTGAAAACATGAATACAAAATGTTGCTAAATGAATATAAATTTACAGGTACAGAGTAACATCAGCCCGAGAAATTAGGCTATATTTCGAATTTTATCTAAGAAGCTTGAAATAAAGAGAAATATAGTAAAAATACTTTTGAAAATATTGAACTTTTTGTTATTGGACATCAATATCAATGGTCCTTAATGCATTAAGACATTTGTTGTTGTTGTGAAACCCATTTCATAATACTCCTGGATTCAGATTTTCTACTTATGCTTTTCTCTTTGAGTTTGGTGATATATTAAGCATTGCTTAAAATAAAACTTGTTAATCATCAATTTCATAATTTTATGCAAACGTTACTCTGTGCCTTTAACCAATTAATATCTACTAACTTTACTTCAACACAGAACTAAACATCATTATAGTGACAAACAAGAAGTCTTGCATAAAGAGTATATACATTGTCTTATTCTGTCTGTAGACTGTAAAAAGTTTGTACACGTGATAATTGCAAATGTATGAGAATACATCACCACATTTCTATAAAACAGTTTTGAAAATGTTAATAATTTTGTATAGTAGTATATTCTCTTTCCACTCATCTGGTCAATAAAAATAGGAGATAAAAAGTGAAAGAAAAACATCCCTTACTAAAGACAAATTCCATGATAAAAGTAGATTCAATAGGGAGAAATGTAGAAAGTACATACAAAATAGGAATAGTCTTAAGTACTTATGATACCGTAGTTTATCATTTCATGTCAAGGTAGATTAGTGAGAGCATTAAGAGCTTTGATGCATAATTACCAGTATATTCTAACATCCAAGATCCTTGTCTTGTACATTAAAGCTATACAAATTTCAAATCATGGCAGTGTTTGTGAAACCCTAGTAAATAGCTAAATTGCCATAAAATATTGTTTTATTTATTCAATTTATTTCATGTTTGTATTTTAACAGTTTGATTTACAAAAATCTCACTCCAGTTAATTAAAAAAATGCTGCAGATCTTTGATTGTGCAGTCCCCAAACTGGAGGTCAAGCTCCAGGTCCTGTGGTCATGTAATTAATGTCTGAACTAGTCAAGAAGTCTTACATCGTAAGCAGTGCACAAGTCTTCAGGTGAAAGCAAACTTGCAGCACCCAACAGCCGACAAGAACTGCAGCTACCAAAGGTTGTAAAAGCTGTCTGGTTTTAATGACTCTGCTCTAACATTGGCGTTGGCATTCTATGTCTGAGTGATTTCATACGAAGGCAACTTTTTCAACCTTTGCAGCTGTTTGACAAAGTGCAATAGATGCTTCATTAGTGTTCTCCTTAAAACCCACACCCATATAAACTATGCATTTTGACATATCATTCATTACTGGGACGAGGTAGGGATGGTGGTAGAATGAGTTTTCAGCTTAAATTTTCAATTACCATACCAGCTTTAAAAAAGAAGAAGATACAGTTCTCCATCTCCTTGCAGCACAAATATAACAACTGGATCAAAATATGTCAATCTATAAAGATACACAAAAAAAGGAATGAAAAAAGCTTGTCATCATCCGCCTACAAGTGGTATCCAAGGCAAGGTGACTAAAGCGAGAACGATGATAATGATTGACCAGATGAGTACCTTACGTCATTGTTGCGAGATGCACCTGTTATATGAGGGGGGCGGGGGCACTATATTTTCCGCGCTTTGGAGCATCTGGGCAAAGGCATCTGGGTGTCGCAAGACAATTTCGTAAGAGGGCGGTCCCCCGCTCAGAGCCTCAAGCTCTTCACAAATAGTTCCATTCTGCGAGACAGGGCTCGAGACCGGACTTGTGGTGCTGCTCCCTATAGAAGTCCTGGAGCAGATGGTAAAAGGGAGGGCGTCGTAACGCCGGGTGTTGTGCGGGAAGCCGTTGCTGGATCGGCCAGAGCGCGAGGCTGAGTGCACCATCATGACGACCATCGGGGTGGGACGCGCTCGAGGGGAAGAGGTTTCCTCGATGCGGCGGTCGCAGGATTTACAGGCATAGTGGAGTAGGGCGCCACCAATGATGATGAAAGAAAACGCTGAGATCATGGATATTGCGATGATTGCACCAGGTGGCAGATCTGCATAATGTGGTAAAATATGAAAAGAAATGTAATAGAATAGTAATATTTACATGAAACTGTACAAAATGAATGTCTGTAATTGAGACTTATAATAACAATTCAGTTTGACACTTACAGTCAAAGGGTACTACTGATGATCAAAGACACAATTGAAATAATCAAGAATGAAAAGTATGTCCATCGGATTATGATAAATGAACATCAAGGACCAACAGGTAATCATTTACCAAAAGTACCTTATTTTCTTCAAACTTCTTATTGGGTAAACACCAGAATGGGGTTGAATTCCCCATGAGAGCTAACTACCGAGTGTCTTTAAGTGATACCACGGAGCACTGAACCAACTTACGACTTGCGGAGCCAGACGCGGCTGTGATGAGACCGGTACCCTCAGACTTGCAGATGACGGCTGCATCCTCGTTATGGATGCAGTCATGGATGTGGAGTTCATTATGATCACACTCCAGGAGGTTGGCCTCATCTCCCTTGCAGTCCACGTTGTCCAGGAGGATGTTGACCAGACCAGGACCGAAGGTGGTTGCTTGGGTCAGGGCTCGCAGGGCATCGGGAAATCCTAGCTGACGACATACCACCTGAAAATGTGATAGGGCAACAGAGGAAGAGGAGGAGGAGAAGGAGGAAGAGGAGGAGGAGGAAGAGGAGAAGAAGAAGAATGAGAAAAAAAAGAAGATGGAGAAGAAGAAGAAGAAGGAGAAGAAGAAGGAGAAGAAGAAGAAGAAAAAGAAGAAGAAGGAGAATGAGAAGGAGATTGAAGAGTAAGAAAAGGAGGAGAAGAAGAAAAGGGAGAAGAAGAAGGGCAAAGAAAGAGAAAGAGGAAGAGGAAGATAAGGAGGAGAATGAGAGGGAGAAATAAAAGGAGAAGGAGAAGGAAAAGAAGAAGAAGAAGATGAATTACAAAAATTAAGATGATGAAGAAGTTATTAAATTCAATGCTCACTGCATGCTTCAATGAAAATTACCAGATTATTATATAGACCAACAAACCAACATTGGCATACAAGACCAATTGCCTTCGAGAGTCAAGAAGCCCCATTGATACAGTCCTGGCTGACACACCAACAATATCATTCCTGCAGGCCTTCTGAAAATCAATGAGGGTTCATAAGACCTGTAGCCCATAAAATTGATCGACCGAAATGTTGGTCTCGCATTGCCTTGAAGTTCGGACAACTTTTTTGAGGGTCCTTGTCATTATACCTCTGTTATTATCTTTGGATGTTGGTCTCATTAGTGATTGGTCTTGATAATGGGATGTCCTAGGCTTAGAAGGACGAACCAACTTACCCGAGCATCTTTAATATCCCACAGATCGTCACAGATAGTATACCAGTCGTTATCATGGTAGATCTCAACCCGACCTTGATGATCATCCTCCGACCCTGCTAACCTTACATCAGCCTCTGTATGAATGGTATCAAGATCAAACATGTATGTCAACGTCATCATCACACAAAACAATCAAGCTTCATTATAGGCAAATACAATTAAACAACAGGTAATGGTAACATTCCTTTCTTATACAGGGAATTTCACATCTTTAGTAATGTATCTACACATTTCCAACGAGCTTTAATCATTGGTCTTTGGATCTGTGTCTGTTAACCACTTGACAATTGTATATTTTGAATTCTTATATTTTTTATTTTTATGTTTTATGTAATGTTTTTTATGTCTTTTTAATTGTACAGACAGGGCCCCTTGGAAGAGCAATATTTGTTATTGAAGGAGGTACCCTGTTTAAAGAAAACTAAAATAAATAAATAAATTAGTGCCCAAGATGCTGTATATACTACACTGGATTGGGAAGAATGGTATTTTAGTGATTGGGGACTATGGTATAAATATACAAATATTGACTGGCGGAAATAATCTTTTCAGATAGGACAACCCAACAACAACAACAAAAGCTTTGAGGGGCACGATTCACTGTCTCACTTTCGCATATATATCCATTGTTAGCTACAGGTATATTGGACAATATTTTTTTGCTCTCTTGCCCAGCAGTCGGTAGCAAAGTTTATGCCTGCAGTTTTTACCAGTCGGAGGCCTAGAATCATATGCCGTATATCACACTACATCATATCATATTCCATGGGTTAAGATATATTCATTGCGAGGACAGTCATATAATTTTATCATTTAAATTACAAAAGCCAATTTTCACTCCGTTCATGAGACAAAAAAGCTGACAAAAAACACACAACAGTATTTGGGACCCTGTTGGAACCATCAGAATGGAGAATGAGGATCAACTGACGAATATCCCACCACACAAGTAACCCAAACCCTGACCCTATTCCTTCCCAAACTCTTAACCATAACTATAATCTATTGTGCTGATGCATGGAGGGGAATTCTAAAGTTAAGCCAAAAATAAATTCAATTCATATCCAAAAATATTTAGCCTACCTGCAAATTTTTTCTTCTTTATAATTGGTATGAGTGTTGAGTTATCCAAATGTATGTCTGTTAAATTGCTTCGATCAGCAAACCAATCCTCGTCCGGTTCATCGTTAGAGCATTCTGCAGCAGCGAATCCATACTGGCACGTCCATGGACTATTGAAATCTTCCGTTGAGAAATCACACTCTTCCAGTGAGGTCTCAGTTCCTTTGCACTTGAATTCACCAAATTTGGAATGACAGTTCATCTTGCTCCATGGGCAGAAGGGCTGTCGCCGTGGCAACCCAGACAGGAAGCCACGTTGCCTACAGGCCACCAGGGCATCACGTTTGTCCCACTGCAGATCAGCACAAATGTTCCACCAGATGCCCTCGTAGAATATTTCCACTAGACCTACTTTGGTCGGTACCAATCTCACGCCTTGACCTAGCACAAAATAAGATGTAAGATGGGATACAAGTTGTGTCACTGAATTATAGCGTTTTTATGCTGGTGCAAAACTTCCAAGAATTTGATTAGAAATAGTGAAACCCATACATTGCATGATACTGCTTTAAAATTCAAAGAATTAAATTTTCCACGATAGAGACCAATATTTATTCTCTGTCTCCAAAGAGTACATCCTTCTTGGACAAGTAATGTTTTAAGATTTCCTACATTAAAATAAAAAATAGGATAACCTGAATGAAATGAATACTACTCAAGAGCTGTGAACCTTAAAACCCAGCAAAGTGACTGTTGAGATCCAAAAGAGCACTAACTAATATCATAACACCCTTCTGTCTCTCAAAAGATGATCATACAGTGGTTTCCTTTAATCCCTGGCCTTCCCCCTTCCTCCAGCTCGCTACTCACCCGCTCGCATGGAGGGCTCTTGGCTGCAGCGGACACCAATGACCTCTGTCTTCTTATTGCAGTTATGCGTCCAGGCACTGCGGTGGTAGCAATCCCACAACCTCCTTTCATCCCCAGTGCAACGAACATCATCAAGAACTATTGGACCTGATCCGGAGCCAAACGACGATGAGGGCACGAAGGTCAACGCGAAGGGGTAGCCCAGCTGGCGGCAGGCCACGTAGGCGGCCGTCTTGGAGAAGCGATCCTCGCAAACCGTGCCCCAGATGCCATGGACGAAGACCTCAAGTCTGCCCTCGCTTGGTCTCTCACCCCCGAGCAGCCGTAATGAGTAGAGAGGAGGGTCTGTAACGAGAACCAAACAGAGATATTAACCCAATGCATAGAGTAACTAGGTGGTTCCTAAGGGGATGACAGAATTCATGAGACAACTCTGTAGTTTGATCCACTTCTGCAGTGACTGCCTCTAATCAATGCAAAAACAATAGATGATTCAATGAATTATGTATTGTCGTAATCAATGGAACACACAAACTGTTGCTTAATTATACAATATGCAACATATCCCCCATTCAATAGACATTATTTTATGTAATAGAATATTAGATTATCAAAACAAAACCACTTCCTTACATGTAAATCATGTTCTCTTTCCCCTTCCCTTTCCATATTTTCATTCTTTATTATCAAAAGTTTGTATCATATATATGGTACATGCTTTTTTTCACTTAGATCCACAAAGATTTTTGTGGGTATATATTGTATTATTGTAACTACAAGCTATCCACTTATTTTCATTCAATTCAGTTTCTTTACAACCACCTCCTTGTTTCTGGCATGTGATTAGAATCATGTAGAGTTTTTCCAATTTCCTCTTTCTTGTTTTCATTTAGACTTGTTAACCTTTCCTAGAAAAGACAGGTCATAAACTCCACGCCACTGTCTTGCATGATATCAAATATAAACTTGAATTCAATTTAGACTTGTATTGTACAAATCATTTCAATTCAATGTGGTTGGTATGGCCATTGGACGATCGAGGCTGGCGCATTTGATCATCAGTGCCTCTGACACCAAACGACAACCCTCGTCCCTTTTCTCCATTATGAATGTCCTGTCAGATGGAACGTGTCCATTTCCTCCCATATTTAATGAGAATTGATGAAAGATGTCTAAAATACGAGTACTCATCTTCATCATGAGTATCTGGGTGAACATCGGCAGCAGCATGGCCGCCCAACTAACCCTAAGGCCACACAGTAACTGTCTTGTACAGACTGTCCCAAGAAAATGATTCTAGACTATATCTTGATAATTGAACAGAGCAATAGGTGAATTTAGTTTTATCATAAAATTACTGAGTTTACAAAAAAAATGATTATACATTATGAAACCTGTATATAAAGACTTCATAAACATCGTGAAAGCATTCTTTACAAGAAGGTGGTCTCTAGATGCAGAGTACGGTTGTTTGTGTTTCGATGAAGGAGAATGATCAAGAGAAACAAACAAACAGAAAAAAGTGGTATTTCTAGGGAAATGGGTCATACAAGTGGTTGCTAAGGCAGGATTCGATCATTCTATTCAAAGTATTGTCAATAGATCTCAAACTTTGCCTGCATGCTCCTCAAATTGGCCACAAAGCTTCAGTTTCAGATTCATTTTTTTTCCATTTTCAACAGGAGAATCAATATAAACAATTATGACAAGAAATGATCAATAAAACTAGATGGAATTCGACTGCGCGCAGTCGAAAATGATGCCTCCGTTATAGAGCAATTATACAAACCAAAACAGAAAAAAAAAATTGAATTCACGTTCAATGGTAATCCATTGACAGGTTCTCAGAATATTGTGATTACAAGCAATTTCTCATATACATATATGACCCTTTGATCTTTGACCTCATGACCATAAAATCTACTCAGTTCATTGGCTCTGCAAGATGTTCTGAGTTAAATAGTAATCCATCTGTCAGTTCTAATGAGAATGCGTTCACAAGCTATTTTTGCATACATAATGGGCCCATGACCTTTGACCTTTGACCTTATGAACCAAGAATCTACTCAGTTCATTGGCTCTGCAAGTAACAAACATGACCTAATTTTGGCATGAATCCATCAATCGGTTCTTGAGATAACGCGATCACAAGCTGTTTTTGCATTCATAATGTGCGCTGTGGCCTTTGACCTTTGACCTACGTGCTCCAAAATCTAATCAGATTGTCTTCCTATGGTGATACACACTATCATTAAGTTTGAAGTTTAAATCTCCAGTGGTTCTTGAAATATTATGATAACAATCTCAATGTATGGAATTTCATAAGTTGACCTCTGTGACCCTTGACCTTTGACCTACGTGCTCCAAAATCTAATCAGATCGTCTTCCTATGGTGATACATACTATCCTTAAGTTTGAAGTTTTTACATCTCCAGTGGTTCTTGAGATATCATGATAACAATCTCAATGTATGGAATTTCATAAGTTGACCTCTATGACCCTTGACCTTTGACCTACGTGCTCCAAAATGTAATCAGATTGTTTTCCTATAGTGATACACACTATCACTAAGTTTGAAGTTTAAATCTCCAGTGGTTCTTGAGATATCATGATAACAATCTCAATGTATGGAATTTCATAAGTTGACCTCTGTGACCCTTGACCTTTGACATACGTGCTCCAAAATCTAATCAGATCGTCTTCCTATGGTGATACATACTATCCTTAAGTTTGAAGTTTAAATCTCAAATGGTTCTTGAGATATCGCGCTAACAAACTCAATACAAGGAATTTCATAAGTTGACCTCTGTGACCTGTGACCTTTGACCTACGTACTCCAAAATCTAATCAGATCGTCTTCCTATGGTGATAAATACTATTCCCGAGTCTTAAGTTTAAATCTTAAATGGTTCTTGAGATATTGTGATAACGGTCAAACGGGACGGACGGACGGACGGACGTACGGACGGACGTACGGACGGACAACCCGAAAACATGATGCCTCCGGCACCACCTTCGGTGGCGGAGGCATAAAAAATCAACAGACATTAATGCAATGCATTTTGCAAATTGATTAATTGAATTACAAAAGAGAATGTACATTTCTACTGTAAGTTATGCTTCTTCTTTTTGAAAGTAAAAAGTGTAGAAATGGAGGGATCCACTTCATATGAGAAGCAGGGCTTGTAGATTTTGGATCCCTCAAATAATGATAATCATAAACTTCTGTAATCAATACATATAAACTTGAAGACAAAAAGGGGGGGAGGGGCATTACATCATAAAGGTGACCAACAATTGCATATATACAGTTGATTCACTTTATTTTACTGACACATGGTGTACTAGGGTTCAAGAAGGCAATCTAATTCTTTGATTGATACATCTTGTCATGCTCTCTGACATTAACTACCACCACTAAAAAACAAAACATCACTGATCTTGACAGTAAGAAATAAAGTACAAGAAGATTTCTCTCAATCTACATGTACTTCAGGGTATCTTAATCTTAATCTTAAGTAGTTGAACCAAACTGAATACATCACTCATAATTTTGACGTTCCATTAAACTAAAATAGAAGAAATATAATTTTTTACTTCAGAGTTCATTTTTGCTGTCGGCCCAGGCACAACCGCAGTATATGAGTTATTCAAGCCCCTTTTTCTCTTTCATAATGATACGATTGATGAGATCATAATAGTTGCAAAATGACCAGGAAATAAGCTGCTGACTTTGATTTCTCCTGAAATCGATCATTCTTGCATTCTTCAGGAATACACAACACATCAAAATCTCACATAAAAGATGAAGTATTTGGTAATTTTGATTGCCTTCTTGTAATTGTGATGATCTAAGGCATTCTACAGAGTTATATGAGCCTCTGTTTGCCTTCTTCTCAAATAGTGCCTTGTACCCACAGACCCAAATTTTGAGAGGAAGGGGGGGGGGGGGGGGGGCTAGAAAGGTTTTGTCAATACAATATTTTCAGAGACTAAAAAGTATTCAATATTCAGGAGCCATGTTTTAAAAAAAGGCAAAAAAAAAGTAAGAAAAAGAAAAGGATTATTCAATAATACAAACAGCAGGAGGGCACTTAACTGCAAGTATGTTGAATTATTGTAAATATTTACTTATTTTTGAGGAGGGAGTATGGGTTACATGCCCCTTAAGCCCTTGGATCGATCAATGGTTAATATCATATTACCCCAGGTATTTCTTAAATAAACTGTATTTTATTGGCGTTTCTCATGAGTACCTTTAAAAATCCCCTAGTGATGAAAAACAAAAATTGGCTCTTCACCCATGCCTCAAACTAAAAGACAGCAGAAACTGGCACTGGTAATGTCATGCAATTTGGCGATGGGACAACGACCAGGCGGCCATTTTAGAAATCCAGCTTGCTGGAGGATTCCAAGATTATGAACTTAATGGAATAATGTTGGGAGGTCATCAACCCCATATTTATGTTAACCTGTAGACTTAGACACATGAAACATTAATCTCCATTTGATCTCCTTACGAAGCTCAGACAAGCATGAATCCATTCTAGTTTGATGCAATGACATGAAATTACAAGCAGTAACATAAATTCATGGCCATACAATTGTTCAGACACATAAATCTTCCTTTAATATTATGTGCTAGTTTTTAACATTCCCCCCTTCCTATGTATACATCTTTGGTCACTGTCCTACAGCTGAATTCCTAGCTTCAAGCAGACTAAACATTATACCTAACAGTATACCGTAAACCCATGAAGCAACCCTAACACTAACCCTATAATCTTTGACAGAAAAAAGCCCAGAACAACCATTGTTGGATATTGCAGCACCACTAGATACATATCACAAAGTCTGAAAAGCATGAGTTCCATATTTTCCATAAATACCACTTGTAAATTGAAATAAAAATTAAATTTATATTCTAATGTAATCAAGGGTAGCTAGCACACTGCAGAACTACAGAACTCTTCCATATCACAAAACAACATCAGGCATTGGATGTGGTATAGTGAGGCAAATTTCCTAGAAACTCATATCCATCCAATTGATTTTTTTCCCCTCAATCCTAAATAGACCTTTGGAGATCTATCTGCAAGAATTACATTATTCATTTTCTCCAGAAGGTATGCGACTTTTCCCTTTTCTATGAACTTCAAAGAGCAGTTTCCTAAAGTAATTTGGTAGTCCTAGGTGCAATGTATGAATAGACAGTCGGCCTACTTTTGACCCTTCAAGCTCACACTAGTGGCAAACCTGTTTTTGAAATTGGAAGCAGTGCAGATGAACATTATGTGGCAAATGGGTTATCATATAACAATGTGAACTTAACAGCCGAACAAATTCTCAATTTTTTACTTTATTTTTGTCATAATCTGCTCATTTTGTAGAGGTGTCATGGTTTAGTGGATGCGTCACTTGACTGTGGATGCGTCACTTGACTGTGGATCCCATGGTTTATGGTTCAAGTCCTGCCGCAGCACCACTTAAATCCTTTGGCAAGACATTAATCTGCATTAGCCACTCTCTATTTTGGTATGAACTCTCCAATGTGCCTTTTAGCAGTTTGATACAAGAGATTTGTTTACAATTTAAGTACTTTCATAATAACTATCAAACACATCAGGAAGAGCAGATTCTTTCTTCAATTACTTTTCAATGTGAACAATCTATTACTTTAGCCTTAAACCTATGTTTGGGGAATTTTTTACCTTCAGTTCAATTCAGAGTCAATTACCATTCTGTGTAACTCTTTGGCAAAGGCAGGTTAGCATGCATGGAGTCACAATGTTGGCCTTGCTGGAAGATAGCTCTCAGCAGCATGCAAAACAAATGTATCACTAATCAGTAACCATCAATATCACTGCCATGTCTGTCTTGGGAAATCATTGTAGTAATCCACACTATCAAACCTACAAAGGTCTAAAAATGTCCTCAATAACCCTGATTCTAGCATTTTTCTTGCTTTTTATTCTATTAGAGCTCTCATATTCCTATCCGCAGAGCATGAATGTAAACACAATCTGACCAATTTCTGGCTGTTTTTGAGTTGCGAGAGACATAGATGCCAGGTTCCTACATGCAACAATGGGCCTTTTCACACGAGAGAAAAACGGTATATCAAGAAACTATTTTTGAGTAGAAACCCATTCAATGAGTGTATTACAAAAATGTTGTTGTGTAAATGTGGCATGCAAATCATAATAATTTGTGCATATTTACTCCTTCTGTATTAAAACCTAGTTTTGATGGTGGGCAAAGTTCTTACACTTGTGAAGTCAAATGAAATCAAACTTTTGCAAATTGTTGACAGCTGTTTAAAGGGCTAGTAACACCAAGGGGGGGGGGGGGGTAGTACGCGTCACATTGACAGAAGAAAGAGCACTCCCAATGTAACATAGGTTTGTGTGGGGTTTATTAGAAATTGTGTAACCACCAAGATCCAAACCGAGGAAACGAAAACCTCCAACCAAACAAACATCAGCTTCACTGGAACTTTCCCAAACAATGATAATAGCACGTACTCTAGTAGAATGTCATCTTCATTTCACTTGCCCAAGGCTCTCTCTCCTGTCCACTCGACCCAACATCACCTTGGCCTTGAATGGTAATGTCCACTTCGGCACCTCACTCTACCCACATTGCTCAAGTACCTTCAAACACCTAATGTAAACATGAATTCTCAGCCGATTTTTGTCGGCTAGTGGTCGCCAGAAACCATTTCACTTCTCGATCTTTATCTTCTCCTTTCCTTTTTGTAAATATTATGTTATATAATTCTTCATCTTTTATTTAGTGTAAAATACCAAAGCTTTGTATATAAGCACAGAACACATTTACCCTAGATGTAGAATAGTTTGTAGCTTAAGTATGTATTCAATAGTATACAAATAATGAATGGTTATGAGTTCAATAGTGCGAATATGTTCATGAGTTGAAAGATTAACATTCTATTCAACGAGGCGTCAGCCGAGTTGAATAGAATTAACGTTAATCTTTCAACGAATGAAAATATTTGCACTATTAAACGAATGAAAAACATTCATTATTTGTTTTATACAACATCGAAGAAGACCTAATAGAACGTTAATCAACAAATTATGCTTTACTCCTTATAAAGATAAATTACAGTTCGAGTCAAGCCTTCTCAATTACATGCAGATACACGCAGGGATACGCGCGCGCACATGCAGCAGAGAGGTACGCAGTCTGCATATAACCAAAAATGCACGCGCATATAACCAAAAATGCACGACCGTGCAATATACCATCTATTGAATATCATGTGACCAACAATCGTCCAATCAAATGACAAGGATCCACGTAGGTGTTGTATAATTATTCATATTTATTCATTACATTCTCATTTATTGCTGTGATTCTTTTTGTGTGTTAGTGGTACTAGACACGATTAGCATTAAATGCTATTTTCTGGTCCCATTTATTATTTCAATGTTAATTAATCATTCACATTTGATTGTTATATTGATGTACTTTTTGTTTTGGATAATAAACTTCAAACTCAACTCAACTCAACAATATACCATTAACTCGCCTATCAAATAGTTTAAACAGGTAATTTCTATTATATCTTTGCCTATGTTCAGTATTACAACATGAAATTGATAAACAATTAACAAAAACAAACAAACTACTTTATTACTTGCACAAGTCATGTACTTCAATATCCACAATAATTCAAGGTAATACGGTGTTACTTTGTATCTTAGCACAATTTATGACTTTCTCCCTTAACACTGACCTACTTCTTAGTATGGTACCTCTAAATTAATAGGTGTAAAAGAAAACTTCTGATCTATATAAAATCAGACATCACACTCCCATATTATTATTTCAATGTATGAAACTTTCGAAAATCTGGACAACTTGCGGAAATAATAACAATTTCTTGTTATACAGAATACAACATTCACAGGGTCAGTCAATCATGACCATTTACTTCAGTTTTGTTAACATAATACCTGAACCTTTATTTTGATATACAAAGGTTTCCAAACATTTTTCTAAACAATGTTATGTCCGGTGAAGTGGATAAGCGTCCATAGCAACCGAGTTATTGACCAAAAAGTCATGTAGTTTTTTAAGTATGAACAGGGGATAAACTGTATCCTAGTACATTTGCTTGGAGACATTGTATGACCATTAAGAGTCATGATCGGGTGATGACCTAATACTGTCATGTTATCTATCATCCAGTTCAGTTTAATACCTGTTTCTGTGTCAGCTATGTCCGCAGGATAGCCATGTGGGCAGTGTTTACAGTTAGGACATGGCTACTTCATAAGTTTCAAAGGTAATATTACAAAGCTTCTGATTCTTACACTGAAAACCTCTTAAGCTTTGTAGAACTAGGGTTATCGCATTTTCCTAGGCCTGAACATGGAGAAAACTGTATCTTACTGCAAGTGCTTGCAGACATCGCTTCATCAGTGGTGTTATTTGTTCTCTTGTATATATGTTAATGTAGATTGTAAAACGTTCTCTTTTAATGCAAAGTGCATAGATAATTAGGTGTTAATTCTTAGGCGCCAAATAATTTGAAAGTTATTATTATCATTAATACTGACATGTAATCCATCATCCAATAAAGCTCAGTGGCAGATCCAGAATTCTATTAAAAAAGGAAATAATAAACAAACAAACAAACTACAGTTACAAACATTTGAGGGGGTGATGTGAAGCAATCGGATCGTTGTCTCATTCTCATGACTTTAATACGTCACGTGCGTGGGTTCGAGTACTGCGCTGAGCAGACCAAAAATGCAAAAAGCAATTGTCGCCGCATCTCTCTCTTTCTCTCTGCATCTCACTCTTTCTCTCCCTCTCTATCCTCTTTCCCCTTTTTCTCTTCTTCCCCTCTGCTCCTCTCCTTCTAAGCGCGCTCCTCCCGTCTGTTCTTGATGCAGGCTTAGGTTCAGGGGATAACACTCCGTTCATCATAGGCTACATAGCCCTTTGAAGACTAACAACAGAAGAAGGACAACATACAATTACATCTACATCTTCATTAGATAATAATAATGATAATCACAATAATAATAATGATAATATTAATAATAATGATAATATGTAACATACGTTATAAAGCGCTTAATAATAAGTTTCTAAGCAAATAAGATCTTTGTTTACTGTTGGTTTAGGGCTTATTGGTGCAATTTCAGGACAGCACACTTAACTGAATGCAACATTGAATATTTTTGATGGTGTTATCAGAGAATAGATTTTCACATCCACACTTTCCAACCAAATTCAATTAATACTTTCGAGGCTATCACAGACCATTTCATATCAGTCATATGGCACAAAAATTGACACCTCCATAGTGAATGTTCTATTGAGATCAGAAACAGGAAATTAAATGGATTACATGCTAGTATTCAAATGGTTTTTATCAATTTCCTTTGTACATGCCCTTTCCCTCAATGAAACACGTTCTGTCTGTGACTTGATCTTTTACATTATAGCATAAACCTTGCTTGATTTTAACAAATGAATAAATGAAATGTATTTTTGACCATTTGTGAAACAAAATATAAAACATATTCACAGGGTATAACAAAACTAAATGGCAATGGAAGACCACAAGACAGCCCAAATAGCTAATGAAATTGTGGTTCCCTGATATGTCACAATACATGCAATATATTTCAACGCTACTTAAAATGCATACAAACTAGGATCTTATATTCCATAACAAATTGAATGAGCAAAGTTATATATATATCTTGCAAATGGAATGTATATTTAGAATTGTATGGAATTCCTTGTGAAGAGAAATCATTGTGAATCTAAAGACATAACAAATTTTATTACCAATATACTATAAGATTTACACAAATACTTACACATTATTTCACTCACGCTTTACTTTTCACACGTAATAAGAATTACAAGGATTTCCAACTACTTGTAGAGTGAATGTCTTGAAGTGCCCCAAATCAATATGAAATGGTTAAGTAGTGTATCAATCAAAGTTAAGATACCGCAAGGACCGTTTGTCCCAGATACAATTGACAAGATACTGAATGTGCCTCTTGCTCCAATCCCCCATGGTTCAATTTACGTGATATTCACAAGGTGGCATTTGTGCATTTTAATGACTTTCATGTATTTTCTCTCATCAAAGATCGGTCTCTGAAGCATGCGATGGCACACACACATTAGGGCACAGAGTTGTCGTTGAATGTGAGAGTGATACATCATATAGATCCTGCGGGAAGTGTTGATGAAGATGAATGCTTGACATTTCTAACTTTGTCTCCTAACTAACAGACAGTGAGGTCAAAATTAACACGATTACCTCACACATTACTCGCTTGCTCGTTCTCTCTCTCTCTCTTGTTCTCTCTCTCTCCCTCCCACCCCTCTCTCTCCCACCCTTTCCCTCTCTCTCTCTCTCCTCCCCCTCACTCTCCTCCCCCTCACTCTCTCCTCCCTCTTCTCTATCTATCTGTCTGTCTGTATCAGTCTCAATCTCTCATGATCCACCTTTAAAAATGTTTCTTTTCACATTCGCATTGCTTACCACCCTTTTTCTTTATTTCTTCTCTTCACATCTTTTTTCTTCTCGTCTCTCCCATTCTTACATCACTCTTTTCAAGTCTCTTGTTTTGTATTATCACATGTATCTTTACCCTACTTCAAATGCATTCTCTCCAATTTCCTTCATATCATTTTTTTGTATTTTCCAATCACTTTAATTGCACAGGTTTAAAAAAAAATGTACTGTTCATTCCTCTGTTTTTCTCTTTAATCTAAAATTACATTTTAGTCTTATCATTTCATTGTAGGCTTTCTTTAATAGACCTATTTTTCACCCTGTGTTCTCTCTCTCCTTTCTCAGTTGTTCTCTTTAATGTGAATTGAAATCTATTCTCATGTCTTTCATTTGCTGTTTTGATCTCTTCTATCTCATTTGAATCTCTCTGCCTCTCTCTGCCTCTCTCTGTATCTCTCTCTCTCTCTCTTTCTCTGTATCTCTCTCCCCCTCTCTCTCTGCATCTCTCTCCCCCCTCTCTCTCTGCACCTCACTCTTTCTCTCCCTCTCTATCATCTTCCCCCTTTCTCTCTTCTTCCCCTCTGCTTCTCTCCTTCTAAATTGGAGTCCTCTTCACATCTCCTCACTTTGATTTATCTTTTAGTTTCATGTATTTCTCCTTCTCTTTCAATATACCTGTGTTTCCCTCTTGTCTTCTTGTCCAATGGTCTAATTATCTTCTTTCCACCCTCCTTTTCTCATTATTACAGTTCCCCCTTTCTTTCTCATCCATCATTTCTGTCTCGACAGCATTTCTCACCAGACACCCTTTCTCTTATCCTCTCCGCTTTTCTCTCTCTGTCTCCCCTTTTCTCTTTCCATCTCCCCTTTTCTCAATTGTTTTCTGATGCTCATCTTGAAGTGTGACCAATTTCCGCTGAATGCCAGCATAATATATCATTACCATGGCGATTGCTGTCATGATGAGAATTCACACCCCTAGAGCAAAGCTTTAACTTCAGCACATGTATGTTACTATCAACTGTTTTATCGAAAAACTTCTATGCAGGGTGTCTAAACATATAGCAACTGAGAATATGTTCCTGCTCCGTCTCCATGAGAGCCTAAACAACCCTCACAATTTAATCATTCCTCATTGAAATCTAGATATATAACAGTTTAACAAAAATGTGTATTCTGAATTGTGTAAAAAGAGATCATCATCTTGATGAGGGAAGTCACTTTCTATAGCCAATCTTAACTAAAGAACTCCTGATCACTTTGCAAGTTGACTTCATTCTCTACCTCATTGCGTTTGGTCACGAAAAAGTTATACCAGCATTTAGGTATTCTTTTCCATCTCAATCTTGATGATCTTATCTCAGAGTACACTACACCCCCCCCCCCAAAAAAAAGAACTCATCCAATGACAGCATTACACTTTTGAGTTTGATTGCTAAAACTCTTCAAACTCCTCTCCAGCTTTATTAAAAAGGAAACAACCAGCATGTTAGAGAAAAGCTTTTCAAGAGTTTCATCATGGAAGAGAAGGTTGAAAAAGTCAAGGGATGGTTTGCAGAGCTGTTATCCACAAGATCTCACGACACTTTAGCCCCCTGCCCTTTTCACCCTTAATTTTGAAGTAATGCAACGAGCCATCAAAGTGCAGACACCTTTCTTTCTGTGCTACAAACTCCAAGATGGAAATGAATTCTTGTAGGATTCCCTCTGATTACTGGGTTCTGCAAATAACTGGGAGTTTATACCTTCTCGTCTTCGAATCGTAATGACCAACAGACCCTCTGGACCCTGCCGGACGTCTAGCTAGCGGCTTTCCGTCACATGATTGCAACGTTGGTTACAGCTTGGCTGGGCAACAAGTGTAATGTCAACAGTGACTGCCCGGCCGGCTGTCTCTGCAGGCTACTGGGGATTATTACGCTTTATTCAAGCTTTTCTGATCCGTTTTGCGATAGATGCTGATTCTGAGATGTCCGACATGGATGACGGCCCATGGATTATTACATGGTCACATGCATGGCCTTTAGGCGTTACTGCCCTTACAACAATATTCAGAATGAACACTGTAGCATGGGTGCCTTTAATTGTGAAATACCTTTGTGGAATGAAAACCGCAACGTCATTCAAAGTTAACTCATGTGAGCCAATCGTGGGGACATTCTAACCACACAATCACCCCGCAGATATCTTACATATCGCTTCTCATTACCACGGAAACTTTAATAGGGGGGAAAGATGTGAATGATGGAGCAAGATTTCCAGAAATGAATACATATTAGACCCCTGTTACACATGCGTCGGCTTTTAAAGCGGGCCCCGGAGGCGGCCTCACACCGGCAATTTGAAGCCGCCTCGAGATCACCAAACCCCTGTTACACATGATCTCGGGCCCGCAATTTTGCGTCTACACATAGGCCGGCCTCACGTCGCCTTTTCACGAGCTGATGTTGGGGCGGACTCCAGAAAGACAGAAAGAGAAAGTGATAGAATGATAAAAACAAAGAATAACATAAGAGAAGGTAATAGAAGGGAGAAACAAAGAATAACATAAGGAAAGACAGAAAGAGAAAGTGATAGAATGATAAAAACAAAGAATAAGATAAGGAAAGACAGAAAAAGAGAGTGATAGAATGATAAAAACAAAGAATAACATAAGAGAAGATGAAAGAAGGAAGAAACAAAGAATAACATAAGGAAAGACAGAAAGAGAAAGTGATAGAATGATAAACACAAAGAATAACATAAGGAAAGACAGAAAGAGAAGGTTATAGAAGGAAGAAACAAAGAATAACATAAGGAAAGACAGAAAGAGAAAGCGATAGAATGATAAAAACAAAGAATAACATAAGGAAAGACAGAAAGAAAAAAGGATAGAATGATAAAAACATTTCACATAAGGAAAGACAGAAAGAGAAAGTGATAGAATGATAAAAACAAAGAATAACATAAGGAAAGACAGAAAGAGAGAGTGATAGAATGATAAAAACAAAGAATACAGGTTACGTCACTTCCGCTTATAAGCCGGCCCGAGTCCACTTTTGGTGTTACACATACCGATTGCGGGACTGAGGCCGGCCTCAAACCACATCCCGAGGTGGACTGAGTCCACCTGGCCTCAGTCCGGCTTTTCGAAAAAAGTTGGTGTTACACATACGTCGAGCCGACTCCGGGGCCGGCCTCAGTCCACTTTCAGACGTATGTGTAACAGGGGTCTTAGTTACACATGCAAAGGATGAACTGCCAAAAAGGCATTATCTCTCTTCTAAAATGACCCAACTTAATATCATTCTTGAACCAGTTTTTTAATATTATGTCATTCGAAGGATATCACAAGTTTATATATTGAAACTGCATTAAAACATGTAAATGCAACTAGCATGTAGACTAGTCAAGGCACTGGTGTAAAAGTGAGTGAGCACATAGATAAGTAAACTCAGTGTGAACTCTGCATTCAAGGAGCTACCTGTGAGCAGTTTGGTTTCAATTTCAATATTCTTGAGACAAGTCGAGATGGAAAAGAGATGTAAACCACAAGCAACTGAAACCGCTTTAGAAACACCTCCAGCTACAAATAAGGGCCATTCTTGAGTGATCTTTGGGTAAAACATCAGTGCTCATCACTGCACTCAGCTTCACCCCCCCCCCTTCATCATGAAGCCACAACTCCATCTAATCCCCCCTCCCCCCGTTCAGACATCCCAAATTAATCAATCACATAACTAAACCGTCGTCTACCTGGTAGCTTGAATTTTAGGTAAAAAATGAAGCGCTAAGCAGAGGGGCGTCAGCACTAAATCGCCTCAAACTTTTATAAAACTGACTTATTTCCGAGAAAAAAATTGTGGCCGTGTTCTACTATAACATTTCTATTAGTCTTTTAAGTTTTAAACCAATTTTTGGGACAGAAAGCACTTTAAATATAAAACAAATCTTTAAATGCAAATAATTCAAAAAGTAGTTTTTTGAGTCATTTGTGCGCTAATGCCCTTCTCCCAATTGGGCGACGATATATTCTAGCCTGAATGGATAATGAAACATGGTTTTGCAAAACAAAATCATTATTATTATTGAAATCATAATTTTATCACAAAAAGGTAGCACAAAATTGTCAAGATATGGAGCTGGTACATACATGTACCATCTCGGTGAGCTTAACTTGTATGTAAAAAACAACAACAACCTTTTAAAAAACAAACAACACAAACTACATGTATTATGCATTTTGTATTCTAGAGGCGTCTTTTTGGGCCATTATATTTCCCTAAGCTACCTCATACAACGTTTCTTTATACGATGTTGTTAACCAGTGTGAACACTCCTTCTTTATGCAAGTTTTGTTAAAATTACCTCAGTCTGAACAGGGCCTGAACAGTGAGGGTATGGGGCTTGTGCCATGGAGTGTAAATAAAAGATGCCTGTTAATTTTTCATGCATTCTCCACGGGCTGTCCCTCGGTCATTCAACCCACAAAAAACCAAGATCTATTTTGGTCTCCCTTATCTGGGTCGCACAAAAATGATGCTCCTAGGGAGTAGTATTGTGTTGTTACAGGGCTGTTCTCACTTGTACAAGTAATCACGATGAAGCACCTGTAAATTTCTGAATGAGTATCAATTTCAGAATCGCTCCCTAATTGCTTTCTTGAATATTAACTGAAAGTAATCAGATACTTGGATTAAAATGTAAGTATGAAATAACAATTCCCTTGAGTAAAGCATTCCTGTATCAATACCTGATTCTTTTACCGTACTTTTCAATTTTCAAATAACTGATCAAAGTGATTTGCTTTACAGTGTGATATTCATCCAGCCATTAGAGTGTTGCCCCCCCCCTTCCACTTTCATGGAGAAAGGCATCCAATGGCGTATCTATTTTTTTATTATTTAAAAAAAAAGTGTTTCGCCACCCTCTATATTCTATCAGGAAGAGAAGGAAAACTGATGAACCATCAAACTTTTCTTTTAGGTTTTTTGCCTCACCTCCACATCCACTTCAAGGAGAGAAAGCAACCAATGGCCAAAGTAATGATTTTCACAAAGGATATTGACCCCACCCTTTTCACTTGCGGCTTTTGGTAGATTTTTATACCACGCGTGTACCTCATGTCTTGCATGACTGACTGACTCACTTTCTAGATGCCCCCATTTCTAGCGCTCTCAGGTTTAGCCAAGTATAATTTCTTGCGTAGCCCCATTTCTGGAAATGCTTGCATCGAGATATGCCACGCATCACAGGCTCTGAAAATGTGACATCAACGAGGCATTAGAGGATATTGCCCGAGACAAATTTCCTCATGCATGAATGCATCATGAGATTATCTTATCAAGTGGGAAGAACGATGAGTTTTTATCTCAAATATTTGTACACTCTTTGGTTGTTTAGGCATCCATACCAGCCAGGCGTATTCTCAATATCTATACTCATTTCACCGCTGAAGCATAATTAATGACATCAAAATATTTTTCATCAGCATGATGCATTTTAGCTCTTTATACTCTTTAGCTCACTGCATCGGCTGATCGTCCAGTTTAATTTAGAAAAATTCTACACAGTAATTTGTACTTACGATATGGGTAGTAAGAAAAGGCACTTCCAGTACAAAATTGCTTGTTTAGAGCTAGAGCTAGAGAGGTACTAACTTTGTATGAAAGTATATGATTTAATACCCTTCTCAACTCTCAACATACATACTGCATTTTTCTTTCTTACCTGTCGGCTGCGGAAGCTGACACAGTAACTGCACGCTCTGACAACCACGTTCAATGGAGTACTCTTCAAATTGGCAATTGGAGAGGTGGGTGCTATTGTCTCTACAATGAAAGTTCTCATAAAGGATTGGATAGGTATCCTTGTCCAGCGGAGTGACAAGTTCTGAATGTGAAGCCAGTGCTGCACCTGGGTAGCCCATTTGCCTGCAGACGATGTGAGCTTCGGTGATCGTCCAGGTGTTGTTGCAGACTGTACCCCAGGAACCTTGATAGAAGATGACCAGGAGACCAGCATTAGCAACATGGCCGTTGACGAGTTTGGCTGAGAAATCTGAAAGAGAGAAGAAAGAACGGTTCAATATCACAAACAAATATGCACTGTACAATCAAATAAATGATCAAAGATGAAGTGTAGAGAAAATGGAGAGAATATTCAAAGAGTCGTGAAGATTCAAATCATACAACAAATAAAGCTGCAAGTAGAAAGTTCACTGGTTTTACAAGTGAATGAGAAAAAGAGAAGATATTAAGATATTACTACATAAATTTAAGGAACAAAGAAAATAAATAGAAAAGAAAAAGAATAGAGAGAGAGAGAGGGGGTTGGAAAAAGAGAGAAAGAAAAATGAATATCGATTGGGACAAATACAGATGACCAAGGAAGATTGACGGTTTCAATTTAAAATCAAATGATAACAAAGCTAAAACATACTTGTGATGCAATATCAATCCTGTGTGATATGAATAGAGCTAGGATAGGAGTAACAAACACCATGTGAAATATACTTGCAGATATTAATGGCCATGGCTGTGTTTATTTGCTTCATACATGCATGATCAAAATTATCAAAAGGATCAAAACACTTAATGATGAGCACTTGCTTGATCCTCTCGCATTTGTTTCTGAAAACATTTTGGAACAGTTCAAGGCACACCACAAACTTTAATCTCACTTGCCAATGTAAAAATGATCATCCCTAACCTCATCTGCTGAATAAAACATCAACCCCAATATTGACTCTCCCAAGGTCATGCAAAAACCACTCTGACATTGTACTACAGAATGTCAGAGGAAACTTGAGATGACACTTTTTATTTCCCAACAGACAATCTTGGAATGCAACAACTCAAATGACACGAACGTGGTCGCCTTCCGTCGGCAGGAAAGCAAAGTCACGTCTGAAACTTCGTCAATCAATTTGGAGGTAACTCCCCTGATGTCTCCCCCCCCCCCAGTCCCAAGTGCTAATCAAGGTCATGAAAGTATTAAGGAGAGAGCCACATTGATATGGAAATATTGTGAGATTATGTTCATCTTTTCAACAAACATACATAGAGGTGTCGTGGATGAGTAGATACGTCGCCGGACTGTCGATCACAAGGTCCGCGGTTCGAGTCCCGCGGTGGCACTAATGTCCTTTGGCAAGACATTGATCTACATTTGCCACTCTCCACCCAGGTGTTAAATAGGTACCAGTAGGAAGGAATTCCTTGAAATGCTGTGAGCGTCGAAATCGGCAGCCTAGCATAGCCGGGTAATGTTTGAGCGCCTTGAGGACCTTGCAAGGTCGATACGAGCGCTATATAAGAATCCAATGTTATTATTATTATTATTTCATTCTTAAGACCAGGCTGGATTTTCAATGTGCTAGCATTAAAATGTGTCATCTGAAGTTTCCTTTGACGTTCTGTAGTGCAATGTGAGAGTGGTTTTAAGTGACCTTGGACTCTGGAGTGGTAATATCATGATTGTGATTCATGTTTTATGCAGCAGATGAGGTTAAAGATTATCATCTTACAGTGTGAAGTGAGATTACAGTTTTTCATTTGTATTGTATTAAAATACACAACAACATTAAAGTTCACTGCTTTTTATTTTGCTAAACATGCTTATGATAAAAGCAGTTTACAAATCAATCAAATTATGAATACATTGACAAGTCATCCAGACAGTTCATCTACTGATATGTCTGCCCTTCAAGTAGTCAATGAATGTTTGATCTATTATGCAAACAATATGAACTTAAGCTCTTCCCCGTAGAAGCATGACACGGGCCACTATCACCCACTATTATCCACTCATCACTTAAGTTGCATGCACTCAGTGTGTAATGACATCTGTATGGTCATCTAAGTCAACATCTAACTGAGATAGCTACTCTCACATGCTCAATTTCTGATAATCGTCACCTTTCCACGAAGGTAGTCTGGACATTTTTGCATTTTCTCCCATGTTTGGGGTTAAACCTGCATCCAATGACAATTGAATCTTACTGATCTATTGGACCCCGTTCTCACTCACTTCGTTGGAGCGCTCTGGAGCGCTCTAACTAAGACCCGCTCCTCAGGAGCGGTTCTTAGGTGAGTGAGAACGCTCAAAGTGGTCCAGGAAGCGGACTTCTGGACCGCTCCAGAAGTCCACCTTCCGAGGTGGTCTTGAGGAGCGGGTCTTATTAAGAGCGCTCCAGAGCGCTCTAACGTGCAATGTGCACGGAAGCGTACTTTGAGCGGAAGTGAGCTAGTGACGTTCCGTGCGAAACATGTAGTACGGTACATACGGTTTGTATTCCGCGCGCGAAAAAATTGACCCGCCTACCTGAGCTGCCATAGCAACAAGTCCACTTTGACTCGTGGAGCGGTTTGAGCCATAAAAACTGCTCGGAGTGTGAACGCTCGCAAACCGTTCCTCAAGACCCGTTCCTCTGGAGCGGTCTGGAGCGGTCTAACTAAGACCACTTTCAAAGTGAGTGAGAACGGGGTCTTGGTTAACTACTTTTACAAAACAGAAACAGTAGTTGTTTCCACATTCTTATTTCTTAGCAGCCAGCAGTGAAGAATCAAAACTTATCGCTTAATGAAAATTTACTTGCTAAATGTATTTGCACCAAATTTGGCAGTTCAATCCTCTCACAAATTTTCTTTTAAACATTTGTTGTCACTTGGCTTCCCTCTCATTTATATAAGACAGTATGAATTATTTCCATTGTGATTTTGTACCACTTCATACCACATATATTTTCTTTAAGATTAGTTTGATTCTTCCATAAAATCTTCTCCAAAATTCTTTTTCTCTTTCCTCAATCAATTTTTATAAATATATCTTTTTAAAGTACAGTTTGTTCTATCCATGTCTCATATTATCCTATATTTCTCTAGAATCCTTTTGATCTATTAATCTTGTCTTTCATTTCAAATCAATAGTTTCATAAGTATCAATAGTTTCATAAGTGTCAATATTTCCCACTTATCATTCTAAATCCTTCTCATAGATAATCTTTCCCTGTCAGAAGTGTTTTTCCTTTCTAATACCTATTTTAAGATTTAGATCTTATCCATTGCACTCATCCATTGTTCTTCACAAATCCCCCTCTCTTGATTACATAAGTAATGTTATCAAGGGGGTTTCTCTCTAGCTTTCCACGTTCTCTCTCTCTCTCTCTCTCTCTCTCTCTCTCTCTCTTTCTCCTTCTCATGCCCCCCCTCTCTCTCTTCTTCTCTCTCCCTCTCTTTCCCCCATCATTTCTTATTCATATTTTGTCTTAACAGTTCACCGGCACTTTCCCTTTTATCATTTCTTATTTATGCTTTCATCAAAATTGCCCTGTCCTGCCCTCTCTTTCATCTTTCTTATTTATATTTAATTTAAAGAGCGTTTTTAAAACTTGTTCAACTTTCTCTGTCCTCTGCAACCCCTCCTCATTTGATCCATGCATTTCCCACCTCTCTCTCCCCCCCCTTCTCTTATTCTCTCTTTATCTCTTTATCTCTTTCTCAACCTCTCTCTATATTTTTGTATCCTTTTCTCTCTTCTCCTCTATCAAAAATTATTTCCTCAAAATAGTCTAATTACATCAGGGAGCCAACAAAAATCAAATTATAACAATTCCCTCATTCCGTTGGCTGGGCAAATTCTAAAAGAGCATCAAATTACACCATGAATAATTCGGCTTTATGTTATTAGTCCATGTGTACAACACAATTACTGATGAACTTCTATGCAAAACCAGTAGCAGCATCAGAAAAGGGGGATAGACCAAGAGATTGGATAGACCCATATAAAGGTTCTCCTATAGTCAGCATCTAACATGAAGGACAATCTCCTAAAATGAAATGGGGAACTTCACTCAAAATGTATTTACACTAATGTATGGCTCAAGAATAGAGTAGAAACATTGTCCCAAAGAACACAGAAATGTGTCTGTTTTTTGCGCTAGAAGGATGTTTTAAAACATACTTTAACACAGAGTGAACACCTTTCAGGTGATAAACAGATGAATTGCAATGAAATTTTCATTTTCATTTGAAACTCAAATAGATAATGGGGGAAGGGGATTCATCTGGAGAGCATTTCAATCTTTTATGCATAACATCATACACAGGGGGGGGGGGGAGATTAGAATATATCCATATAAAGTTAAACATCAGCATCCAACTAACAGACTCAGTTAAAATAAACATATGCCACAAACTGCTGATAAACTTTAAGTTCCAACATGATATTTCTTTTAGCGTTCTCTCTTAAATATGTCTGCATGTCTTAGATTGAATTCAATCACGTTGACTTAACTTCAATTAGACTAGAATCAAATCAAAGTGAATTGAAGTGAATAAAATTGAATTAAAAAGTAATGGACAAATTGAACTGAAATGAATTACGTGAACGTAGTCATGACAAGTTCTTGTAGTTTGACACTAGTGAGAATGCCCTTTCAGTATATATGGGTTGCTCACAATGGGGAGAAAAGTCAGTGAACAAACAATTTCAATTTGATGGCCTTTGACTCTCTAGAGGCAGGATGGTGTGGATTCTTGCTCCTATTCTTACAGGACACATTTAATTGAATGATGGACATTCACTGCTCTCATTAAATCATTCCTCTTTTCTCTGCCCTCCTCTTTCTCTCACCCTCTTTCTTGACCCTTTTCTCTATTATCTATTTGTATCTTTCTATTTCATTTCCCTCTTTCATGCATGCCTCCTATGTCACTTTAATGAAATTAATTATAAAACCTCAGTTTTCATGTCATCACTTTACTTGCTTTATACTCTGCCCTTTGCCCTCCCCATCTCTGTTTCTGTTTCTCTCTCCGTCTATCTGGCTAACCTCCATTATCTCTTTGTTTGTTCCTTTCTATTTCGTATCATTCATTCATTCTTGTTCACTATTTCACCCCAAATTCAATGACGATATCTGTCCACCCTCGGTTTCACATTCTCTTGTTTCTTTCTATTCATGTTTCTATTTACCTCTTTCTGTATTACCCCCCCCCCCTCTCCCTATGTCTGTCACTTGAACAGACAAAATTGTCATCAAATTACTGACCAATCATCATATCCCCCCTCTCACTTCTCACTTACTTTAGCCTACCTATTCCGAAATGCTAAATATTTTATTCTCCAAACCCCCCTCTCTCTCTTTCCGTGTTTATCTTTCTCACTCTCTCCTCCATTCTCTCTCTATCTCTTTTTTTTTTTTTTTCAAATTCAAATTTCTCTCTCTCTCTCTCCATCTCTCTGAATTAACACCAAGATGTAGTGACTCTTTATATTGGATATACATTTAGAAATGTTATTTCCAAGCAGGATTTCATATACACATTTTCCCCATGACATTTTTCAAGATACATAAACTATATAACTTTCCCAATAATATTTAATTACATATTCTAAAATGTTATATTCCTTCTAGGATTATCACTCCTAACATGTTGGTACTTTGATTCTCCAAGATCAAATTCATGCAAACTTTTTTCTTCATATATCATTCATCAACTTTTAAGTCAGTTATATAGCTTTGCTCCTTATTCCACACATACACCATTTCTCCTAATTCAAATTTTGAACAAACAACTTTAACTTTTGAACTCCAGTTTTCAACACTATGGAAATAAATACAAGACAGACAAAGGGATAAAAAGCATAACGAAGTTGATGGGAGGCAACATCTTGAAATTGCTTGCAACTAAAGGTATTGGGTATTGCACTCTGGGGAAATCAATATCAATGTTTTCCACTCTATATGTGTGACTGATCGCATCCACATTCACATTTTCTTCATTAGAACATGGCCTAAAAGATCAACGTTGCCATCGCATTCAAAGACACATTGTAGGTGAGACTAAAAATAATCATTGGTCCACTGGAGTTTTAAGATAAACGAACTTTAATAATAGGCCTAATGTTTATACTGTTTATCTTTCGCTTTATGAATATATATTGCATTCATGACTTGTATGAAATTGCCAAATAAATAATAACAATAATAATAATAATTTCACTGTAAAAAAAACAAAAATGCATTTTAAAATAAATATTACATTTTGCTCATGATTTTTAGATATGTAGCCAACAAGAGAGCCTATTAGCTTCCTCCCAAAACTAAATCATCATTTGGGGGTAAATAGAAAAAGAAATCGATTTTTATTTCACAATTTGAAGGGATAAAACCAAAAGTTACTGTCCTGGCGTATTCATATGTTGGACTGAATTTTTTTTTCTTTTTTCGGTATAGCTGCTGAGCAGCTGCAGAGGTAAAATTGAGATGTTTTGACCAAACTGTAACTTGGTCTTATACTAATAATATAATGTAATGACTGATGCCTACAACTATCAAAATGATGAACATCATTTAATGCTCAGATCAACCAAAGCATAGCAATTTATGTGTTATGAATCTTAACATTTAGGAATATAATGGACAATTGGAGCATAAGCATTTTGAAGAAGAAAAAAACCCCACCCCATCCCCTTATAAGCTGAGTGATGATCTTTTATCATATCGGAAGCCTTCTCAGTATACTATGTAAAATCAGCCACTGAACTCCTTCTTTAAAAGAAAAGAAAGTTGTCTCTTTAGCGCCAGAAGGGTATTAACCCCTTATCTATGCAGTTGTTTTCTTGATTATACTGCTGTCAGGAACAGCTCAGATAGATTTTCTGTCAAAGCCTAAAGCTAGTCAAATAGTACCTAATCAGAAGATGACAATGTGAGAAGAAAATAATAATAAAGAATATAATCCTGTCTAAAGCAGAATAAAGAAATCTAGGAAAGATTGTCGAAAAAAGTGATTAAAAGTTGAAGATCCAAACCAAACTTTGACACATGATCAATTCACCCTGGTTCAGTAGACCCACCATGTACAGGATGATTGAAGTACAAAGTGATAAAAAGTTAGACATCAAACTCCAAATTTGATACATGATCCCAAAATGGTACATCCGCTATGCATGCCGACTGCCGAGCTCAATCTAGGGTAGGACGCCGGGACACCCAACGTCTCATCAAAATGCACACCACGTGCTGACGAGGGTAATATACTTGACCGGGTAATGGCCTTGTCCGAACCCGACACTGGCTTGTCGAACCGGGTTGGCTTCCATAATGGGACATTCGGTACAAAATCAATAGAAGCGAAATCGACGGGCGCAATTCTGATTTACCTCGGCTCACACCTCGGCAGACGATGCACACCGTCTCCGCGATCGATCCCAACGAAAAGAGAGAAAGTTTACCGCTGCCGATCGGGAAATACAAGTCCTCGGTGGCAGCGGTGGCCACACTTGCAAACCTGAGAGCGCTGGTGCTCAAAACTGTTTGCAAGACTCAGAATCAATATATCACAAGACATTCTCTTTCCTTTGAATGTTGACAGTTTGAGGGCACATGGACAAAACACCCACATCAGAAAACATTCTCTGGGAGCTAGACTAGAGTTGGAGAGAGTTCTGGCATGAAGTGAGTAATCTGTCAAGCCAAGGAGCTTCTTGATCAAACTCTTAAGAAAAGAAATGTGTAGGAGAGGCCAGAGGCACAGGTCACCCTGACTTTGTGGTTGAAACCCACACTGACATGCAGAGTGAGACGGAGAAAGGGCTACTTTAAAACTTTCCTGAAACTGTTTTGAAGCAAGAAACTTTCCTGAAATGATACTTTCCTATTGCAAATTGTGGAAATTTAACATAGCCAAAACACTCAAAGAATATTGAAGAAAAAAATTGTGCTGTGATTCACTGATTTTGTTGCATGAAACTTTTGCTAGTTTATTGGATATGACAGCTTTGGCATCACAATAGGAAAACTTTTTTAAAAAAGGCAATTTTATTGTGCAACTGGGATTTTGATATCAAGCCATCTTTGACAGCAAATGTTTGAGAATGGTACACAATGTACCACTGGGAAGCAAAAACCCTGAAATATTCATCACCATCACTATTCAAATCACTTCTCAACTTCAAGGAATGACCTCCTAGGACACATGTAAAGTTGATAAAATGAATTTAAAAAAAATCAGATCAATACATTTTCAGAGTAATGTCATATTTCAAGAAACATGATGTGCAAAGTAAACTATGATGATCGTTCCCTGTCCTAGTTCCCAATTTCCTGTGGAAATTGTTTTTCAAAAAGAGCTGTGAGGAGAATGGCAAGGAGGGAAACCGGAGATTGCATCTACTCTAAAAGACCTTTCTGGGTGCTTTCCCGTCAAAGAAGTTGATGGAGAAAGTTGCATCAGGACCATTATCCCTCAGAACATAATAGGAAAGAGAGTGCTAGGAAGGAAGATAGGTTAATCTATGAAATGATGGAGAAAGAACTGGGATAAAGATACAGACAGGTTGAAGGTACCCCAGGGGGAGAGAAAGAGAGAGAGAGGAGAGAGAGTGGAGAGAGGAGAGAAAGAGAAGAGAGAGGGAAGAGAGAGAGAGAGAGAGAGAGAGAGAGAGAGAGAGAGAGAGAGAGAGAGAAACAGACTCACACCCTTGAAAAAAGTATACCCTGAAAAAACAAAACCGAGAATTATTGATGTTTTAACATAACTTAATCACAATAATAATTGATAAATGAAACATATTTGGAAAGCTTAGATCCTCCTCTTTCACGGATGAGTGATTAAAATGAATTTGAAAAGAGGAAACCAAATAACCCAAAATTATGGAAATGCAAGCACTACTTTTTCATTCCTTGCTCATTTTTCCTGATTGAGGTGTCATATGAAAAGGCAGAAACTCAACTTTCTAGAAATGTGATTTTCTTTTTGAAATTCAGATACTGTCAGCCAAATGACTTTTGGGTTTCCTCTGTTAAAATTGACTTTAATCACTTATGCTTGAAATATGCATCATATGAGTTGCATCAAATGAAAGAGGAGGATCTAAGCTTTCCAAATTTGTTTCATTTATTAATTATAAATGTGACTAAGTTATGACAAAACATCGATAATTCCTGATTTCATTTTTTCTGGGACGCACTGTATATCACTCCTCTATAAGTTTACTTATAATCCTGACAGCGTACAAGACAAGACAAAATCAGGCAATTCATACACACAATACGTTTTAAACATGATTACAAAACTGAACATCTATCAGCTATTTGTTTGCAAAAGTAAGTTGTTAAACAAATAATATATATAACAATCAAACTTCTCGTTAAAAATAACCTATTTTGATTCGTAGCAAATGTTATTGTTCCTTATTTGCAACAACGCTTCAGACTGAACATGAGAACAACATCAAGGACAAAATTGTATCGATTTTCTTTACAAAAATCATCCATTTGAAATGAGACCCTTTTACCTCGGATGTTCATCTGTAAATTTAGTATGAAGTCACGTTTTTAATCTTTTATCAGTGCAACCCTCAGCCCGGCACAAAAATAAAATCTTCTATTCATCAAAAGAGCTATATGATACATACATTGGACGAGCTCGATATCACATTAAAGCGTTTCATTTTCTTTTCGCTGAGAATAGCAGGAAGATTTTCTTGCAATTGCATTAAAGGTAACCTTCAGCCAATGTTTTGTATAACTGGTCTTTTGTTTGAAAAATCAGTGGAACTCCATCAACAGAAATCTCTGACATTCAGTTGTGATTTCTTGATTTGTATTTTGAGTTCCATAAGGGCTTATCTCCTTATTCAGAGGAAATGCTACTATTCCATTTCACAAATTTCTCAAAAATAAGTGCATTTTTAAGACAATTAGAGCAAAACCTGCATATGATAACTGATTGAGGGAATATAAAAAAGAAGCTTTTAAAAGCAGGCATTCTATAAACTTATTCTAGAAAAATGAAAAAGATTTCTGTTATTTAAAACAGGTGAATAATGGTTCACTTTTGAATTGTCTGTTTGGAGCCAGAAGGATATTAACTCATATATCTTAACACAGACTTTAACATTCGCCCCCATAATAGCAGAGACACTTATCATATACCATATAACAATATAACATATTTTAAAGAGAGAAATATTGTTTAAAGTGGATACATGCCCCCCATCTCATCTTACATTATCACCATCAGAGGAGTCATTCATGCAAAATCTAATAAGCATACTATTTGAAAACCAGAAACTTTTGCATGCATGAAGTATTCCTGATTTTTATTTATATTTCTGAAGTTTATGCCGCAAAATACCTGAAATCGCACTCGACCAACATTAAAGTTTTGTTTCCTCCTGTGAAATGGCCGTCCTTGAAAATTCACTAAGTTGTTATCCAAAGGTTGACATCTCAAGTGCTTTAAATCTAATGGAAAAGGTGCTATGTATATATGTATGACTTTTATTATTATTTATAGAGCTGTATCCTTATTTACAGTGGGTTACTAAGGATGGTAAGACAAAATAATGATGTTCTAAATCATATAAAATGTTCTAAATCATATAAAAATGTTCTAAATCATATAAAAATACATTTATGAAGTCTTAGATCTCTAAGATCACCAGTTGAAAACAATGTACACGCTTTATTGCCGTTGGGTGTGCCATCAATATTCAGTTCACATAGTTTTCAGACAGGGTTTAAAGGCTGCTTTCATGTACGTGTACAATAAAGATAATGATAGTTATAATTATAATCATAACCATGACTCATGTATAAATATAAGTATAAGTATAAGTATAAGTATAACCCTTTCCATAACCATAATCATAACAATCATAACTATAACTATACCAATATATATTTCTATATACCATAACCATAACTAACAATATATTGTTCCTAAATCAGTCTCCTAAAGTTATATGGAAAATGTTTTGGATGTTGCAGGTTCCCTTACTTATTTATGCTTATCATACTTTTTATCAAAACAGCACCAATCTTTTTTTTCTTCTAAGATATCAGGTATCACAATACCAATAGCCTATCTAATGTATTTTCCAAATAAACTTAGAAGATCAATAGATCAATCATTTTGAAATACATTTAGGTCAAACAGGACAAGCTGTTTAAAGCTATATGTTACATTAGTCTTGGTCACATTTCAATCACCCCCACCCTCCCCCCCCCCCACCCCCCCAACAAAAACTGCAAATGGTTGACTTTGGTCACCAAGCCTCTCTTTTATTGAAATGTGTTTACATCGAGCCTACATTGGCCTCTGAGACTTGTCCATAATTCTATAGATAATCCTATAATAAAGAAATTGCCTACAGGGAAATTTGTAAAAATGTCTGTGATCATGTCATATTTGTTTGCTTAGCACTGCAGCTGAAATAAATGCCTCACCCAAGTAAAGCAGGGTGTCTCTTTAGAAAGGTCATTTGTCCCTATAAAGGCCGTTTATGATCTATAACTTGATCTCCATTTCATCAGGTACAAATAGAATTCTATTCAGTTCAATTCAATTCATTTTTTCTTGGTTGACTATATATCTTTAAAAAAGAAAGTCACTGTTTAATTTATTAAAATCCCTGATGATTTTTTGTTGTCTGAGAAACCTACACGGTACCATTTAAAGGCATCCTTTATCAATGTTAAATCTGAGATGCACGGCCCTACGTGTTATCAGTGTCTGTGATATGGTGTAATATTGAAGCCATAAAAAAATGCGCTTCAAAATGATCAAGAAGTGCCTCAAAAAAGTAAAAATCTTTGAGTGACTGGTTTTACCATACTCGTTTTCCCCAATAGACTGTAGTGTTATGAAAACCGTTTGGCAAACGGCTCTCAAAATTTGTAATTCCAAACATAATTATCTTGATAATCAGACGATCGGCCTGTAAAAGTCATTGGGTTCCTGACTAACCTAAAGGGTTATAATTATCATTGCAGCATGAGCTAAATCCAGGATTTTGTTTCAGAATCTGAGACAAAGTTACCGGATCCCTTTAAGTTTTGAAAAATGATTTATCGGCCCCAACCATGATAAAATACAATGTCATAGATTGGTGGAAATACCTTCATGAAGTTCCCTTCACAAATCACTTTCATTATGGTGATGTCTATAATTTCAGAGTTGCTTGTAATGCAGTATACAGAATCCTTATCATTTTCATTGAAAATGAACATTCCTTATTCCCCTAACTAAATATGGATTACCTTTCATAAACATTCAAGGATATTTTGTTACAATAGAATTCATAAACAACTACTTTCAACTTCCAAGTACTGATAAAAATGCCAAAACTACCTTTGATTTATATCAGTGATTTGAATCAATGAAATGGATAACCCTCATATCATGATGTTCGTAAGCAAAATAGTATATGTCATGAACTTATATTACATCAGTCTATGGAGACTCAACTAATTACACATTATGAAACGATGGATTGTTTAACTGTATACTATCGGTATCGGTCTTCTGCATTCTCCCCCTTTTCTTTCTTTTCAAATACGATTAATTGTACTATTGATTATTTATATTTATTTATTTGCGAATTAATACTTGTATTACTTATCATTATATTGCTAAAATGTATTCATTGTTATGTTTGTTATTGTTTATGGAAAAATTCAGAAATAAAACTTGAAACTGAAACTGAAACTTGGGGCGTTCATTCATTGAACCTTATATTGCAGAAACGAAAATAATCAAACTGTAGGTAAAAAGTTGATGAAGCCTGTTACAAATAACACTCTTTGCATGACCAAGTGGAGATACATGCTTCTTCTTCTCGCTCCGAGTGATCCAAGGAGACACAGGAAGACATACGAGAATGGAGAGACAAGATAAATTTACTTTATTTTTTAAAGAGGAAGCACGAGCGAAGTAACCTTGTTTGTCCAAATCGATTCTTCTCGTTTTAACCCGCATTTTTGTTCTGCAACGCGCAGCCATGATTTATGAGCTCATTGTTTGATCGTGTTCAGGTAGTGACTGTTAAAGGGCAATCCAACCCTTGTAGTAAGGTCACTTGTATGAAGGCAGAAAAATTAGAGAAACAGAATGGCAAAAGTTTAAAATAAATCAGACCAAAGCTATGAATGTTTGAAATATGAGATCACTTAGTCTAAGCGTATCTGAAATTAATATTTTGGTCAGGGGATTGTGACTTGGTCACGGATTGCGATGGTTGGCAATAAAAAACAATGCTGATTATGCTAAAACTAGTGATTAAAAATAATTGTTAGATTTTTCAGATTTAAATGAATTAAAAAGAAGAAAAAATCACTACGCATGGTGACGTAACCATATCTGGTGACGTAACCATATCTCTGGGGCCTGCATGGGGCGTCTTTTCAACATTAAAGGCAAGCTGAACTGCTATCAATTTCTTTTAGAAGTCAATCAAAAATATTTATAATTTCAGTATACAATGTTATATCATACAATTAGTTGGAGAGAAATAGGTATCAAATTGGCAGCACATAGTCAAAAGAGTAAATTCATTTAATGATATAAATGCTTATTATTTTGATTCATTATAAGCTTCGTTTCCATACAGTTTCATGTACAAATAATACTTCCTCCAATGTCTGCAAAGGGTTAAAAAAAAATACTGCATTTGCCATTTTGAGGAGTATACAGAGCCTAGCCATTCAGGCAAATTAAATTTCTGTTCCGGAATGAGTAAGACGTACCTTACAAGAAAGAATGAATGGTCTTTAATCCATTTGCAATCGATGCAATACCCTGACTAACAACACATATGGGGTAACATTGCCCAAGACATCTTTGCTTATACTTGTTTTCGGTTCTCAATTGCCTCGTGTTCTAGTTCTATGTTAGGATAAATTCTACATTGCGCTGATGCATCAGAAAATCAATCACCTGATCCATCACCCTTTGGGGAGAACTCATGAGAATATCTAACTTGAAATGACAAAGAAACACACCAGGGTGATTACATGCTACTATTATGTCGAAAAGTAAAGACAGTTAATCTCTGGTTGCAAGTCACAACCTTAGGCAGATATATCATGTATAATGTCAGTCATATGTGAGACCAATTTAATAACATGAAGGATTATCTTTTGCTCGAAGGATTTACAGAAAGAAGATCTATAAGAGTTTAAATATAATGTACAATGCATGCTGTCTTCTTTGCTAATTTAACCCTTTTGCTGTCTCAGATGCTTTAAACAGATTTACAGAGAAGATGCCTTTTTCCCTTAAAACGATACACTTTGCATGTTTTCTAAACAAAAACCGCTATTTTCAAAGAAAACACATTAAAACCAAGAAGAATAATCTGATACAATCAACAGAAATGCAAAACCATGATATCAGAAACGTAAACAAAAATGTGAAGTACCACAGCTCTTTTTCTGTTCACATTTGGTATGCATACACCACTAATGCCACAAGTACCGGTATCTAAATATTAAGGAGAAAACCACACAAGAACTAAGCACATTTTAAAGTCTGATTCTCTATCTCTCAATATCAAAAGTTGTTTTTCTCAAACGCCCACTCAACATTCCCTTCAAATTCATCGCAAATATTGCTGTCTTTATTGATGGACAAATGCGAATCTAGGCTAAAGGGGAGCTAGATATGTTTGTGTTCTATGTGCATGTTAAAAGTCAAGCATCTATGAATTGCAGATTTATACTTCTACAAATTGCTCATTTGACAATACATAAACAAAAGAAGCAAAGTTGGAGAATAGGGCCAGTCCCCCTCCCCCTTTGGCCATGGAATTATTTATAGGGAGCATTTTTCATATGACATAACTTTTCTGTCAACATAAGGATAACAGTCTTTTCATTTTCAAACAAAATAATTTATACATTTCTTCTCAAATCGGAAAAAAAAAATGGTTTGAGATAAACTGAATGTTGAAAGCTGTTATAAAATAAGCATGTATCAGACAGAAAAAAATGAAAGATGAGGAAAATATTTATGCTTCAAATGTGCAGTATCTTTAGTAGAGTTTGATGATGTGCATAAACTAGTGCTGTAGCCGAACCACCGAACCGAACGGAAGTTCGCCGAACATGGCACTTCCGAACCGAACCGAACCGAACGCAAAGGCCTGGTTCGGATGTTCGGCAGAAAAATGAAAACGTTTTTGCAAGGTAATTAACTTGTCATTTTGTACCTAATTTTCATGTCATGATTGCTCATCTTATATTTACTTTTTTCCCATTTTCCGCCTTTGTGATTTATGTCTATCCAGTGGTGGGCGCGACTACACTGGCGCCATTTAAATCCCAAATCCTGACCACGCTACGTCGCGATCGCAAGCCAAAAACAAGAATACATGTGCGTGATCGAAACAAGTTCAGCTCAAACCCATTCAACAACAAATTTTTTTTTTTTAATTGTAACAATATTGGACAAATTTTACAATATAAATAATGAAATAAATATATATTATAGTAAATAGGGATTTCATATTTTTCCTATTGAAAATATAAACTTATAAAAACAGTTATTGATGAGCCTGAGTCTCTATTCAAGATGGCAGCTTTTATAACTCTAACATTAGACAACAACCGTCTAGGAAAATCTTTTAAAAATATCATTTATAGACAAATTGAAAACATGATTCTTTTAAAATTGAAAATAAAACACGATTCAAGACGGAAATACGAATGTAAGTAGTACTTTTCTTCACAAATAATTACGTTTAGAGCAGTTTTTTAATGTGAAATTCGTGTTGGTCGGAGGCAGTGTGCAGAAGTGCTCCGTGCTGGTCGGGCCCGGTAGGCCGGCCGGCCCGCCCAGTGCCGACCGCCGTGGCTATAACGCTGCTTGCTATTATATTACCGAACCCCGAACCGAACCAAGTTCGGGTGAAAAATTGCCGAACTCTGCCGAACCGAACCAAACACGAACATAGCGTCTCACTTACAGCACTAGCATAAACTAGGAAATAAATGTGATATCTCTCTGCCCACTTATTGTATGCAAAACTTGAGGAAGACACAAAGACAAATATATAAGAAGAAGAAATTAAAAAACATTAGAGTCTGTGAAAAACATTCCTGAAAAAAAGAACCATTCCGTTACCTGTTGAATATGATTTGGTTTTTTTGTACAACATACACTTTTGATTTACTCCAGTCCAAGTTTTCTAGGGCTTAGTATACGATAAGAAGAAAACATGACAGAATAAAAAAAACGGCTTATAGAGGAAAGTAATAATGAGAAGTGCCTACCTTCTATAGGCTCAGGTGTGTTGACAATGGTCGCTACGACATCACCTACAAGCAACATCAAACAGATGGCTACGACTCGAAGAACAAACCAAGATCTCTTCCATCTTTTCCACCTCTTTCTTCCCGATCCTACCATCATCATCATCTCCATCATTTCCATCGCCTCCATGTTTGCCGTTGGTCAATCGTATTATCAGCAAACTCTGATCTCTAAAGAAATGGCCGGACTGGAGATTGTGGTAATTCCATGCTGAATTTTGGCGCGGTGGTCAGTCCAGTGCACACAACTCAGCAGCCAGCGTTGACAGAGCGTTTCATCGCTTGCATCTGAACGAGAGAGGAGAATGGAACGCGTTGCTGAACGTCTCGTGGAGATTCTCAGACCAGCGAGGGATGGAGAGAAAACAGGCTTTGTTTGCAGAGTTTCTTGTTTTACTTTCACCCCCGTTCTCTCATTCTCACGTTGAGGTGTGGAATGATTCAATGTTGTTTGGTTTCGCGCTGTCTCAATCTGTCATCAAATCTGGCACATCCAACGACACGACATTTAGAGAATGCTGGATATTTCCTCCTCAAGCTTCCCATAAACATGCAGTGAAAGTCAGAAGCTATAGTGTATGCACCACGACTCAGCAGCTGATCACAGATCGTGTATCTAGATGACCAACACCATGTTCCTGTGACATCACATGAATGTTTCAATCTTTTCTCTGTATCCTACTGCTACATCCAATAAATTAACCCACACTTACAGGGGTCTATGATTTCTAAATGGCAGCAGGCACACGTCTCGCTTCCCCACCATCACCTGCGGAGCAGGAATAGTGGAGGCACAATCTGCGAGGGAGGGAAGAGCCGATGACACGAGACACCTGCTGCTGATGAGGATTTTATCTTGTTTCTGCGGCGTGAAGAGTCAGGTTACAGCACGCCACCACTCGCTGCCAAGCAGAGGTGTTATACGCTCCTCTCTCTCCTCATCGTCCGTCGTAGTATGATCACCGAGCGGCCTGGAATGCCATCAGTTTACGAGATTGAGATGTAGGTTGTAATCTCTGCCATGGGTGGGAAACACAAGCTCTTTGTACTTTCTTCCCTCTGGATGGGCTCGGGATGATGCAGAGATGAGTTTTATATCTGAGGGGGAGAATAAACAGTGGAAAGCCAGTCATTAGAGAGAGTGTGGAAGCAATGCGGCTTGGAGTGACACATTGTCAAAAAGTTGCATGGAAAATCAAGAAGGAATAGTTTACTGACTGGAAGGTGGGAGGATTAATGTTTCAATGAAGATAGCAGATTCCAGACAAGCCTTGAAGTGTACGGTTGTCAGAGGGTAAAACAGGAGGCAGGGAACCTTGATAGATGGCACACAAAAAGATTCCCTGAGAGAAGGGTTGTGTATGCAAGAAGCTGGTAAAAACAAAGAAGTGTTTATAGGTGAAAAGAGGAGAAAAGGAGGAGAGAGATGAGAGAAAGTGAGAGGGAGAAAGCAAGCAAGAGAAATAAGGAGACAAAGAGAGAGGAGAGAATATACAAGGGGAGAGAGAAAATAGAGAGAAAAAGAAAAAGATTTACAATTCCACACCCGGTGAGAATCTGGCACAAGAAGCTGATACCAAAAGTCTACCAATTTTGTCACAGCTCTGGATTTGTGTTTGTGAATTTCACTAGCTCACTATGACTATCCTCTACAAGTCAGTATGACTACAGATCTCACAAAATCAAACCTAGAGATCAAGAAGAGCTAAAGGCTGTTTCACTAATGAATGAAGAATTAGAGACAGAAACAGAGAAAGAACATTACGCAAGAAAATAATTGTAATCCATGACAGACAAAATAGTATAGGGGGGGGGGATAGAGGAGGGATACTTGTAAAATATCACAAAATGGGGGAAGCAAGGGAAATATTAGGTTAAATTAAATAGAAGGGAAAAAACGACATGGAGTGGGGGGAGGGTGTGGGAATTGGTTAACATCTATCTTAACTCCTTCCTTTCTCTCTCTCTCTTTCCTTCCTTGTTGTTTTCCCTTTATTTTTTGCACTTTGATTGGGGAAGGCATATATGCCCCACCATGTCCCACTGGAGCTACATAACGGACTCCACCTTGAAGTATTGTACACTTGAAATGAGCTAAGAATTGTAAAATTATAAAAACAAGTCTGAAAATTGAAAACAACCCCAAGAATTACAGATAATTCTTACATCAAGCAAAATTGTAGGTTTTCATGGAATGGAACAACAGGATATGACGTCAAGAATTCCTACAAGCAATGCATACTTGACACACTTGATTCTGTTGAGAGCCAGAAGGGCATTAGCTCTGTGTTAAACTGTATGACTTAACATCTATCTGGCTCTCCATAGATGATATATGATTTGTTCAAACAAAATGAAAATGAATGAATGGTGCTGACATCTATCCAAAGGATTATATGTGTTTATCTATTTCCATAAATTTAAAAGAGAAAATCAGTTTCCCTTTTCCATTTATCCTGTAAGTGCCTTTCAAAATGCATGAAGGCAAAAACAGTTGTAATTCTACAAAACAACAGTACAATTTCAGTTTCGATATCTCTCTTGCACTTGCTTTTCTTGGTTTCCTTGCTGTCCATGATCGTGTGGCTTAATTTTGCCTAATAAACCAGGGAAGTAATATTATGACTTTAAAATGAAGGGTAAAAGCTAATATATATCAAGTTACTGCTTTCCTGACACCACATTATATACACACTGTAAAAAGACAATTTTATTTCAGAATTTCGCCAAGACAAAAATATTGGACTTTATATCTTAAAGGTAAAGACAAGTATTGGAAACTTGCTTGTAACTTTACGAAGACTAGGCCAAATTTCTTATCATTTTGATGATTCCAGAACCTTGCAGTACACACCAATACTTATATGCTAGATGTTCAACCTTTTCTGATCGATTCCACAACGTTTCTTTCACAATGCAATCGCATGACCAGAACTGGTCTTTATCTTTAAGGGTTCTGCGTCACAAGCTCCAGACTCCAGAGTCAATATCATAACCTAACCATAGCCTCATATAATCCTTCTTGTATAAATAGATATCTGAGCAATAATTCTTTATGTTCTGTCCGTGACTTCTAATAAATTTCAGTGTACTTCTCTGAAAATAATATCAAACTAAGGCTACTAAGCCAATCACAAAGATCTGACCCCGCTCTTGGCTCCTCACAAAGCATTTCCTATACGCTCATATAGGCCTGGCATCATCAGACCGAAGTTGCAAAATAACCCGCTATTTTAACTAGCCCGATCTCAAATTAGCCCGCAGTTGCAATTAGTGGGCTATAATTTGGTAGAGAAAATATCTGAGAAATCTTGGTCTTTTTTCCAAAATAGCGGGCTATTTGTGAAATAGCAGGCTAATTATAGCGCCCGGATGAGCTAGTTTGTGATGAGCGTATCGGTCTGGAGAAGACGCAATTTGTGTCTGAAAAAAGTGGGTTATTTTGTAACTTCGGTCTGATGAAGACAGGCATATAGAGTCATAACAAAAATTGTAGACATACAGCTCTCCATACAGGCTTCCATACATGGGTCAGTTGTAAGTTGGAGTTATGCCCCAGGCAGGATTTATAAATAATGGTCCAATACTTGTTTCTTTCAAATTCCGCTTGAGAAGAGAAAATAGACTTCACTGTATTAAAATCCATATGATCTCACCCTTTATCAACTAAAATAAAAGGAATCTGGTGAATATATATATATATATATATATATATATATATTTATAAAGAAAGGGGGGGGGGGGTTCATACTGAAATTGGAAATGGGCTTTAAACTTTAAAAGGAAAGCAAGGATACATTAAGAGACACCCCAGACATCATCAGTCTCCAGTCTTACGAGACGATCACATCTTTAATCACTCGGTAATGGGGACACAAAGAATACAATTTATCCAAATGATAGCTCCCAGGCAACATCAACATGAAGAGAGGAGGAGCAACACAGCAGAGCAGGAGAGAGAACATTGATGAGTTTCTCTCTTCCATTGTAATTAGGAGGGATGTAAGAAAAATAGAACTGCATCCATCAAAAGCTTTAGCCCCCTGTTGGCGGGATGCCAGCTTGATATGGGTTTTAATGCACATGTTAGAGAGTGTGAGAAGTACAAGGATGTTGTTTAAAGAGAAGGTTGAGTTCTGGGAAGAGGTGAAAAATAATTTGTGAGCATTACTCATTCTTATTATGCAAGTGTGGAAGAAAATCAGTTAAGACATGTTCCCTGAAAAGCATGGCTCTTCAAATGCCTTCATATTCTAAATATGCATGTAACATCGTAAAAATCGGGGGGGGGGGGGGGGGCGGCTTTTTACGCCACGTGTTCGTGTAGTCCCATATACATCTTTCTGTGCAAGTGTTTGTAACTTTACCAAGACTTGGCCACATTTCTTATCATTTTGATGATTCCAGAACCTTGCGATACACACAAATTCTAATATGCTAGATGATCAACCTTTTCTGGTCGGTTCCACACCCTTTCTTTCACAATGCAATCGCATGACCAGAACTCAACTTCATTTTTAACTCGATATGATTAAAAGAAAAATAGAACTATGACTGCATGTGAGAGACTAAAGCATGATATTTCATTCTTGATGATTAGAGGTTTAAAAATCACATGTTCCAGTGAGAGCTGATTGACAGCAAATTGTTTACACTTATCAAATTCTTAACTCCAACCCTAGACCAAACACTACACTGAACCATTAACCTAACTCTACACCTAAAATAGAGTCTAAATCAAATAATTTTTCTTGATGAAATAAAGCCAGAAGCAAATGTTGCTGCAGCATTTCAAATAATACATCAATCATTTCTCAGCTCTGCATAAAGGAGCCTTAATAGAGTAATGAGTTGTAAATTGAAGCCATATGTACAGAAATACACCCCCCCCCCCCACAGAAACACAACATGTATAATGTAACAATATGTTTAGAATCATATCAGACCTCAGTGCAAGATTTTTATGTCCCATTGATCTCCAAGAAAATGAGTCTAACACGATGACAGAAGAAAATAGAACACCCTTCCATTTAGATGGTAGTATGTGGGTGCATACAAACAAATGTACAATAGATGAACTGACCTTGTCTCAATTGAGAGCTTGAAAGAACAAGATAAGACCCCAAAGCTTATACACTTCATTTCAGAATCTAAGGTAGATAGTAACCTACTCTATCAAGTCAGACAGATAATTCAACATCTGTGTGCAAAATAATGCAATCAATTTTCTGGTGTGATTTTCTAATTTATTCATCAATAATTGATCAATATCGTTTTGCTTTATGCTTTCAATACTATTTTCACATGCAGTCATAGTTCAATTTTTCTTTTAATCATACCAAGTTAAACAACATCCTTGTACTCCTACCACTTTGGAGTCGCTTCTAAATCATTTAAATTGATTATCAGGTAAGGTAAAAAATGTATGAAAGTGCTGCTCTTGAGTTTTAAAGAATGGCAATCTTTACTCAGAGTTTTACTTCAATACTATGATACAAAGATGTGGTCATTCCAGAGAGGTGGTCTTTCTTTACAGGTCACCAACACAGCATGCTTAAAAGGTTTACTGATAATGTAGCCCCAACAATAAAGCTTGCTTGACTCGATACATAACAGGTGCTTTACATATAATGGATGCCCTATTTCACACCAAAAAGAAGTGGTCTTTATAGACAGGTGGTCACTAAAGCAGGCTTGACCATCTCTTCTTTTTTGCACTCCATCAGTACAAACTTAGGAGTGTAGGTGTATCATAAGTGTCTCTGCTAAGTATGGAGGCAAATATTAAGTTAACACTTTGTCTCTTGCAGGCAGACAATAAAACCACAAGTGCAGACAAATTGCCCATATTATGAAGATTAATGGATTGAAAAAAGTCCTTAACTCATCTGAGGACTAACATGCCTCCTGTTTGTAACCCTAAATGATTGATTGATTTGATTGATTTTTTATTCGACAAGCTTCTAATATACAACAATATACAATAATAACAGATCAAAAATAAGTCAGCTTGAACAGGATAACCCACGAAAGCTCGAGAGCTTATTTCCAGTGGGGTCCCTTACAGACATGTATACAATTAATAAATTAAAATAGTAATATTTACAGACAGATAAGAAAATTAAAAGAACTACTTATTAAAGATAATAATAACAACATTAAACTGATGATAGAAATGATATTAAGTACAAGAAGAAAAAGAAGAAGGAGAAGAAGAAAAAGAGGAGAAGGAAGAAGAGGAAAATAATGATGAATTTGTAGAATTTCTATAACGTACGAAAACATAAGTATATACAACATGAAAAAGTATGAACCGACAGAAGAATAACAATTTCAATCATATAACATGTCATTCACTTCTCTTTTCTGACTGTCAAGTATTAGGTATTCCTTTAATTTCCTCTTAAAATGATCATAGTTTCCTATTTCTTTTACACCATTGGGAAGGGAATTCCAATGTTTTATGGCATTGTAATAAAACGAATTTCCAATACTACCTACTCTTTCTGGTAAGTTAAAGTTGAATCGTCTATTTCTTGTATTATAATCATGTACGTCAGTAACAAGATCGAAGTTGGATCGAATATAATGATTCGCCCTAGTATGATATATTTTATGCACGTGATGCAATGCGAGTTGTTTTGATCTTTGGTCGACTTCAAGAAAACCAGCTTTAGAAAGTTCGCTATAGCCAACATGAGTTCTTGGACCAGAACAGTTGATAAATCTCACCATTTTGTTCTGTATAATCTTCAACTTCTTTTGATCTGACTTGTTTATGTTACTGTACCATGCAGGGTTAGCATAGTCAAATAAACATTGAATAAGAGCAAAACAGAGTGTACGTCTTGCTTTTAAATCCATACAACTTTGATATCTGTACAAAAATTTCAGACGAGAATTTGCTTTTTTTACAACTGATTCTACTAAAGATGAAAATGAAATTGCGCTAGCCAACTCAATGCCTAAATACTTCACAGACTCTTTTCTCTTGATTGCTTGATTATTGTGTGTCACTTTGAATTCAAATGACTTTTTAGAACTACTTTTAGAACAAAATAAAATGCTTTCTGTTTTTCCCAAGTGTAAAGAAAGCTTATTATCAGTCATCCAATCGACACACGTAGACAGCTGTTCACTGAGCTTTTCCTCAATATATTTAGGATCAGGATTTGAATAGAGTAGTACGCTGTCATCTGCGTACAATAATAGTTTGAAGTCTTTTATACAAATACACATATCATTTATATAACTTGAAAATAGAATTGGGCCTAAAATACTTCCCTGAGGAACACCGCATGTTATAGGCATTAGTTTGGAACGAATATCATGAATGGCCACTACTTGGTGCCGATTAGATAAGTAGGATCTGAACCAATCTAAACTTGCCTTATCAAAACCCATTAGTTGTAACTTCTTCAATAAGACGCAATGATTAACTGTATCAAAAGCTTTTTGCAGATCAAGGAGCACCATACCAACAAAGCGTCCTTGGGAAGTTTCTCTCCTCAAATAATCAGTCAAATGAATTAGACATGTTTCAGTCGAATAATCATGTCGAAAACCAGATTGAAATTCATAAATTATATCATTTTCTTTGAAGTATCTTTCAATTTGAACACAGACCGATTTTTCTAGAATCTTTGATGCTACGCTTAAAACACTAATAGGTCTATAGTTGCTAACATCAGTTTTATCTTTCTTTTTATAAAGTGGAGTCACTTTTGCTATTTTCATATCTTCTGGAAAAGTACTCGTCAAGATAGATAGGTTTATTAAGTAACTTAGAGGCTTAAATAAAACCTTCGCACCATCTTTTAGAAATTTAGCTGGAATCAAGTCTAACCCAGTACTTTTTGATACATTCAACTTACGTAACTCTTTGAAAACAAATTGTTCACTGATTGGTAATAACTCGAAGCTGTTTTCACGTACACCTTTTCTTTCGTAAAAGTCACGAATACAATCATTGTCTGCGCTGAAAAAGTCTTTGGAAGGGGGGAGTTTGTCTACTAATTTGGCAGCCACATTTGTGAAATGAGAATTGAATTCATCAGCGATGGCCATCTTATCATGACATAATTCCCCATCAATTTTAATGACAGATTCTTGTTCTTTTCGCTTCTTATTTTTCAATCCTAAGCTTTTTAGATTCTGCCAAAGTTTTTTCGAATCTTGTTTATTTTCTTCTATCTTGTTTTGTAAGTAATCGAGTTTAGCCTTTTTCACCTCTCTTTGGACCATATTTCTTAATACTCTGTATCTTTTATAGAGCTTCTCATCTTTTGCTCTTTTCCTCCATTTTTTGTATACTATATTTCTCTCTTGAATTAGGGAAAGAATATCTTTAGTCACCCAAGTTTCTGATCTTTGTTTTATTCTTATCCGTTTCAGTGGCGCTATCATATTCAAATTTGAGATAAAAACATGTTGAAATATTGACCATGCCTCATTTACATCTGTACAGTCAGTTATTCGTGACCAATCAACAACAGATAGTTGAAGATTGAAAGACTCTTCTGTATATTTTTTCATGGATCTGATATCATTAGTCCTGTGATGACCTATAGCCAGTCTAACATTTTTCCGTGTACAGAAAGTAAAATAATGGTCGCTAATACCTAGATCAATGACACCACTTTGACTTATTTTATTTTCTTTGGTACAACCAACATGATCCAATAGAGAAGAACATGTAGGTGTAACGCGTGTTGCCTCTTTAATGAGTTGACTAAACCCATGAAGACTCAACAAGTCAATATATTTTTTAGCCAGTGGCGATTTGCGAAGAAGACAAATATTCATGTCTCCTAAAAGAATTATTTCGTCATCCTTCTTTAATGTATCAAGAATATTGGACAATTTCTCGATAAACAAATTGTTTTTCGGAGGTCGATACAGAACACCAACAACAATTGGTTTTGATCTTGGTATAAGCAAATTTATCCACAGGGATTCCGTATCTCCAGTACTTATAGCATCCATAATATTAAATGCAATATCATTTCTGATATAGAAACATACACCACCTCCAGAGCCAGAGGATCGATCATGGCGTATGATTTTATATCCGTCTATTTCAATTTCTTCATCATTTATGGAATTGTTTAACCATGTTTCAGTGAAAGCAATAATAGACAGCCTTTTTCTTTTAAAAAGAATTCTAAGTTCCGATATCTTGTTTAGAATAGACCTCACATTAAGGTGTAAAAAATGAAGACCTTTAACTTTAAACTTTTCTTCAAATTCTTGATAAAGAGAAGTGTTTTCATCTCTGAGGTTTGGCTGAATTACTCTTGCTATCGCTTGCTTTTCAGGTGTAACGCGCGTTATCTTAAAATAGTTTTCTTTTAGTCTATCCTCGTTTTGGCTTTCTTTCTCTAAACAATCGTCGTTAAATAATGAGTCACAAAAAGATGGCAGACAACATGTTAAACAATTCCACTTCTCATCAGGGCATTCATAATATAACCTGCGGTACTCTGAAAAACTGATAGCTTGACAATTAGTGTGAAACCATTTTTTACAATAAGAACACAGAAGGCCGTGTTGATTACATTTGACTGGCTTATCACAGTTCCCACAAGGGAACTTATATTTTCGACCGTCAACTATAATTTTCGGATCATCACTAGATTTTGTCAAACTTTCACTTAATTCAATACCCTTCTTACAAATTGAAGATATTTCGCCCAGTCTTTCATGTCCACCTTGGATGGTCTGAAGGCTGGTTTCAGTCGTGACCTCTGTTTGACTGCACTGAAATCCAAAGATCTCCCAGAAACAGATTCGGCGTAGGACTTTACGGGGCTGCTTTTCTCCTCATCAGAATGAAGACTCTGGTTTTCTCGGTAGATGGCTTGATGCCGCCTTGCTCCAGGTTCACTGCCTGTAACTTGATCGGACGACCGTTGAGTCCAGCCATGGCCTCGTGTTGTCGGTTGGTCAGCACTGTTGATGAGGCGTTTCAGGTTGCCTGCCAAGATTCGTTGACCGGCTCTGTTGAGGTGAACGCCATCACGCCCGAGATGCTGCTCGCTGATATCATTGTTGATGATGAGGCCCCATCTGTTCTCGCTGGCTGCCAACTCCATCAGATAGTTGATCTCATCAACCCGCTTCTTGTCCGCTTCACTCTCCCCTCTACGATGGATGATCGTAGAGACTGAGACGTTAAACCCCTCGGCAGCAACAGACTTGCCGAGGTCTGTGATTTGGTGGCAAACTTCACCAGCACCCTCAGAGATGTTATTGGTGCCAGCGTGGATGATCAGTTCTCCCCCTGGCTTGAGAAACTCGCAAGGTGAAGAGGTGAATATGTCTCTCACTTTTGCACCGGGAAAAGAGACGCACCTCACATTCTTGCTGCGGGAGAGATGTCTTCCGTCGATGTGTTTTATCATGGAATCACCGACCACAACTACATCTCGTTTGTTGCGGATCACACTATGTCGGTGGCGGTATCCCTCTATCTGCTCATGGTATGGTGGTGAAGTAGAAGTAGTACTAGTAGGTGTTGACAAAGATCGGTCTGAGCTGTCATCAGTTGCGTCGTTGTCAACAGTTGCGTCGCTGTCATCAGTTGCGTCATCAGAGATAACTTCAGAATGGGTGATGTTGGTTTTGGAGAACAACTTCAGGTGCTTGGCCTTGTAGTCACGAATTTGATCTTCAATTGGCATTGATACACTCTTGGCACTGTTGTCTGATTCCGTGATCTCGGATAGTATTTCAAACCGGTTATGCGTAGCAATTGTCGGGAAATATTTGGGGGTAGGCCTAGATACTTGTTGTTGTGCCCTCAGATTCCCTTGCTCCTTCTCCTTCTCCTTCTCCGTCTCCTTCTCCTTCTCCTTCTCCTTCTCCCTTGCACTACATCCTGACTTATGGATCCTGCTGAGTATCGTCGTAGAAGTAGAAGTAGAAGTATGCTGTTCGAATAGATTGTTGAACTTCTTCTCGATAGTATCTAGCCTACTATTCAAGCCTTTTATTTCACTCAGTACATTATGCAGTAGTTGTCGGCAGTCTGCGTCATCATTGAAGACATCATCTGGCTTTTCATGTTTATCTTCATCTACATCACCAGCGGCATTAGTGTTCCTTATTTCGTCTAGGCCTACTGCATTTTCTAGTCTTTCAAGAAGGATCGCCTTTACTCCGTTTGTATGCATACCTCTTTTCTGTAACTCAGCACGTAGTTGCTTCACGCGGAGTCCACGTAAATTTGTTGGTAAAGTTTCCATGGTTACGTTGCTGCGTTGGTATCTGCTGGTCCTTTGCGTAACTTAACTAGTATGGCGCAATATTTTTGCGCACAATTGTTTTGATGCTACGCAGAGTGTTCAAATTTGAAATATAAATTCGCTAAAAAACTGGATTAAAATTGACGAAAAACGAATATATCTCGGAAAATGTTCACATACCGTCGAAAAGAGTGAAATGTCCACAATCACAGGAAAATTTCCAAGACGTAGATGTATAACAGTCAAAAGAAAGTGCACTATAAACGCACAAAATATGGGAATTTACGGAGCACCACAAACACACGTCTGCCTCTGTCAGAGGCAAAAAACATAATGAACCAAAGAGAAGCAATTACGTCTCATATATTTCTAAATTGTACCCCACCCCCCCCCCCCCACAAAAAAAAGGGGCGACATAGCATAGGAAAGAAGGAAACTTGTGGACCAGTAGAGTCTGCCATGAACTTGCTGTAAAGGGCATGACTATAACAAATAAAAGAATACAATAATGCACCTGTTTGTTGTTATTTTGCTGTCTTGTCATCATCAAGAAAGGTGATATTTGTTCAATCAGTCACTTACATCTTTTTGTCACCAAAGGACAATGTACATAAACTCTTCTTTCTGTAATCAGTCTTTTACAAACTTCATGTCCTTTTTATCCTCACGCTCCTATTTTATTAGGCAAACACAGCTGGCATGAGCGGATATGAGAGCAAAAGGTGATGTGGTAACTGTATTTGTAGCTCTATGTGGTTATCCACTGGATATTTACAGTTAAGAACTAAGTTATTCTTACCCCTTGTAAGTTTGATATTTGTTGTGAGTTTCTTAACTCAAGAATGAAAGGTGGACTGGTTGAATTAGGGCATTTGCTGAATATTTATAGATGCAAACTTTAACACGTCACATTCTCAAGAAATATAATTCAGGACAAATCAATTTTTCACATACTTTTAATGATTTAGTTGTTAACAGTATATCTCTATCTCTAGAGGGAACAATCTAAAATTCTATTTATAATACTGCTTTTTTTTTTTTTGCACGACACATTTTCTATAGCCAATCGCTTCATGGGCAATAACTTGCACTGGCCAAATGACTAAACTAAGTCCCTGAACCAAACACTACACATTTCGTCCTTGTTTTCACGAAGTGACGGTAGTAAGGAAAATCGTAATGCAAAGTGAATGCAATTTTTTTTCACTACCGTCACTTCGTGAAAACAGCGACGATTTGTACATAATGCTAACCCTAACCCCAAGCCTAATATAACACCCAACTGTAATCCTAACCCTGTATCCATGACAACAACAAAAGCCTGGAGCAATTGACACTGGAGCATATATCTGAACCCTTTTTCATTGCAGAAAAGTAACAGGCATAATGTCACTTCTTTATGAGAAGAGGTTGTCTGTTTGAATCCACAAGGGCATTTACTTGTATACTTATACACAGAATAAACTTCCTTCTGGGTTTGCACAGATGACCTAAAACTTCAAAAGAAAGGATCTCCTGGAATACACCTATTTCAAAGAAAAGGATTGAAGAGGGTAGGAAGCAATGAAGTCCATTTTATTCTTCAATATAAAAGGGTTAAAATTTATAAAGAAGGTCGGCTGAAAGTCAAGGAAGGGAGCCACTCAATGTAGTGATCTGAGATTTAAAACTACCTCCATTGTTTTGCCTATTTGAGCAAGCTGGATAAATGATGCACTCTCGGATAGCATAATCTGTCCTACATTTGATGATTTTCTGCAATGCCCCACTTTGGAAATCCTAAAACATGTCACTGGTTGATACTTGACAGAAAAAACACCATTGGCGAAATCCAGGATGGTGACATATCAGTGTTAAATCTATCCCCAAGAAATGTTCAATAACCAGTGAAACACCATCTTCTGTGAATAGCTCTTATTCTGATCTCCTTCTAATTCATTCAAGAAAGACCGACAGCCTCATTCTCACTACGAAAACATACTCAGCAACGCAAGTGTTTTATAGCTGGGGGGTTGACACAGTTTCGGATTCAGTTAGCAACCTATATTTCCCCTGTGGTATTGATCCGTGCATATCATACCACGCAACCCTCATTCTGTCTGCTTGTCTCGTGGGGGCACCGTATGATTGTACGACTCGGCCCGTATTATGCATACTTAGCGTATTCTCCGATATCTCTGTGCAGGGTGATAATATTTGCGGTTTATTAGAGATATGGGTCAGAGATATTTACACTAGGTGATTGAAGAAAGACTGGGGAATAGCAGTGAGGAAGTCATATAGTGGTCAGAAAACGGTGGAACCATTTTGCATTATTTTGTTAAGTTTGTGTTCATGTGAATCGTCAATACAGCACAAGTGAACTGTGGAAAGGAGAAGCATTATCATTCTCAGGTTTTCATTTTCCAATTAATTACACCTATCCTCATATTTAATCCTTCATTTTTTAACATTTTCTCTCTTTCTTTTTCATCTCCTTGCTTTCCATCATATCGTTCTTCTTATTTTGAGCCATAAAATTGTTTAATTCTTATATTCTCCTCCTCCTCCTCCTCCTCCTCCTCCTCCTCCTCCTCCTCCTCCTCCTCCTCCTCCTCCTCCTCCTCCTCCCTCCTCCTCCTCCTCCTTCTTCTTCTACTCCTTCTTTGTCATTTGTCATCTCGTTCTCCTCTTCCTCCTACTACCTCTACCCTATACGTCTATGTCTACTTCTTCTGCTACTTCTATTAATTATACACTCTCATTCACTTCCCTTTCCTTCACCTCCATCTCTTCTTCCGTTCTCCCTCATGCCCTGCCTTCCTCCTTTTTTCTTTAGTTTTTACTTCTTCTACCCCTTCTTCGCTATCTTTTACATTTATCGTCAGTTCTGCCTCACTTTATATCCGAGTTAATTGATTTGTTTCAACTACATGGTTCAACATTCAACTGTCTTTCCCAGCTCCCGCAGCTTACAGGCAAAGCCTGCTCTGTTTCATCACACTCTTACATGGAGTGATCGCTCATTCTCGCTTATTGACAGCTATTCAATCAGACTTGACAGGTTTCCAGGGAAGGAATTCTTCTCATTTGAACATGACCTAGGAAAAGATGAGCTTTTTCTCTCGGGTAAACACATTAGCTAATGTGAAATGTAGACATAAATATGACATGCCTAAAAAGCATAACGGGTAAACTTGGTGCTTCTACAAATGTCTTATGATGTATCTGTATGACCATTTGCAGTACTATTTCACCTAATCATGGTAGGTATATGTTATCTGTTTTGAGCTAAAAGGGCATTAACTCATATATTCTTTAACAAATAGTTAGCAGCCTTCTGGCTCTGAACAGATGATATACTACCCCTATCGTAATATAATCTGCTGAGAAAGGTATTAACTCCATGTAAAATGATATGACTTAACACTTTCTATCCCTCAGCTGACAATATTTTTGTTCTGCCTTATTATATTTCTACCTTTGGCATTTTGGGCACATCTTAACACAACGCCACATTTCCCTATGCTTCTCAATAGCAAAAAGTCATTCATTCAAAAACACCAGGCCCAAAAATATTCTTCACTCCCTGATCACATATTTACAAAAAGTGTATTAATACTGATGGTTTTGTCAGGTCAAATCCATTACCTCCTACTATCTCTCTCCTCATAATTACCCTCATCAATTCATCAGTGTGATTGCATTATTGGTTCTCACATATGTAGACTTTTGTACATCTCAAACACGCAAATTTATTTCAAAATTGGATTACAACAATTCGTCCTTGTTTTCACGAAGTGACGGTAGAGAGGAATGCAATTTTTTTCACTACCGTCACTTCGTGAAAACAGCGACGAATTACATTATCTAGGAACATAAATGGGAAGTTGGAGTACTTATTTTTAATAATTCTTATTCATGGCATTAATATAAAATAAAGCTGTTACAGAAAGCTATTTTTGATTTTAAATCTCAATTGCACATTATTTTCTTTCTTAGCTCAATTACACCTCACTCGCTTTTACCTGATCTTTATATACCTCAAGCAAATACAACATTTCTTAAAAATCTAGATCTCAACTAACCCTTTGATTATGGTTTCACCTTTGTGACAGATCTCTATTGATTTGAAAACAAACATTACTTACAAAATCAATGTAATCCATTTTAAAAAAAATTCATAACAGTGAAAAGAGAGGAGCCAGAGAGAGGAAGAGAGAAAGAGAGAAAAAAGAAGAGAAGGAAAAGAGATAAAGAGAGGAAAAAATAAGGAAAGGGAGAGAGAGAGAGAGAGAGAGAGAGAGGAATATTGAGAAGGGGGATGAACAATGGTGAAAATGGATAAACAGATAAACTGCATAGAATATTGAAAATGCTACAAGGTATCATTTCTGTCTGTCATGTCACTAGACATTTCTTATCACGTAGCAGACTTTAATGTTATGGTCACAGATCAAATGTCACATAAATTCAAAAGTAGAATGTATATGCTTTTCTTAGAATAATGAGGCACGCCACAGCCAAAACAACCCTTTTATGCTCGTCTCATCGCTAAAAATGCCCAACATATTATCATGCCCCACTCCTTCAAGGCTTCAACTGCTATCGTATACTCATATCTCGTATATTCCTGCTATCAAATATTAGTACTACTATACTAGTACTCTCTGAATTGAAAGACCTTGCATCTCCCATTCATACAATCATGACTGCTCCTTATCCTTAAGAATTCACAATTTTTCATTCATCACTTTCAAGGAGGGTACGTTAGGAAAAGACCCATTTCTTTGTATTGTGCAGTCTCAAAGAAACGTACGTTATGAAAACCTATTTCTCTGGAGTATGCATTAGTGGAAAATAAAGGGCAGCCAGCGACGACATTTATTCTCGTCTTCAATTTTTTTGATTATTGCCATGGAATTGGTGTTTGCTGCCCCCAATATGGGTCAGCGGCTCTTTCATCGAGTTTCTTCTGGAAATGATACCAGGTGAAAGCGCTTGTAAAGAGATGCGGAATGTTTTCTGGATTGGATTAAGATGGCCTTTAAAAGCACACAGGAATGTTTAACACTGTTGTCATAGCATGCAGATGCAGAGTACATCCATTGAGAAAGCTGTTATTAACTTTGTGTAAATAACATGAAAGTTAATGTACTTCTCAGGCTCATGGCAAATGAGAGTGTGCACAATTATAATACATTGTGAGATAAACATGAAATGGTAGTTAAAAGAAGAGAAAATACAGTTTCATAAAAGTATGTTATCACAATTCACAAACATAAGTGATCTCCGTTGATAATCAGTTGCTGGAGCTAAACCTGGGTAATAATATCCAAAGTCCTTTGGAAGCCCAAAGAGTTGTATTTATCATAACGTGATATGCTCTATACCAACACAGTATATTATTATTATTATTGCATTACTAATGCACAATCTTCAAAACATTAAACATTAGATTTTTATAAAATGGGTCTGCAATATAAATATAAAGTCAAAATATAAAGCGACATGCCCAAGAAAATGCCAAGAGTCTCAAGAATCATTTGCTATATCGAATGACATCACATACGTAGACAGTTAAATAGTATAATACACTTTTAAATGCATGCATCTATGACCTTTCCCTATGGAACTCTGTGCATGTTATCACGTCTTAACTTTGTACGCGCCAGAGAAACGGTTACATGCATCTTACCTGTGCATTATCACTTTTTGAGAGGAACTGTTTTACACGGTAGGTATGGTAGGAAAGAAAGAACGATGCACGGTCACATCTTGTAATCTCACCAATTAGATTACCTACACTCTAAAACCCCTTCTTGTAATTTATAATTTTGGAATAACTGTCCTTGAATCATTAATGAAATTATCTATCTTAGGTCAGCAAAGCAATTTCCTTTTGCCCAGGTATCTTATCAATTCAGAGACACCATACCCCATTGATGCAATAACTGTGATTATACATGTACCAGTAACGTTTACCAGTAATGTTTTATGACAATTTTCATTTGAACTCGGATATCCACTCCTTTAATACAAGAAAAAAGAATGACTTCCATCTACCAAAATTCACTAACTCATTTTTGCAAAATAAATCAATTAGATATCAAGGTCCTCACAAATGGAACCCAAGTCAAGTCATTTAAAGGGTGTTACGAACCACAACGCATTTAAACTTAAACTGAAAAGAACAATACTTGCCACTTATTGATTTATTGAAATACATAATTGATTCATATCTTTTGTTAGTATGTAACATTATTATTGTATTGTATCGTATTTCATTGTATTGTATTGTATTGTATCTGTTTGTTTTATGTTTGGGGTTGCTTGTTTACAAGTTTTTAACTTATTTTATTTTATTTTTCAAGATTCATATTTAAATGTAACATGCTCATCTCGTGCTTGCTTTCAACTAGAACAAATAACAATGCACAAATGAAGACTTTAAGAATACCATGAAAAGTTTCCAATGAAAATGATTTGCTTTGAGGATATTAGACTCAAGATTTATGGAAGAAAGCAAAATATCATTTTCATGCCAGTGAGCAAAGAGCACGGTTTACTCAGAAAATTAAAACAAAAGTGGGTCAGGATTGTATTCAAAATTAAAAGAAATTCTGAGAGGATAAAAAAATGACTTTAATATTTTGTATTACCCATATCCTCTTATCAATCGTTGTTAAAAAGAAAGCTATAACTTAACAGGCATTGTATAACAGTTTATAAGAAACATCCAATTCCTGATTCTGTAAACATTTAAAATGGTGAAACAGCTGATGTAAGAGCTGAAAAAAGAGACTTTCTTTAGTTCAGGGTCTATGGCAATGTCTGGATGCAATAAAACTGAGAGGTCTATTACCAATGACTATACTTTTAAAAAGACTAGATAGCATTTTATCTATTACATCATCATACCTCATTACTAGACTGCATTTCATTTAGTGGAAGGGCAATATGGACATTATTTGCCAATGTTGGTTAATCAAGAGGGCAAGTTTAACAATTTAATTCCTTTGCTCATGCATCATTAACTGCAAGCAGAAAGATAATATTGAAAAATATCCCCACAATCAAACCCATCCAAGTCTGAAACAAGACTATATGACATGAGGATAAGATGAGAGCGGTAGAGTGAAATGAAATCCTCATTGCAATCATAAAGGTTCCTGATACAGTGACTTCAATAATAAACATGAACCCATGCACATCCCCCTTCCGTTACAAACCATCATTCTCATCCTGACCCACCTCTCATTTCCTTTTCGCTCTTATTGTCTTTCTCCTTGCTTTCCTTTTGCTCTCTCCTTTTTCTTCCTCGTTCCCTTTTACTCTCTTCCTTTTTCTTGTTATCTCCCTGACCTTGTTCCTCATCCCCATTTGCTCTTCTATGTCTTCTTCGTCCCTTTTGTTCTCTAAGTTTTTGTCCTTTTTCCCCTTTCTCTCTCTCTCTCTCTCTCTCTCTCTCTCTCTCCCATTCTTTCTCTTCATCTTTCTCCTCATTCCCCTTTCTCTCTCTCCCCATCTTTCTCCTCATTCCCCTTTTACTCTCTCTCTCTCTTCCCCCTCTTTGCCTTTTCGCTCTTTGTCTTTCTCAGTCTCCTTTCAATCTATTTGTCTTCCTCCTCATTCCTCTACTCGCTATTTTTTGTCTTCCTCCTTGTTCCTCATTCAATCTCCATGTCATCCTACCTCGTTCCCCCTCTCGCTCTTCTCATCTTTCTCTTCATCTTTCTCCTCATTCCTCATTCAATCTCCATGTCATCCTACCTCGTTCCCCCTCTCGCTCTTCTCATCTTTCTCTTCATCTTTCTCCTCATTCCTCATTCAATCTCCATGTCATCCTACCTCGTTCCCCCTCTCGCTCTTCTCATCTTTCTCTTCATCTTTCTCCTCATTCCTCATTCAATCTCCATGTCATCCTACCTCGTTCCCCCTCTCGCTCTTCTCATCTTTCTCTTCATTCTCCTCTCGCTCTCTCTGTCTGTCTCATGCATTCTTCTTGCACCTTTTTCAATCATTGCTCGGTTTCTAAGCATCCGCTTTGAAATTATTTTCACTGGCACTATGGCTATAATTTTCCGGTTTTTGTGCAGGAATTCCTTGACAGCCTTTTTCTCAGGGTGAATTATTGATTAAAATGTGGCTTCTGAAACTGTAACAGAGAGCACAATTTATGTATCCTATTCCTCCTTTGCAATCTTAAAGGCAAGATTTGACATTCACAATGATGACTCAAAGTCAGTCCAAATTTATTTGGGCAGAAAGATTGAGTAGGAAATTCTCGTAGAGATATAAAGTTTCTAAATGAGATATTTGTAGCTCACACATGAGGAAAGGAATTCTATCAAAATACCTTAAGTTTTGATATCTACAGTTTTAGATAAGCCTAGTTTTAGAGTTATTTGTATTATACATTAAGCAGAATCCCTATTATTCTTTTTCCCTCTTACTTATCATCAGTCACTTCTATATCGCTTTTTTTAATACCTTGTTGCAAAATGAACTGAAACATTTTTAGTACTTTCATGAGTATGTCCAAATGTTAAATTGTACCTCTAATTTGTCCCGATATATTCACATCTACTAAAGACAACCTACCATACAAAAAAAAGGTCATTTTTTAACTGTCACTTGAGATCCAGAAAGATATTATCTCTGTTTAAATGATAAGAGTCATTGCCCTTTAAGCTTTCAACTGACACAATTTCACTCTTATAATAAACTGTAAAAATATTCTGTTAATGGATAACCTTGGCCTCATGCATATAGTAAGGTTCTCTGCGACAAGCTTAATCGAGTCAATTCAGCAGTTCTTAGTCAGCAATATATATCTCCTTTCTCATATCTATTAACAATAATCACATGATATGTCAACGGAGAGTAATTAATGTCATAAACGACCTTAATAACCTCTCCATTGTATCTGCAATAAATCATGCATAACACCTGTCACACGGTCTAGTGGCAATTGCTCTGCGATCAGTGTATCATACACCTACCAAAGTCCTAACAGTCAACTGTGGACAAAACATTACACCTTACACTAAACCTAACCCTAAACCTGACACTAATACCGACCTGAGTTGCGCCCAGATCCCTAACCCAATCATATTTTATAAGCTTTATAATCCCTGCAGAAAATTTTGCTTGAGCAAATATTGAGTTTCTCTCCATGCCTAGTGACAGGAAGTAAAGTATTATCTGGTGAGTTCCTAAACTGTTTGTGTTCGTCAGTAATAACTGACATTTACTTTTTTTTACCTAAAGGGCATTACCTCTGCGTTAAAGAATATGAAAAATGCCATTCTCGCTCCATAAAAACCATGATGGGTTTTAAATTTTAAGCCTACGAACACTTTAAAACTTTAACGCTAACAGCAGAAACCAACACACACACACACACACACACACACACAAAAAGAAGCAATTAGTGTCACTCGTCACTTGATGCATTTCTGCTGGACACACAGCGAGGCACGTGCTCCAACAACTCAACACCTCATCAACAACTACTGGTAGCTATAATTATAATTTCTTCAATAATACATCTCTCAAAGTTAATTTGACAATACTCCACACTAACAGATATACTTCAATGTCCTGACAAGCCTTAATGACCTTTCAAACATGTCTCTAATATTTCTTGAGTATACTTTTGCCTACTATGTAGACTGAGCAGTTATATTTATAAACAAGAAATCCTTGATCAATTGTGTATGATTTATTTTCATTATGACTCAAAAAGATTTTCTAATGTAAATGTCCATGATGATGTATCCATGTTGTGCATTAAACAGGCTCTTCAATATAATGTAAGACTCCTCTAAAATGAAGCTAATAATATGAATTTTTGTGCAACATTATATCATCTTTTATTAGCTATCAAAAGAATACAAAAGATTATTAATTGTTTGATAGTATGTATTTTTGTGCACCATTAATTTTTTTTTTATACGCTATCATAGAATACAAAAGATTATTAATTGTCTGATATTAATTTTTGTGCACCATTATATCATCTTTTATAAGCTATCAAAGAATACAAAAGATAATTAATTGTCTGATTAAACGTATGAAATTTCCATGCAAGAGCTGATCCTATGTGACTACACACTATTCAACCCCACTCCTACTCATCTGTATATTTAATATCTTCTCATTACACATCATAAGCAGCTCACAAAAGAATGTGCAATGCAGCATCCCTCCTTAATGAGCTCAAAATTGTGTCTGTGATCATACATACATTACAGCCAAGTATACATACACCGATCGCTTATGAAAACACTTATTACATCATATACTGCAGGCTTAGCAGTTTCTCCCATCTCTCTCTCTCTCTCTCTCCTTTATTTATTGCATGTATGATGTTGATCATTAAAGGTTAAATCTCTCCTAATGATCCCTCACTTTTATTTTTTGAAACATCATGAATAGAATCATACTTATTACACATCAACTATCAAATGGTATGACCAATATATAATTAGTCCCAATGGACTCATTAGAATTTGCAAAATGTGAATACAAGAAAAGATCTAACTAGAATAAGTCTGTGTATGGTACATATTTCGAGACAATATACAGGGACTAATCCAAACAGAGAACCTATGAAATTTGACAAGAATTTTAAGCAATTAATTTTTTTTTTAAGGAATATGGAGACACCAGATAAGGGTAGCTAATTTATAAACTTCAGAGATTGATCAGATGAACAAACAGACGCACATAGATGGATAGATGGGTAGCTAGGTTTTTTACATTTTATAAGAAGCTTGAGAAGGGTAAAAGAGGAGTCTGAAAGAGAGAGAGAGAGAGAGAGAGAGAGAGAGAGAGAGAGAGAGAGAGAGAGAGAGAGAGAAGGAAAAGGAGGAGGAGGAGAGAGAGGAGATAGAGGAGATAGAAAGAGAGAGATAGAGAGACAGAGAGAGAGAGAGCGAGAGAGAGAGAAGAGGAGAAAAAGAGGAGAGAGAGAGAGATGAGAGGAAGGAAAGGACTAATTCTAAGAGATAAAGTGCGAGAGGACAAATTGAAAGAAATAGAAAGCGTGGGAAAGATATAGAGATAAACAGCTAGAAAAAACAATCAAAAGACTAAAAATATACAAGGAAAATAATATGAGGAAATATAATCATGATTTTAATCAGATATCTGATCATTTTACTCCTAACACCCCACCCCCCCCCCCCAAAACAAAAAATAGTTAAGAGAAACAGAATGAAAGCATGACAGGTGGGTCATACAACGTTGCTATCGACCTCATTATCAATCGCTGCTAGCCATTAAACAGTATAAAAAGACTCCTGGGCCGCATTAATACAATTTCACACTCTAACACGGTGTGGTCAGATTGACCCAGAGTCGCTGGAATTCTCGAAGTGCAATTTGTCACATTTCAGGCTTATGACTCTACTCTCCACCGCCAGCGATATGTGTACAGTTTCATTAATGACTTTACACAGAATGCAAAATAGAGGCTTTTGGGGGTTTAAGGTCAGAAGGCCAAACTCATCCAGAAATATTTCAGAAATTGTTTACTATTTCATATTTATTGAAGTGCACATGAATTATGCTGCCTGTTTGTTTACACTGCTTTTCTTGTAAAGGATTGGAAAATAATATCCATCAACTGTATATACTGTAACATGTGGGATAGGAGTTCAAATATATATCACACTCTTTTGCTCTCATCGGATGCATTATACTAAATGTATTTACTGGTAACACAAACGATACTGTTCTCATATTCACTCGCAAAAAGTAACATATGAGTGTTTCATGTTTTCCCTCACTCCGTCCCTCCTTCCCCCTCTCTCTTCCTTTCCCTACCCCTCCTTTTCTTCTCCCCCCTACTGCTCCCTACTCCACACCCCTTCCAGGCGAAGCACTTATTAAACAAGGGCAAGAAAAATACCCCATGTTTTTGGAATCACATTTGCCCCAACATACCAGGTCCAATTAGCGCCCTGTGTGTTCTGGCAGCATACAGAGCAGCATTCTAATTAAGTACTTAACCCTAGGCATGTTTACATAATTAATATGTGACGATACAACGTACATACTGCTTTCTTGCCAGCAGTCACGCATATATGATTCATTTTTTCTTCGTAAACTTACTTTCTTCCAAAATGTGTTGCTTCGTGAATACTCTTTCAATACATAGAAATAGTGAAAACTGATATAAAGTGTTTTGTGAGATTAAAAATCTTTTCACCATCTTTTATATTATCCAAATCCACACAACAGATCATGTCATGTTTTTACATTTGGTACACAAATATTTAAAAAATTCGTCCAAATTCAGGTTTATTCCTATAGGACATGGCGAACTGCCACAATTTTTGTTGTTTTTGTAATAGTAGTCATGTAATAAAAATGATGCCTTATGAAATTCACCTGCTTGTGGATGGCACAGAAATCAACTTTTTTTTAATTTGAAAAAAGAAAGAATCAACTGCTAAAACTGATGTATACTGTATGTTTTTATGCATGAACAAGACTTGAATGCACAAGGGCAAATTCATAGCGATTCATTCTCCTCCCCTCCCCCCCCCCCCCCCATTTCATTGAATTTGGCCCTTTAATGTCTAAACAGCCCTGGAATTGCACTGTTTTGGGTACATCGCTAGTAACAGATAAAAGGACACTGATGAGATTAAAGTAATCCATTAACTAAATTTGTTACATAAAGCAGTCCATTTTTATCTAACTGTTAATATTTAACCTATGTGATTAACTCTCTTCACTAATAAGTTTATCGGTGAGGCAGAAAACTCAATAAAACATTGGACCGATTTCCCTATGGGGCTGGGCTGCTGCTAACAGTAACATACCTGTAATTAGCCTCCATGGTGCGCCATCCCTGAAAAAGCAACGCTGGGATTCATAATTTTCTCGTAACTCTTCGGCCTTACTTACGTAATTCACCCAAGGGAATGTTCATACTCTGCAAGGGTCTTCGCGGGGTCGCTTTGACAAAGAAATCTAAGAATTTAACCTTTTACGGAGCTCAGTCATTGTAACTAGAAGGCAAAAGTTTCGCTTCCACATCAGACCCCATTATCTTCATGTACGTGTGTACTTTAATTTGGAACATACAGTACTCTGTTTCTAACAGTATACCAAATAAAAGGCAAGAGTGATTTGAACTACTTAATGCAAAAAACAAGTTTTATCTTCATATAATGAAAAGCAAGTAAAGTCATAAAAACTTTATATAAAAGAAAGTTGGAATAAAAATGTGTCTGTATTAGTTCAAATTTATGAATTCTGATAATATTAACGATTTTCAGATGAACACTATTTATCAATCTATTATCAACCGTGTAACAATCACTGCTAACAACCCTGTAGTGACGGTTGTACGATCCCCAGATATAAAGGAAAAGACTTTGCTCTAATCTACCATCACTATTTTTTAAAATTATTGATTATATCAATATGAACTTCTTATCTAGTACTCTAAATAGATGGATGTGCAATTTCAGTAGAAAAATAATTATTCCTTATTACAATTTATAATATATTAAAATCTATCAGAAGCACTTAGGTTAAGGCTGTACTACACATATTCATTAAAATGCAGAATTTCTTCTCATTAGCATTCTGGTCCTGCATGAGGGAAGGCCTAATTGCTACACGGCTTGACAGTTTGCTCTCCGCGGACTTATACCCTGATAAATATTTATTGCAGTTCCGTCAGAATTATCTTCTTCTTGATCCATTAATGTCACTTGGTTCTGGCTACAGGTCAAGAAAAAGAATGTTGTATCCACGGTGTCGTCAGGGCTACAATACCATAGTTCTTGAGGGGGTTAAGTCACATTGTGATGTGCTGGTATGATGAGTGGTTGAATTTCTTTTTCATTAATTTGGTTTAAACTTTTAGAATCAAGTGTTTAGTGAAAACATTCCTCAAATATGCAACAACAACAAAAAACCCTGATTATACCGCTTGGTAAATGAAAATAATATCCAAGAAAAGTTGATAGAGACCCCCTCCCCCAAAAAAACACACACACAAAGAGACTTAGACTGAGAAAGGGGAGGAGGATGAAGAAGAAGAGAAAAAGAAAGATGAAAAGGAGGAGTAGGGAAAGATAAGGCGTTGATAATTGCTGCATTGATTTGGAATTGAAATAAGTCAGTGAGAAACAGAAGGTCCCGGATCCAAAGCAAGATAATTACAAATATTTATTACGATAAATTTTGAAATTTGCTACCTTAAATCACATTTGCTACTGACAGCTCATTTCGTCTACGTCGTTAACGGTGAAACGATACCCAAACTGACAACTGCAGGGGTGACTTTTAAAACAGGTAATATTTTATACATTGGCATACAAAAACTTGTGCTTTCAATGTGTTACTCTTTAACTATTAGCTAAAGGGAAGAGAAGACTGACAAGGAGAGACAACATAAATAATGGAGGGAAAGAAGGGAGGGAGGAAGGAATAGAAAGAAAAAGAAAAAGAAATAGAGAGGGAGAGGGAGAGAGAGAGAGAGAGAGACAGAGACAGAGAGAGATATAGACAGAGACAGACAGAGAGGTACATAAACAGTAGAAGAGAAAGGGAGGGAAAAAATGAGAAGCAGAGAGTGAGAGAGAGAGAGAGAGTGTGTGTGAGAGAGAGAGAGAGAGAAGAGAGAAAGAGAGAGGGAATGAGAGAAAGAGGAGTAAACAGAAGATAAAGATAAAACAGAGATACAATGAGAAAAAGGACACAGCCAGACACAGCCGGATATAAAAATGAATCACTATTAATCTTATACCTGTCCGCGTGTTTTCTTGATCTTTGGCCACTAATTTAATTTGTACCATAAATATCAGTCCCTAAGTAATTTGACAGATACATCTCCTTAAAGCACTGACGATGCGTACCAATATATCATATGGCAAAATAAATCTTCAGGTATACAGCTCAAAGAGTGGAACGTATGATGCAGTTATCACAACTTCCTTCATACCCTAAAAGCAAGAGTCGGAAGATTTGAGATGTACGTCAAATGTCAACTCATTGTAATGATTGTGTATGTGCATAAGAACCCCTCACTTAATCCTTCAATCCTACCTTCCCTTTGTTACATCATGGTTACATCACAGCCCTTATTTGGTATGGAAAGAGGGGTCTCTCTCTCTATCACCCCCTCCTCTCAATTAAAAAACAGCAAGCAAAAGGTATGCCGGAGTCACGTCTCCCGACCAATTTCAATCAAGCAAAGTTCTGGCGTGATGTCTCGACTAAAGCCTCGACGTCATGGCTTGTCACCCTACAGTCTCACATGCATTCAAATGGTGCTGGTGCTGCGTGCGCTTTATTCAGTAATCAATTGGCCCATTACCAAGTATCATTAAGGTAGCCAATGATACATTACAAATGGGTCCAAGGTATTTGTACTCTCTGTCTGCACTTTTGCTACTTACGTTCCTAGTCTCTGCTTCAAACTCACCCCCCCCCCCTCCCTGAGGGGATTCTAATGGCAACATCACCATCTCATCGAAGAAAGAGCCCTATATATATATATCCTTGTAGGTAATTAAATTGGATTCTGCATTTTTAATGAGGCCCAGGGATGTAGCGGTGTGACGAAAAAGTAAATTCTACAAAACATCAATAGTTTGACAAACAATTTGGTATGATGCTTACGACCAAACACAAGCCTATGAAAAATAGTTCTATTACCTCAATAGCACACTCCAATTTCATGAGGATATATATATATATATATATCTTAATCAAATCCAAAACTTGGTGAAAATGATATATGATAATAAATGTCAATGTCATATTGATGAGAGATATGGTTACCTCTCATAGCCGTTGGCACTACAATATATTATTGAATTACCTTATACAGAGATGCTACTGAGAATGATACAAATTTCCTGAACTTTAAAGCGGTGCGAGTGTAGCCTACAGCAGCCGGAGGTCATGAAGCCTGCCATAGGGCCCATGGTGGGGTCCAGGGGTAAAGCCCCATGAAGCCACAAGGGTTTTGTGTTTCCAGATTACACAAAAAACAACAGTTTCAATGCATGTAAATATGCTTTTTCAGAACTATCAATTCATATATTTACACATGGATACATGTGCAGATACATGCCTTACACATGCTGTAAGCACAAGAGCCCACCAATGTTCTGCATGAACTGCTTTCTGATCAACATACAAGGATATGGGATCGTTGTTTATCCTGATCACTTCCTGAGAGTATGTATGTGTCCATGACTTTCACCTCAAGCCATCAACATCTTCCTCTCGGTTTTGATTTCCTCCTCAATCTCCTTCACATACCCTTCCAAACACGCAGAGAAAGTGAGAGAAAGAGAGAGAGAGGGAGGGAGGGAGAGAGGGAGGGAGAGAGGGAGGGAGAGAGAGGGAGGGAGAGAGGGAGGGAGAGAGAGAGAGAGAGAGAGAGAGAGAGAGAGAGAGAGAGAGAGAGATAGAGAGACTGTGAGTTTTCTCTGTTTTTTTGGAACCATTTTTATTTAGAAGATTATGAAGATAATCCCAGAAAAATCAGAAAAATGGCATCTCTGCTTTAAGAGGATTGGGGATATATGTTTCTGAACGTCACACATGTTGTGATTGAATCACAATTTGTGTGAAAGTTGAACTATTTATGAATATCCATTATATCTAATCATATTATTCAGAGAAATTTAAACTTTCTATGAATTTGGTAATAAAATGACTCCTGTAAAATATATACAAAAGATCAGATGACACTGTCTGCTTCTAGAGACAGAAGGGCATGAAGGTAAATCCTTTAACACCGTTTACTGCTCCTACGGCTCTCTGTAAATTATATAATGATAACAATGAATAAGTGAAAATTAAAAAGGTACTCGATTATAAGTTGTATATCTTTTCATACAAATATGAATGTCTAAACCTATGATATTGGAAGTCGGGTTTATTTGGAGTTTTGACAGAGCTTTGGAGAAAAATCACCATCCCTGCAATTGTTATCATTTTTCATGTTAAATACATTTCTGTCATTCTTTGCCAGATTGGGGCTCACATTGCAATCACCTGAACCTCCTCTTAGGCTCTGTGTCTTTCTCCTGAAAGTACAAAAGATCATCCCTGACCCGCTCTGTACTGACCGAGCCATCATCAATATTCATTAACACACAACTAGAACATGGTCTAGCCTCATGACTGCATACATGACACGATCCCATTTCCCTCAAATTGAATTCTTTTCTGATAAATTGCTCAAGAGGTCTTCTATGCAAGGGTTTTGCGGTCTGTGATGTCAGATTTTCTGGCTTAAAATCAGGACTGTCCTGCGATCCCCCCAGTATTTTTACTAGTATCTTTTATCAATATCAATATCAATATTCTTGAGTCTCGAACCTCCCTTTTCTGAGTAACTTGTAATAAAATTTGTTCTGATTTAAATTTTACTTTCATGGATTGCTTCTAAATCTGAGGATATGGCAACCTCCATCAGTAAGCAATATTAATTATATTAATGGAAAATATTATACTGTATCCTTTATGGGGATTACTCAAAGCTTTTTATGGATCAACATCATAATCTGCAGGAGATGGGTACAGGAAAAAGAGAGAAAAGAAGATGGAGAATGACAGAAATAAGGAGAAGGATAGAAGCAGAGAGAAAGAGAGAGGGAAAGAGAGAGAGATAGATAGATAGAAAGAGAGAGAGAGAGAGAGAGAGAGAGAAAGAGAGAGCGTGCGAGCAAAAGAGAAAGCTTTGAGACATAGCAAAAGAGAGAAAGAGAAATAGGTGAAAATCAACGGTAAAAGAATATCCGTGTATCAGATGCAGGGAGGAATAATTGAAAGAAGAAGGAAAAGAGAGAAGAGAAAGAAGAGAAGAGAAAGAAGAGAAGAGAAACATGAGCAAAGACATATGAGCGACAGAGAAAAATGAGAGAATCTGAAACAATACAATTTTTTAAGAAAGTCATATTTTGACAAAACGGACAAGGGGGAGGAGGTGGGAAATAAAAACGCAAGATACCGGAAAACTGGAAAATATTGACGAAGTCATCTTGTGAGAAGCTGCTTTCATGAAACCATAGAGTTTTTCCTGCCTGCCAAAAGGCTGTTGCTGCCACTTACAAAACACTGCATTTACAGCCTTTTGCGTTGGGACAGCCAACAAGATTTGAACATTGTAGATGAGTGGATGAAAATAGAATAAATCGCATGGATTGAGTCAAACAAAGTCTAGGACAGAAATGCATAAATTGATGTGATGACAAATAGTGTGGCCTTTAACAGGATTTGAATTTCAAACAAAATGGATTTTCCTCCGTGCATCTTTCTCGCTAATACAAGCTTCCTATTACAGCGGCTTCCATGTTTGAAGCTCTACACAAACCTGACTAGCCATATACAAGAATATCAAAGTTCACCGGCCGAATCCATTTTTTTTCTTCATGCTACATTAGTGTTTCTGAATTTGATGGTTTAATGCTCTTTGTCATTATTGGGCAGCATTCTTGCGTTTTAGTAACAAACAAATCTGCATTTCATGACCAAATGAACCCTTAAAAATTTGAGATAAACAGTTGGAAGTACTTCGCTGTAATTGCGACATGAAGCATGAAGCGATGAAGGCTCATTTTCTTTTCAATTCCTCAAAGTATCAATCTTCACAATTTGGGGGTCATAAATAGTGCAATGTCATAAAAAATGATTTAAAAATAATATATGTTACTCTATAGGCTTTATACTTCAATCCCATCATAGTGTATGATTTCCAATATAAATGGTTCCTTCAGGTTTATCAGACCGATGTGAATGGCTCTACTTTGACTTCTAAGGAGAGAATAAGGGGGGCTGAAGAATAATACCCATCATTAGGGCGTCTGCCATATCTCGTAATAGTACAATTACTAAAATGTTTGGTCCTCTAAAAATGTAGAAAGTCATCTGCCCGGCTCCAAATCACAAGGAATTAAATTTATTATATTTGTTTACTACTATATTGACCACAATAATATTTTAAGAGAACAAAGTACCCCACTGTACTTACGAAATGATGAAAAATAACAATTAGGCAACATTTCCAAAGCAGAAGATAGATTGCATTAATTTCCATAAAATGTGTATACTTTATGAATGTATAAGCAGAAAGGGGGTATTGTGGGGGAAAAGAAGAATGTTATGAAAATAAAATGTTTATGGAAATGTGACTCATTTCAAAACCACACAAAATCTTTTCATCCTACATCATGTGAAAAGAGCTATCCTTTTCTGATAATACTGATTTGTAGGTAAAGTACAGACCAATATCAACTTGTCATCATTTTTTACCATAATCCTCCCTGAAATGGCAAAATAAATCTTTCCACAATCAAAATACAGGTTTGGTGCATATGTTGAACAGGAAAAAAAAATGCATTAATAGGAAATTGAAATGCCACTTGCAAATTTCAATTCAAAGATTACTTCAGTTGATGGATATGGGATTTCTCTTGAAGTATATTTAAAAAATAACATACAAAGGAAAAAAAATAGCCTGTGAGATCTGTTGAAATAACATAATTATCAGTTTCATATCTATCTCCTCTGCATCAATGCAATAGGTAGCTTCACTGTGCAAAGAGGTAAGTAATACATACAGGACTCTTCTTATATGTTCTGTTAAGAGCCAGAAGGGCGTTAACCTTGTGGTAAATTATGTGAGTTAATGCCCTTCTGGCTCCAAACATACATGTTATACAAATAGTGAATGGCCATGAGTGCAATGGTACAAGATTTTGCACGAGGTGAAAGATAAGAGACGCTATATTCAACAAGGCGCAGCCGAGTTGAATAGAGCGTCTCATCTTTCACCGAATGCGAAATCTTGTTCCATTGCACAAATAAAGGCCATTCACTATTTGTTTTATACAACACCTCGGACGTTAATGGGCTTAAAACAGTTTTTCTGGGCTTAAATCTCAGCGATTTTTTGTTTGTTTTTTAATTCATGAAATTGCCGATAGTGAGCGTGCACTATTAAGCAGGCAGCAAACCATGCGCATACCATGCGCCGCGCGTACAAAGATTTATGTTTATTTTGACGCGGAGTGCAATTTCGTTTGATCCTTTCGCACCATTGCACTCTGACCTCACTTAGCTCACAATATACTTTGTACATCGTTAGTGACGTCAGAGTGCAATGGTGCGAAAGGATCAAACGGAATTGCACGGCTGGAGAATGATGCCATTCAATGGTACTTTAAGCGCATGTCATGTGATCAAGAATTGACCAATGACGTTGCAAGAATCTTAGTAGGCGTTGTATAAACACAGACATTGGTACTTCTTGTTGCCACAGATGAGAATATCAACATTTTAAAGTCTGCTGTGAAATTCGCACCCTTGTCAATACAGATGAAATATCACATTTGACATGTCTTAATTTTTTCTGATCTGTTGTGCAATTTACTATATGCTCTTGCCACAGATACAATACCACATTGAGAATGGTGCTACAGTCTGGCATGTTACCTTATAGCTGAGTACAAGTCATAATACTGGAACAAAATTTTGAGATTCACTCAATCTGGAAGCAGACTAGAGCTCTATAGCATGTGATGTAATTAATAATGCAAAATTGGCCAAGGAGCTTTCATGAAACAAAAACAAAACAAAACAAACAAAATCAATCATGAAATCTACAAACTACAATTGTTTAGATAGGAAAAATATTATTTTTATGATTTGTTTATCCTTAAGGTGCTATCAGATTTGCAGACATCTAAATGACAAATCAAATTTTATGATGGAAATTTTCATTGACATTGCTTTTCCCCCTGTTATTCTAATACAAATAATCTTTCACAATATGTGACTTAACAAATTTATTTGATTGATAAATCTGAAAAGACGAACAAGCTTTTTTTAAATATTAGTTCAAAATCTCAAAATCATGGAAAGGGTTGGAAGAGAAGAAAAAAAACTTATTATCAACCCTACCTCTCAGACGACTAAATAACGATACAAAGGTCTCACTTCTCACATCTTTCAAATTAACATTGCACTGCCAAAGGCCTTTACCCCTGGGTGGACAAATACTGCAAATTCATGAGTTGCAAACGGATAGAAATATATAACTCATAAATTTGGATGAGTTAGAAAAGCAATAACCACTTTCAAAGGCATTTATTGAAAAGGAAAATATGGCGGCTAGAATTTGGGAAACAAAAACACAATCAGTTGAATCATGAGAATTTTATTATTGGGTTGGAATAGGAAATTTAGGGTCAACGAACCATATTTCAATTTAAAAAAGAGGGCATCAGTGCTGGATCCCTTTTCTCTCTTCAGGAAAGTGGGGTTAATTGTACTGTTGAGTAATATGTAATATGTGATATAAACTTCACCCACATTTTGTTTCTTTCCAATTTTTTGTTGAAGCTTGCTACTTTTTCCTTTTCTTTAGTTTTCAGTTCTGGCCACCACTGGTAGATATTATCAATGTACTTTGGAGGTGCATGCAGTTTTCATCCTTTATAAAGGCTGTAGTACTTCTAATGCATTGAAAGATACGACTCTTTGACAAGATTTGTTAAGGGATCCAGATTCACAATAGTTTCATGCCACAAGATAACTGAAGTACATTATTGAATTTGATGTAAAATGATGTAATTAAATCCAAAAATTCAGATTAAACAGATTTCCAGTTTCCTATTACATGTACTTTCATCTCAAGTTAAGGAGGTAAATAGGTACATAGATTTCCTAAAAAGAATCCCCACTTTGCTACTACAAGTTTACATTTCTAAAAATATGTGAGATCTGCATTCGGTAATTGATTTCTCTGAATTATTTACTTCTCCATATAACCATGCTCACCTTGGAAAATAAAGTACTAATTGAATTACTCTCATGAAGCAAGTGATTTGAAGAAATGCCTTAAAACATGAAAGAGAAATAGTGCAGCATTTAATTCCCTCTGAAACTCTATCCTCCATTCAGCATACAAATAACATCTGTTGCACGCTATAAGGAATTTACTGCCATGAGAAATACACGCCTGTAAGAGCCTTATTGCTGGCATGCAATAAAAAGCGACTTGAGAGTCCACATATACAGCTTGTCGTAATCAGACGTCCCTTTCCCCCTTCACCAACGATCCACACAAAACTATTCATTTCTAATCCAATTAATAACGAGTGAGTGCTTCCCATGTTCGGCCAGGTAAACAGGCTTTTTCGAAGCGTGAAAAGAAGAACAAAATAGTATGTGTCAATTAATTCCTTTACCCCCTATAAAGAAATGGTAGGCAAATCTAATAGAGAATTTATTACACACTGATCCAAGCACATATTTTGAACAAAGCCAAGCGAAGTGAAATGATGATCGCTTAAGAGAAAATTACTATAAAATGTAACTTGCAGTCGCACAATCGTACCCATGATATTACTGTGATATTACAATTCAATATATAAATCAAATTAAATTGGGCGAATCTTTAGTGCATTTTCTGCACTATTTTACATTTTCATCACTGATAATAAAAGAAGGATACTCCGTAAGATTCTCTTGTACTAATATTCTTCTGCTAAAAAAATTGACAATCTAATCATTTCAATATGTTTGCAATAAAACTTTGCCTGATGCATTAAAAAGATATTTTTCATCTACTCATCTTGAATGATATTCTATTTGCTGATAAACCAATGATGTTAAAGCAGATAAACAATACAAAGAAGAAAAAACATAAACATACAGCAAGCATAACATGATAACCACAAAGATCTACATGTATTTTAGACTTACTTTTAATTATTCCCACTCAAAGTGACGGATCTTCTTACAGAATGAAATGCTTATGAATTTAACAATCCTAGAGAATAAGAAATATAGAATATATATGTGGTTATATTTCCAGGAGGATATTCCAAATTCTATGAAATTGTTGTAGGTTTGTGAACTTGTAACATATGGAAATGTGCAGAGATGCATTGTAAGTACCTTTTGTCAATGATTGCCAAAACAACAGCTTGCTAAAATGTCTGCGACCCTGGCTTTCGCAAAAATATCTTGCAGGTGTTTTTTCTTCTTTACTACCTTTCAATCACAATGAAGCATGCAAAATTCATAAAAAATACGCCTTTTTTTTCTGCTTAGAAATATGAATTTTGTATGAAATTATATTTGGTGGCCAGTGACCTGATTATAATTTGATTAAAAGTCGGTTTGACCTTTCTGCAACCAGTCAATATGTAAGTCCATTGTGTGAACTAACAACGCTTGCTTCTCAAACAAAAATGGGTCCAGAACTCTACAAGGCACTTTAAAATTGCATAAAATGAAATTATATAACTCTGGCTTATGAATGAGTAAAATGATGACATGAAAAGTGGATGTCAAGAATCTTTCAAACAATCTTGAGTTAAACTACACCTTATCTAAAAATAAAGGATGCTGTTTTCTTTAATCCCTAACCTAGTCCAACAATACAACATAAATTCGCTGTTTTAGTCTGTTCCACTTATTCACTTGCTGTTCATTTAGTTGTAAAGGTTGTTCAGAGCTTTCCTAAGCTAGATCACTTTCTGCAACTCAATACTTTTCTCACTGTATGCATCCTTTTCCATCTACCATTTTGGGTATTACTCAGGATATTGAGCAAGTCATTTATTTAAAGCATCTTATTGAAATACAGAATGTAAATTTGTTTCATTCCTGAACTTTCATACATAATTGCAATCAAGAAAAGTTTATGAGACTCATTTTATGACACTTCATAGACTTTTCATGTAAATGCATGTAAATACATGCATGTATTCCACCTATCGTGTAGACATGTCCAAAACTGATACAACCAGTCGCCATCAAAACCCTGACAAATTACAATTCTATTCAAGACCATTGTCTTTTGTCTATATCTCTCTTGGAGGTCTTGTGAAATTGAAAGGCTAGAGCGCCTACGTACAATACCTTCTAGATCTCAGACTATGATCATCGAAGCTTTGAATTCCCTCGTATCTAGGAGACTTAGAGTCTCTTATGAATAATAAATCCTTTACGTGCTGTAGGCAGGAATTATTGTTACTAAGCAGCCTTACTATCTTTATATATATATATATATATATATTTTTTTTTTTTTTTTTTTACCGGGGGGCATACTCTAAAGGTTATATTGTGTTTAGTATATTGTATAGTTATACATACAGAAAAATGATTAGTAATCATTATTTGTTTATCAAGCAGTAAATGAGTAATAGGACTTCCCAAATATGACTAATTTACAAGATACTGCTAAAAATCGCTCACACTTAATCTACAAATTATGTTATAAACATATAGGACATGTTTTGACAAAGCAACTATGATTTCTTCTTATTTCTTTTTCTATTCTTCAGCTATAATACATTTTGAATCAAATTTCAATGGCTGATAAGATTTGTAAGGGAATTTGTAACATTATTGTAATTTGTTTTCTGTTTTAAAAAAATTACATTTCCCTACCATTACCAGAAATAAAAGTTTTACCTTTTGTACCAAAATCAAAGACGATTTAATGAGAAGTTTACCCAAGATATTATTTGCCAAATCATAAGCGGAATTTCGATCTACACACACATCATACAAAAAAGCAAGGACAAGTTTAGCATACCTTGAACTGTGTGTGTAATGAACAGTCAAACTGTTATAGCCACTGCTCTATGAACGCAACATGTATGTCGTGGCTACATATTTCATCTCCCTCAAGAAATAAATGTGTGTTGTAGAACCTCTCTAGAAAGACCACCTGTCTACAGTGGCCACTTTCTTTGTTTCCTTGGGTGGCCATAATGACAAATTTGACTGAAATAGTGATTCCCCATGCATCTAACAATGCATTTGAAATCAAGTTGAAATTCAAAAGGATATATCGTTTTTTTTAATAAAGCAGCATCGATGAAATACTAATACATACTGTAGAAAACAGCAATTTTGTCTCTTTTTGTGAAATACAGGCAGTGTACATCCTAAACTGTGTCTTACATAGTACCTTCACATCTAACCAAGATCAATGTAACTCATGGATTGGGTGAACGGCTTTGACACCCTCGCTAATCTTTATTAACGATCAATTCAATTATCCTGCCTAAAATTGATTATTCTTTCGGCTCCCTCGGGGGAAATTTGAATGACCTTGACAATGAGATGCTTATCGGGAGACGGTTTGGTTGAACCAATATCAGGCAGAGATAATAGTAGGAGATATGGCACGGGACTTACATGGAAACAATCTCTATAGATTCTTATGTTAAAGCAGACCACCCGTTGAAAAAATGGAAGACAAAGACTTCTGAAGAGCACGGTCCTTCCCATCCCGCATTCGATTACAGCACACTGTTCTAACCCAAACATTTCCAAGCGATTAGTTTTTAAAAACATTTCCCCCAAAGAAGCAACATCACTTCTTCAAATTGAAATGTATGCTTATTTGATTTCACAAAGACTTACACTATTGAGTGATCTCTAATAAGCCATTTTATTTAATCTTTAAATCGTTGTTTCATTGGGTTTGAAACATATTCCAGGGTAGAAATGTTAAAATCCATTGAATTGTACTTGTTTCTGTGAGCGAAGAAACACAGGGTAGTCTTTGTCAAAAAAGTAAATAAAATATTTGATTTTTCAGATCTTCAGTCCAAACCTAGTTTCTGAGCAGGGTTTACTGATCAAAACACATTAAGCTTTGTGTAACATCAACACTGCTCTTATTCCCTTCTTTAACCCCTCAAATGCCATAAATGACGTAACCTGTTTAGTTTCTCATTGACCATACTACACACATTTACACACTTGGCATTTCACGTGTTAGACAAACATTGAGACTACCACTGCCCTTCCCTGCATGAATGGACACCCATAAAACCTGCAAACGATATTGAAACATGGTAACAAAGAGAGATATTGCCTGCATTCTCAAAGGCACACAAACCCTATTGCCCTTGGTATGAACTAGGATGAAAGATGAAAGAAAATGTGTTTGGTCATAAAGGCTTTCAACTATTGCCTGCTGAGAGCCAGAAGGGCATTAACTTTGTGTTAAACTACATCAGTTAATGCTCTCTAACTCTCAGCAGAGAGCAAGAAGGGTATTAACTATGGTAAATCAATATAAGTCAATATCATGTTAAATGGCATGAGTTATATCTCTGACTCTCAGCAGAGCGCCAGAAGGGCATTAACTTTGTCTGAATAGACAAAACTGAATGCTCTTTTGGCTGTTGATATCATCTGTCTCTGTTAAGAGCCAAAAGGTTCTTAACTATAAGTAAAATGATATGAGTTAACACAGTCAACACAGAATGTTATTGTATATTCCCCAGCTACTTTGTGCCTGACTCATTCTCAGAAAAGCATTGCGATGGAAAGATATTGCTTCTTACAAGAAGCCAGCACTGGCAACAATACATCATTTCTTTCTCTCTGTTCTTCATACATGTTACATTCAGAGGTTATCTATTATCACATCAACTATTTCCTGGAGGTACCCCTATCCTGACTCAACTGCTCATATCTTCTTCTTGGAGCTACAAGGATGTTAACTCTGTATTACAGTATATGAGTTAATGCCCTTCTATCACCAAACAGACAATATATATACAATCATATAGATTTTATCAACAATATTTTTGTTATGGCTAGAATCAAAGATCTTTTGACTGAACAAATTCAATAAAATATATGTTGAAGGCATCCCATGTGAGGTAAAGGTGGATGGGGGTGGGGGGGGGGGGGGGGTGGAGCACACCTAACCTGTGCCCCCCCCTTTTTAAAACCAAAGTGACACCCCACTTTTGATTTTTTTTTTTTTTTGGGGTGGGGTCATTAGAGAATTTGGAGTCCAATAGACATCCACAAAAATCTGATGACCCCTTTTCTTTGCTTGTTTGAGAATTTCAGAATATTGTGCCCCTTTTTCTTCGCAAAGAAATTCTGGAACCGCCACTGATAAAAGGTAGATGTAGCTTACAGCAATTACAATCCTTATCTGATAGTGAAGCCCATCTGTTATGACAGTTTTAAACAGCTGCGGGGGAACAGTTTATTTTGGAATTCCTCTTCTAGTTTCCCCATCTTAAATACAATACATCTAGGATACATAACAGTGACAAGGAACATATAATTCAACAAGTTTTAAGCCATGTCCTACTATATTATTAGAAAGGTATCACAGGCAGAGTTTCAAATACATTTTGAGGTAGGTCATCTGAAGTTATTCTGATATCTGCTTAGTTTTTTAAAGGTGGATTTCTTGTCAATGCCACAGGTTACTTTTTCTATAATATCACATAATGAATGTGTAAAAGTGCAATAACAAAATACTTCCTAATTAATGAATACCAAAATAACAACTGTTTGCTTTCAAACTCTGTATAAAATTGCTGCAGCTTAATAATTGATTATTCAGTCTTCACTCATTTTTCATTAAAAAACTAAAAATCAATCAAATTTCAAAATACAAAATACAAAGTAAAGGTAAAGGTAAAATACAAAGTACATAATATGAATTCATATAAAATAAAAAATAGAAGGGGCTACCATTAAAAGCCTATTAATGCTTGGCAGGTTGATGGTCCCAAGAATAGGCAAGTTATAACATTAATATTATGGCGGAAGAGGAAAAGTAAGGTAAGGTAAGGTAAATTAAAGAGATAAAATTTTGAATGTCTACTTTTGTGTGCTCAAAAGCTGTAAACTGTCTAAACATTCTGACTGGTACAAAGTCACAACTGCCGATACTTTATATCTCATGTTCCCTCCGAGGTGTGCAATGTGCATACGGTACATTCAAACCACTACCCTCTTCACCAGGAGTGACATTTCTTCACACATCGATACGACAGCACGGATCAGCCCATCTCAGGTGAATAGAGAATCGATGCTGCCATCCTTATTAATCTATCTACCCCTCCAATTGTTTTCTGGCGAGGGTTGGATGAAGCGAGCGATGCCCTTGAACATTCGTGGGACGGGATAGATGAGCAGGCTCGTCAACCGGCCCAGGATTATTCTACACGTCCACCTGCCCTCCAATCAGATTGTGTTCTCGTAACACGAGTGGGTCCAAAAGAAAATCTTTGTTTTTCCTTCTTCCAACATATAGCCTTTCTTCCCGTCAAGTAAGGAGCTCTATTTACTTGAGAACTTCCTGTCACGTGCAATACCTGAAACTTGAATCATTCTGGACAGAAAATTCTCTCTATTAGGTGGGTCATTCAGGTACTAAAGAAAACTTTAGTATTCATTTGAATTAAATTCATTTAAAATCTAGAAGTGATGATAGATCAAATACATATTGGGAACACTTTGATTTCCCTCGCGAATAGCCCACCATTTATTTTGTATAAAAAAAGCATTAATGTCGATTTTTCTCAATTTTCATTTTAATCATACCTTTGCCAGAGATTTATTCTTGGACATGTTTCTAAATATCCCTCTATGAAACAAATTAATTCCTCCATCAATAAATATAAAGAGTAATATTTGATGTAATTCTATAAGAAAAAAGGATAGTGCTTACAAGAGAGATTAAAAGAGTTGCTAATCTGCCTTTGATTGATTACACCTTCAAGTTCATATCTATTTTGTTCTTTATGAGATCTGTTTCTCTCATTTTCTAGCTGTTATTAAAATGAAGTTGATACCAGAGTGGACATTCTTAAAGTTTCCCTTTAAGGAGTCTCTTGTCTATAACAAAAGAAGGTGATCTGAGGTCAAGTCTGGCTTCCGCTTGCCAAGATATTGCACAAAGCTTGCTGTTGAATAAAAGCATGTGTAAAAATTACTTTTAATTCACAGCGTCTCTTATTTGATTGGTCATTGTAAAGGTGTTGTATTCCAGTTAAAAAATCCCCTAATAACACCAAGGCACATTTTTCAATTCAATGCCACAGCACGAATGTACTTCTATAAAACATTATTCTTCATTTGCCAGTCAAAACCCAGGTAGTACCAAATTTTGTGTGTATTTGAGCGCCTTATCATGATAGTTCATTTTAAGCTAGGTTAATCAGAGATATAGTATTCAGGGCACAGAAAACGTGTGACTGATCAATTAGCTTGAGAAAGTCCACAGGAGTGGACGAAAGCTTGCCCACAAAATTGAAGGCTGGTTGAAGCTTTAAAAACTACATTTTATGATTATCCCCAACCGAAGAAAGTTTTCTGTATCATTCAGGGCCTTGTATCCTCATAATGCTTCATATATTTCAACTATTATTTCTATTTCAAAATGAGACTGCCTCGAGGACAATCTATATAATATATTGTTCTTTTAACAGACATATGATCGCGAAGACGTTCAAGAAATCCACTCTAGGGTAATTTTGAGAGCCTCATGCATCGTCTATTAAAATGTGAGATTATGACATACTTCCTGTAGGCAATACAATAAGAGAGTGAAATGGCCCTAGGGTGGATTTGTGCACATAACTCTTTAGGGGGTTTCCATCCAGATGCAGTCCGATCACCCATGTCTTTTCTGTTTTTTATCACTTATCATCAGTCAAACTGTGATCAAAACCATCTCTACTGAGACAATACAAAACATTAACAAAATCAACTTAGATACCACTACAGCATATATACCCAACTGATCTGGTCAATGACTTTATTACGATGCTGGCAATCTACATCATTTTTATACTGCTGTAAACGTTCTTGGGTTTTCATTAAACATGACTTAAGGCAAATAAATAAAAAATTGATTCATCATACTTACAATCTATTCTTTTTCAGTGTCCGATTTCACAAAATGCTTTAAGTGTGAAATCTATGATATTTGGAAATGATTTTGGTTCTTGACTGACCAAAAGCAGAGTTTTTATTTTGAAAATTTGTAGTGATATCTAGAATACCTATTATGTACATAAAAGACCAATTACAAAAGAAAAATCATAATATATGTCAGAGAAGTGAGTGTTAGACCAGCTGTGTGCGGAATAAAGAAAACACCTGTCAAATTTCTATATGTTTATTACATAACCTTCAAGACACTTCAACTGCCGCAGGGTATTCTTTTTTTCTTGAAATGTGTACTCAGCAATTAAAAGGTTGTCATTTAAAGATTAGTTTCTGTTTTCTATTTCTTTCTTCTGTATTTCATGTCAAATCACTGCTTACTAGATTTCAATTACATGGAAATATTTTAGAAATTGTCTAAAATCAAAAGATGAATTCCACACAACATCCCCTTATCACTACAATAATCTCCATTCTTGTAGATCACCTGATAAAAATAATTTACACAGCCCCAATTCCATTCTTTTAAATAAAGGTGTTTTTTAAAAAAACAACTTTGATTTACACTACTGGAAAAACCCATAAAAAACGTTGGTGTGTGTTTGCTCATTCTGTTTTTTTGGGGGGTCGAGTAGTACACATGAATGACCTGTCACTGCTCTGCATGCGATTGCATTGCAGTAAGGAGAGTCAGGTGACCAAAAACCGGAATATTTCACTGACGTTTAGAAAGCGAGCAAAAAATCAGTGAAATTTCTGCCGGTGTTTAAAAAAACCACACTCCAGAGGTGGGTTCTTGGTCATGTTTACCCGTTGTTGCTATGCAACTTCCGATAAAATACCGGAATGTGAGAAAAATTGATGATATTTGTTAAATGCAGCTATTGTAAAAGTTCTTAAATTGAATAAAATGATGAACCAGTATGTTTTGATCGATCCCTGTAAGCTCACAATCATAGGAGCTTCACTTACATATTCAGAGCATATGCAGGAGACTGAAAATCCATGCATAAATTGAATTGCTTATAAATCTTTTTTTTTTTAATGTCATGTGAATAAAAAATGAATTAAAAAAATACAAAAAAGAATAGCTAGTAGCTGATATTCAAATACCTAATGAATTATTCATGTCTAAACAACAGCTTTTTCATCAATATGGTTATTTCCCCCCCTAAAAATCTGATATTCAGACTGTAACAGCATTTGGATTATAAATTGCACTTCTATAGTATGTAAAACTTTGATAACATATTTCACTTTTAGGTAAGATCAGATTCTCTCCGTTCATTTGTCCAATATGGATTTGATAGGATAGTTGATTTGCTAACTCACAAAAAGGAAGCCCATATATCTCAAAATATCTAATGATCTTATAAGCAAAGCCAAATATTAATCAAGAGTAAAAAATAAACACACATTGAATAAACTCTCATCTTCATATTGAACCTTCTACAATTCCTTGTTATTACATTCCAAAGCAAATGAGGTGCATCGTAAGGAAGGCACAAAAAGAAAACAAATCAAGCTGAAAAATGGATGGATTGCATTTCCAAATTCTCTCTCCACTGAGGAATTTCAGCCAAAGTCTTCATAAACTGTACATATTAAAGATACACTGTTTTTTTTTTTACAGATAAACACATCATATAACATATCCTGAAACAAAACTGCTTGATACAACAGGCCTTAAGGAGTAAACTGAGACAAAACGATTACAAAAAATAAGTCTCTACTCACCGAAATTGGTAAGACAGTCTATGAAGACGTCAAAAACGTACACTTCCACTTTGGCAGGCAGGAGTTTGAAGAAATGTAGGGTATGAACCTCCAATGTTTCTGATACTCCTCTCCTTCTGTAATTTCACCAAATAAAAAAAATATGAAAAGAAGGAGACAAATAAAAGAGACTTGCCCCGAGGGCACGAGTAGGCTGTACCACGAGGATTACGATCCGTTGTCTTCGGCGGCGGAGTTATAATCACAAATCGGCCTCCGGTGTAGAGTTCCCTCGCATTCCCGACAATGATCTTATTACATCTGTGCAGGGTGAAGTCCAAACTGCAGATTGAACGGAGGGAGCCTGGACACTCAGAGAGCGTTATGGAGTGGGGAGAGAGAGAGAGAGAGATGGAGAGTGGGAGACGCAGACGACGCAGAGCACAGAGAGAGCACGTCCTGCTCCACAGAGCACCAATGACACAACTGTGCAACTGCCTCACTAGAAATAAACATCTCTCCAGATTCGGTTGTTATGACAACCAGACACGTAGCCAGAGCATCGAGTTGAAAGGGGGATGAGAGCTTATATTCATTTTAGTCTCTTTTTTTTGGGGGGGGGGGGATAAAAGTAATACATTTCAACAATTTTTTTGTTGCTGTAGAAGAAATGTTGAGGTCGTTATTACATCGCCCATGTCAAAATGATGTAGGAGGATGACTTTATCCAAAATGATTAACCCTTCCAGCTAGAAGAGGAGATTGAAGTTTGCAATATCTCATTCAGCCTTCAACTCAAAATGAACTTGAAAGACATAGAAAAGGTTCTTGAAAAGCTAACATCGGATCCACATTACATCCACATTACATGCATTATGAAATAAAAGAATATTACATAATGCTTCAAATGTTTTAGCTTAAATATTTGTTATAAGTTTTGGCGCATGTGTGATAATTAAGTATATTATGAAAACCAGCATTCTGAATTTATTGACGATTTGAGAGAATAGTGTTTTTTTTACTTTAGCCATGTACAAGTTTGAAATTCAAACTATATTGGCAGGAAATACAATTAGTATGTTTCCATTTTATGCATATATTCTCTAATCCATTACAGGTCAAATATTAAGAAGAAAAAAAAGATTTTTAACATGATTTTTTTCATTGAACATAGTAGGTTATTGGAAGGAGAAAAAAGAAGAAGAAGAATAAGAAGAAGAAAAAGAAGAAGAAGAGAGAGAGAGAGAGGTTATCATAACATAGAGAAAGTATTTTGCAACATTCAGCATGAAATATTTGTAACAAAAAACAGACTATACTTAAACCCCAAAGCAGTGCTGACTATCTCATGTTTTGTCCGTCACTAACCATGTCCCATCATCAATAACACATTCAAGTCAAGCTCACAACTCTCCTAACCGCCAAATCCCAATGTCTTGCATGAACATCAAGTCATAGAACTCCAGCTTTGTGCTAGCTTTTGTATGAGAACTCACTCCGGGCATGCTCAAACCCTACATTTTCAATTTGTTCAGCAGCTGCTTTTAAATTGGTGCAGGAAAAACCGAAAAAAGAAGGCATATTTGTGAAGAATCAAAAATCAATAGCGCAGTTCATTTTGGAACTGGTCGGGCCAGCCGCATCACTACGAAAGCCCCGAGATGACAATTGATGCATCTGGAATCATTAGGAATGGGATGTGTGATATGAAATTCATTGTTGTTATGAAATTTGGGTGAAAGAGAGTGTAATCGGCGTCTCTCAACATAGAACGGCATGGTAAGTGATATGCGGCAGTGCATTCCCCAAAGTGGGAACTGCACATTGAAATCCCAGCAGGAGTTGTTTGTGAGAAGAAAAAAGCTCGTTGACCTGCAATGTTGTTTACAGGAAAGTGAAGCTTACTTACAAGTGCACTGATTGAAATGAATACCAAAATATTTCATAATGACAGGTGTACGAGGCAAACATTAGAACAGCCATTAAAACAGCTATTAGAATGATGACAAATTGTCTGAATGTTTTTTTTCTCCTGAAATGTCCATAATTTGAGCTGTATAAAACTTAAACTATGTTATTTTCTTCATGTCAAAAAGATAACAAGTTCAACTTCAACTCATCGAGATTTCAACCTTGAAATACACTTCTACCATATATAGGCGTGAAGAAAATGGTCTAGGAACGTGAGACGTAGCTGTACTTAACAAGTTTATTACGAGCACTTTTATATATATATATATATATATATATATATCAGTCTGTAAATTTGCCTAATCTGTTTTAGTAGTAGCTAGGTTACAAACTTACAACTTATAAGGCAATTCACTATATCCTTTCATTCTGGGGCAAATCCAGGCTTTGGAAGGGGGAGGGGCACAATAAGAGGTTATCACTTGAAAGGAGGGGGAGGGGGGCAAATTTCAGTTGCTGTGTCACTTGGGTTTCAAATGGTTGGGGGGGGGGGGGTCCCAAATAAATCTGCCCCTACTTTCATTATCCAAATTAAGAAAATATTTGGGGGTAAAAATGTAAACTTAATGTTAGTGCTGTTCTGTCAGGCACTCAAAATTATACTTGGGGGCTCTTGAACATTATTCATGATACAGAGTCATTCAGTTGACACATTAGATAATTCCAGTGAAAGATTTATTGTTTTACGAGACTAGACTAAACATTGTAGACTTCATGACTAGATTGACTAGATACTAAAAAGGAAACAGAAATGAAATGTGATACTCTACTCTGATCCCATAATGATAAATCGGTCTGAAAATGATTGGGGCTCAAACCAGTTTAAAATGCACATTTTATTTAAACAAAAATTCAGCACCTCTATGAGCAGTTGAGCACTTGATGAAATCATCTTTACAGGGCTGGTTATCCTCCTTCTGACTCTAAAGGCCTGTCTTCACTATCTCGAGATTGCCAAATATCCAGCTATTTGAACTATCCCGATCGCAAACTATCCAGCTAATTTGCGTCTTCATCAGACCGAAGTAGCAATTAGAAGGATATTTGGTCGAGATTGTGATCCCAAGATATCTTGGGATAGTTTTCAAAATATCCCACTATTTGGCAAAATATCCAGCTATTTGTCCTGTGCGTCTTCACTAGACCGAAGATTCGCAATACGCGCTAACGCTGAGCAAAATATCTCAAGCTAATTTCTCAAGGTCGAGTTTCAAGTTTCGAGGTTGAATCTCCAGATAGTGAAGACGCGATTTGTTACTTCGGGATTATTTCCCAAATCAGAAATAGCAGGCTATTTGGCAATCTCGAGATGATGAAGACGCGCCTTAAGGGAAGTGAATGAAGACTTCCGGCAAACATTTCTACCATTCAGGCTGAAGAAGGGATCAAATCCGGCAATCTACTTGTCTGAATCATATAAGTAGAACAAGTATTGAGATGAATGGAAAAGGACATGACTTTGGAATGCTACCATTTGTCAGATTTGTCAATAGAATTGGTTTCTCAGATCAAATGTCAAAATAGATCCAATTTATAGTTGGGAAGTATTTCCTTCTGTTACATTTCATTGAATTTATGAAACAACCTTTTCATCTTAATTACTTTAACAGGCAAGTATCACCCTCCTCTATCATGGCAGGTGTTTTAAATATAATGAAAGTGGGAACATGGAATAACAAATAAAATTTGGTTACTATATATCCTTGCGCTGCAAACATGCTTGTGTAAGGTGAAGCCATAGTATAAAATGCTCTTGTTTTGCACATGAATGTATTATACAGAATTGACATTAATCCAATAACCAGGGTAGTATTAAAAAGCCCCTGCATGTTCCTTGAGCATGAGAAACATAGATATCATTATCAGTACTTCAGTAATACTAATCACATTTGTATAGCTTAATACTACGTTTCTAAGTGCTTTATATTGTAATTATCATTACCCTGGTCATAGGATTCAATCGCCAATCCGCACATGATAGTGTACATGCTTCACTTTAGTTCTGGTATAGAGAGTAGCTGTAGATGTAGATAGAAATTATTATATAGACTGCTTTTCATTTATTTTTTGCCAACCTTTCTGGGTTTTAAAAACAAATTATTCAAAAAGCTATTTTTATGTACAAAATATCGCATCTAGAGATTTTACGCAATAATGTATTAAGCTGTGGCTTTTTATTACATGCTCAATATCTTAATGCATTTAAGAAGCCAAATATCGTCACCCCCATAATTTTTTCTGTTTTATCTCTAACAGGGATATGCTCTATGTAATCCCATACAGCTACTTCATTTTGATCAACCCCCCCCCCCCAAGTAATTATATTTTTTCTTATAAATCATGTTGACGGTATAACCAATGATATCAAATGTGACATGTTATTTGGCTGGAAGAAAACAAATCTATTTCTGTATGACCTTTGATGTACAGCAGAAGCAATGAGCTGCTTACCCTTAAAAAAAAGTGGATTTGGAAAATATCCAGTGACTAGCCATTCAGATGACCAACAATCGTTGTACGGGCATAAAAAAACTGTATGATAATTAATTATTGCGTTCTAATCTGTATATCATTACAGAATGTCATATAGAGAAACGCATGTTAGAATATTGTTTTAAAAAAAAAATAGACACATTCAGGCTCCTATTCTCGTCTGAATGTTGTATCATACGAAAACCACATAGCTGGGCGGAGCTTATCGTGAGGGAACACTGATATGACTGGCCTGCTGTCAAGTCAACTGACCTCCTTAAAACTTTTCAAAACGTTTCTTTACATAATGTTGTTACCGAGTGCGTGTATGCCCCATTCACACCACAATGATATTTTTGGTGCATGCGCTTCATATAAATATCCTACAATCTGAACAGTCCATAGTAAATCTATCTTCGCTACTGTGACACAAACCAAGGTCCTTTTTATCTATATGACAGGCAATAGATGCTTGGATATAAAAGAAGGTCAAATAAATGCGGGAAGGTCAGATAAATACAGATAAACACGACAGCATATTATCATTTTGATCATACCATATGTTTATAATTAGTTACACTTTACAATATTGTATTCATAATATTTCTTCTTTAAAGGGCCTTGGAAAGTAAACCCAACAGCTACAGCTCTGTCAACAACAATTGTCGTCAATGACTTTAGAGATGGTCTAATTCCATGTTCCTCTAAAAGGTAAATTAAATCGGCTTGATAGGTGGCAATCTTGGAATTATGACATTCTAAGCTAAGAAATAAAAATTACAAAATGAGGAAATGTCATCTTTTGAAAGCCAAAAGGGCAAGAGTCCAAAAATACTCTGCAATCTGAGCAGATGGTACCCTGACTCTTCAAACTATTAGGAGAAAGATTGAAAGAAAAACAAACATTGGACAAAATGTAACACACATACCCTCAAGTCACACATCCTTGGATCTACCTTGAATTGGAAAACAAAATCATACAGCCTTGCACATCATGAAGACACTCCATCAATCATGACAAGGAGGAGAATTCAAAAGTCAGCAGTGAAATGTTGAAGTTCAGATAAACCTGCGGGGCAAGCTTAACATGCAGGGCAGTCACCCCTTACGCATCACACATCTAGCTGCGCGGTACGATGATTGATGATTCTATCGTGGCACCGACCAACGGGACGGATGGATGTCGGGCGGGCGGGGCCGATCCTTTTGCCCGGAAGTCTGTGCATCATGCCCCATTAGACAGGACATGTAGAGTATTAATCAAGCTATTGTAACAATCATCATCGTCTGTTCTTTAATTGATCCCACATGATGGGCATAGCAGGGTGATAAGTAGCTCTAACTAAGAGGGTTGGGGATGGGAAGGGCCTTGTAGGAATTGAAAATGAATTTGATTTATTTCACTCGGGAGGCAAGAACATGCAGATTCTTAACTATTAACACTGTCAGTGATATAGATGCTGAAAAACTGAAAAAATAACTGTAGCCATATGATGAGACAAAGGAAATCATGTCCTTGTTCCTGCAAATTCAAATTATAAGCAGTAACATGAACCAAGAAAGACCATACCACAGAATATTTGCTTAAAACACATTATACAACACCTACGTGGATCCCTGTCATTTGATTGGAGGATTGTTGGTCACATGATATTCAATAGATGGTATATTGCACGGTCGTGCATTTTTGGTTATATGCGCCGTGCATTTTTGGTTATATGCAGACTGCGTACCTCTCTGCCGTGCGCGCGCGTATCCCTGCGTGTATCTGACGCGAAGGCAATCTGAATGTAATCGAGAAGGCTTGAATCCAACTTGAATTTATCTTTAATATAAGGAGTAAAGCATAATTTATTGATTAACGTTCTATTAGATCTTCTTCGATGTTGTATAAAACAAATAATGAATGTTTTTCATTCGTTCAATGGTGCGAATATTTTCATTCGTTGAAAGATTAACATTAATTCTATTCAACTCGGCTGACGGCTCGTTGAATAGAATGTTAATCTTTCAACTCATGAAAATATTCGCACTATTGAACTCATAACCATTCATTATTTGTATATTAATATTGAGAGGAATTTGCGGTATTGATGGAACAATAAGGTTTAAGGAAGTATGCCTTTGAAGATTAAGAAATGAAGGACCAAGAAAAAAAAGGTCACAGGTGGACTGACTTGGGTTGGAACCCAAGACCTGGTAGTCCTGAGACCACTGATCTTACCAGTGAGCCTTCCTTACCAGTTTGTTTAACTCCATATACAATGCAGTGGATGCACTCATACCCATAGGAGCATCAACTAAACATTTCTTTGAAAATGAAAAGGGCACGTTAATAAAATTATAACAGAAGTACTGTAAATTTGTAGTTACACAAGAAGTGTATACAAATAAAACTTTTAAAAGTGTTATTCAATGCATTTTTCTTAGAGCATTCATCTGTATTTCTTTACAGGGCTTTCATGCATCATTATACATCTGTGTACTAATTCCCATTCACTTTTGAAAACATGCAAACAACTTCTTCCAGAAGACAACCACAGCCATGCCTGTCGTTCCAAAGTTACAAGCATGTATACATCATGGCTTAGAACAAAAGCAGTTTCTCTTTTCTCCTTCAATACCACCATACGTCACACTCAATCTCCTACTTACCTCTTTCATCAACAAAACTTGTTCATGGAGTAATGAATTTTCCATGAACAAATGAACTAAACCTAAGGCAGAAATGAGGTAGAAGTAGACTAGAACAGAGCAATCTAGCGAGACATCTCCTTCTTCTCATTCTCGCTGGACACTGCCCCCTACTCGTATCCTTGCAGCAACATACTAATCTCTAATCACTTCGCTTTGATCACTATCTGTAATTCATTACATCTCCGTACTGCAACGGCAGACGCAGACTAATTATCTCAGCGAGTAAATTTCCTCAATAATTGGGTCATTAGCCATTAATACCAGGCTCCATGGAGCTGCTTTTCAATCAAAACATGTTCGCTACCAAAGTCGTATTCAATAAATCTATATATTGGCAGCATCGGGTAAAAGCAATTTAGAATTGATATCTCATTTATGAAAATGCATTTTTTCAACCATGAAATGATTCCAAGAACAATTTGCATTTTGTAGTTTTTTGAAGAGTGGTTAATTGCATCGCTCGTGGAGAAATTAGCAAAGAAAATGGGTACATCTTCTTGAGCAAGATGGAAGCATTTTCCTCATCACTTTATAGATATCCACATTCAATATCATTATTTAACCTAAGTAAGGATTCTCATTTTCTAGAAGCACACATGTGATCCATATTAAACACACTCTAGACTTTATCAATCATTAGTAAACTTGCAATGCAATTATCTGCTCTACTAACTCCAGTGCACATGTATAGTACATAATCTAGATAATCAAAATTAGTGTTGAATTTGTTTTAGTTTTGTAACAGAAATTAGAGGGAGATTGTGTTGCTATATGTCCTTCTCTTTGCAAAGGAAACAACAACCAACAGTGAAGAAAAAAACTCCTGAAAAAAGATGTATCTACCGGTATTCATTTCTTCATAATTTTTCCTGCACAACATTATTACTCAATGCACCACTGAAATTGGGAAATACAATTTTATGTGTAACCTAAATTTGATTCTATGATGACAGGTTTTCAATTAGTTCCCAACTTCCCATTTTAAATATCAATCTGTTTACATACAGTGCACTGTTATGACAATCCTGAACCTATTTTGTAAAACTTTTATGAATAAAAAAAAAGTTCTTCCTTATCTAAACAGATCTGTTGTTGACTGTATGGAAAGGATTTAAAGCAGTATCAAAATTCTAAAGCAAAAGATAACAGAGAAATAACCCACTTATCTAAAGGAACAAGAATTACACTTATCCTGTGAAATCATGGCTTGAGAAATCAAATATTTGGGCAAAACTACAACAAAAACGTAAATAATGCTGCATCAAATGAATTCAATTCTCTTGAGTCAAATCTGTCATTTTAATTTCAATTAAATCTTGAAAAGCTGACACGTACAAGAGCCGAAACAGTTCAGGTTCACGACTGCATACAACACTTTGATACGTGCTTCACATTCAAAGGCAATCGGAGAAGCTTGCACACATCAATGCAAGTACCGTACTTTAAAAATGAACAAAACATCCCGTTCGACTCTTAAATATCGTTTGCCATTGCAACTCCTGCAGGGCAAAGGCGAGTTCAGTTTACATGAAGAAGGGGAAAGACTACACCTCAAGTTCAGAACAAGTTCTTGTTTTTCACTTTATTGCATTAGCAAAACCAACACACTCCTCCTCGTATGTTGTTCTACAGGGGCCGTTCAGATAAGGAGCAGGTTTTGGCGCAATATTGGGTTTCAGACAGACTAACAATAAATGAGTTGCTTCAATGTGGCATGAATGGTATGGACAAATTAAACTAACAGCTTTGAACGATAGCTAATTCTATAGAGACTGTCTTGATTTCATATGTTGAATGTGCTTACATCAAAGTAACAGTTCCAGCTCTTTCTAACTCAATAAGTATTTGACATGCATAGTAACTAAGGCACGATTCCAAAGCCCTTTGGAAACAAATATTGCTGTTACATGAATCATAAAAATTACAATTGCACTATAAAAAAAGAATATTACCTCATTGTATTGCAATACAGTTTTTCTTTTCTAAAGTAAAATATAAAAGTATTGGAATATGACATATTTTTAAGTGTAATAACATTTGAGTTGTTCTCTTGAAAAAAGGTAAAATTATGGAAATTTAACCCCCGTTGTTTGTAGCAAAATACCTGTATTTAAATGCCCTTTTAAATAAGCCCTTTAGAAAGTGGCATATTCTAGCAATCAAATAAATCAACACACGTTTGCATACCTCATACCTAATCTAATGAACATACATCTTATAGAAGCTGAAAAGTAAAACTGTTAACACATTGCTGATGATATTGATTACTCTGTATTTTCAACACGTTGTTGTATAAATACATGTTTATCTGCTTTGATTGTATTTTTATCACAATGAAATTCATAAACGATAGATAGATAGATAGATAGATTGATTTATTGAATGATTTTAGCTCTCACGACACAATCGGTTACCCTGTCACATTAAATTTTGAAAATGACTTCATATCTTCGGGAGATTGATTAAATTTATTAAAGATAGAATTTGTTCTAAACTTAGGAGTTCTAAAGATCCTTGTCAATACAGATTTTAATGGGTTCTTGTTATGTTTGATTTGAGTATCCAACATCCATGGTGCTCTAGACAAAATTGCAACTTTTTTATGATTTCAAACAATAAACTGTGTTATTTAAACTAACTTGTAGCTTCTCAGTAATTATATGTGCATGAGCCTTTAACCATTCAACCCTGTTCTAAATAAACTGTCTGGTTGTAGGGAGAAGGGGGTCAAATCTTTCTTCGCTTATAATGAACATCATTATGGCACTCAAAAGACAAAACCATTCATATTTTAACTTCTTATTCTACAGCCACTTGAGACATCATTATCAGATAAAAACAGGAATGCAAGATGTTAATGTGGGATCTTGTTTGGAAATTCACCTTGTTGTTCTGCATTGTACATTGGTGTGTAATTGAAGATGGCTACTAGCATGGTCCTTCACTTGCTTGAAGTGAACATGTAAGTAGAAACCCACAGAGAAAAGGAAGAATCATTGTGAAAGTGCCTAAAAGAGAGTGTGGACAAAATAATGTCCATTTCCTGGGACTTCAATGCATCAATGAAGAATGATGTTATCATATTTCATATGCTTTCAAAGTAGGATCGAATGAATATTACACAACCAGTTCAAATTTTTTTAGATTGTGCATTTCCACAGACCTGCCCCCCCCCCCCCTCCTCCAAGCTTAAATAGTATTCAACAGGTGTAATAGATTTGGAAGAATGGAATGATGCAACAATACCATATTAACAGGGTCAGCAAAAAATACATTGGAGCAAGGACACTTTAGCTTGGGAAAGCTTTAAAAAATCTCAGTAAACTGAAGAAGAAGAAATAAGAACTGTCGTAAAACACTGTCAAAAAATGGCACTTATATATTTAAAATAAAATCTAAAAAGAGCATCTTCGTACGGGAAAGTGTTAATTATATCATTTCCTTACTACATCAACTTTGATCATGCAAGAAGCTATAGCTAGCCTTCCTAAAAATGTACTGAATCGTGTATTCTCCATCACTTCTACCCTAATAACTTTATGTATCACTAGCCTCATGTGAACAGCGCTCTCTGTATCCACTGCCCAGCCCTCTAGAGTAATACCTGATAAATTTTCACAGTCAACATTTTCCCATTCCTGATGAAATTAAATTCCTCCTTTGGGGGTCAAGATAAACTAACCGACCAACTTTTATTATGCATGTGTGACGTCAAGACTCGTGAGTCCTCATAAAAAAATTATCTTCAGGATATATCTGTTTATTTGGGGGTTTTGAAATCAGAATGAGATATATGTTAAAATGCAGAGACCTCTAGTGTGGCATTGTCTCTTATCTCATGTGTACTGCAGAAGTGGTGCATATTTTGATTTTGTCTTCATGTCTTTTTGTTTGTGGGAGGGGGGTATCTTTGTATTACAAACTTAAAAGGAAAAGAGATACTTTAATTAAGAAGTTTATTGTCCTTTATTGTCAACTGAGACTAAATAAAGTACTATAATATAATGCCTTTCTGGCTCTATAAAGCATACAAGATATGCTAGAAAAGCAAAGAGCACTCCTTCAAATTTAGGGACAGTCACTATAGAGTTTTGGAAATTTAAAGATTTTTATGTCCATCATTTCATTTGCCTCGTGTCTTTACTGAAATGACCACATTTCAACTTATAACTACTAGAAGGAGTTGATTGGATTAGCAAACTTTCTTATGTCTGTCAAGAAAATATGTGGTAGTTTGGTTTGATAGAATAAAACTGCTAGTTTTTAATCACTCTTGACATTGAAGTTTCATTCAAGTTTCCTTCAACCACAGCATATACAAAATTAGTGAAAAGATCTATAAATATCTCAGAGTCCTCTCGTATTCCTACATGAAATGCTTTGATGAAAATTGAGTGTTGTCTATTCTCAAAACAGAACATTGCTCATTACAAACAGCTTTTAAAAGCAGAATGCAATTTTTGTTTAAATGGTATGAAAATTGGCTATTGATTATGATTGACAGACTAACATGACCATGAATAGTTCTAGGAGTTATAGACTTTTCAAACAAGGAAAACGAGATGAATATAGAATTATTGTAATACACAAACTAAAAAGGAAATACACAATTTTGTCTGCTGACAGCTTTATTTAAAATATATCAGTTAGCAACTTCTTCTGTTTCTCTTTTACTGATGCAATGGAAACCAAAAAACTCCAGAAATTATAGTCCCATATTTTGCTTTAAAATGCAAAGGGATATACAATACCCTCAAAAGGTAGCAATAGGTCATCGTTACCTTTTAATACAGAGTTAATGCCCTTCTGGCTCCGAACAGACAAAACAGCACCTTTTTCTATGAAAGGTATGACTGTAGCATCCTTGACACTTCACTTTACATTGTCTCTTTCTACCTAGGAGAAGAAAAGGATGCCTAAAGGGAGGAGACACTGCCCTGGTACAAGCACAACGTCAGCAAAAAGTCTGTTGAGCGCAAAAAGGGTATTATTTACTCATAACCTTCTATACACAGTTAACACCCTTCTGGCTCTCAGTGGAAGGATGGTGCCTGCTTCTGTCTTGCTTTAGGATGCGATTGTACTATAACTAGATTAGGAGTTGCCAATTTGCCCTCAGCTCATGGGCACAAGAAATGATTACATCGAGGGAGGTTAACTTGACAACAGTCTTTCTATTAACAATAATATTTTGAGTATAAAAGAGTTTTTACCATGAAATGATCACTCTTATATCTCATTAACATTAAGAGAAAGAAAGAAAGAAATATATTTGTTTTTGTTCATGTATGCTATTGTGCATGTCTGTTTAACAGCTGCAAATTACTTTGTGTTGAAATATACGCAATTGTTGCAAAATTTTCTACACCTTTTTCGTTCTGGATGAAAATAATTTTCCTGCCGTACTTTTTGTAGAATGTTGACAAAAATGAAACAAACTGAATACTTTCATTTGGCATTTGCACCTAGATGTGTAACTTATTCCAGTACAAGGAGATATTCAAGTATATTTGTTTGAGTCAAGTCAACTCAAAATTTTCAAATGGAAAAAAGAGAATTTTATATCAGACTGACAAAGCCATTCTCATTTGTAATGCACATATTGGTTGACTGCTTTAATTCATCAGGAAAAGCAAACTCTCAACAGATAGCCTGAAAACACATTTGCCCTCCTATTCATCGTCATGAATTATACATATTTCAAGAGTTTCAATTTTCATTTTGAAAAATTGTGCCAGGCAATAAGACAAGAAATATATTTGTCATCTTGTACTGCAGGGCACATTATGAATACAATCACTAGTTTCATGGGGTTGAAAAATGCATGTGCATGAGCAAATGATTTTTTTTTAATTTTTAAATATTTTTAGCCCTATTCATATCTGATATGTATCCATACATTTGCAAATATTCTATACCAATAGTGGCAGAAATGTACAGGGCCAACAAATAGTGCGGTATTTTGCTGAGTTCCTGTTCCATTTCCGTTTTCCTTTATGGGACTTAGTAAAAAATACAGTAATATTTACAGAAAGCTGGCAGATATGTGAGCGGTATCTCAAAAATAGCTGTAACATTTACGGCATACCCAGAGGGGCAACCACAATGCAAGGCTGTACTTGCCAATCGAACTGATTGCGGATGCCTATATGATTGGAGGCACACCGCAATATTACCCTAATATTAAGGGTGGACAGAGAAAATCACCAACAGATGCACATCAGCAATATTTGTGGTATTTTTGCAAGATATGAACAGGGCCAGGGATCAATTTCATTGACTGCATCATTAACCCATTCAACTCTAGAGCCCGATGGCCCCTGTATCAAGCATATGGGAATTAGAGAATGCAGTAGTCAATAGGTTAAATAATAAAACAAAACAAAATTTGATAAAAATCAATCATGTCAAGTATACGATTGTCATGGCAACAAGCAGATAATCATCAAAAATAGAAATGCATTTAGATTGTTTTTAAAATGGCCATGTCAGATTTCCCAAGGGTTGAATATCCAGTTGATTTATTCATAATGGTAAAACAATATCCTGCTTTTTGATGACTGATGATTTCAACAAGGTTGTAAACAAACAGAATTACACCCCCCCCCCCCACCCCAAGAAAAGAAGAGGATTGACTGCATAGATAATATCTGGGACAAATATATTTATATGCTTTTCTTGGTTAGCTTGTCTCAAAACAGTTTACATGGATTTGCTTCACAGCACCAAAATGTTAAACTAACACATTTACATTAAATAAATAAAAGATAACAAATCTAGTCATCAGTAGTTTGGACACTCATATCCAGTGGGGAGATTGTATCATATACTCTGCGCAGAAATGAGTTAATCAATAATTCACTATCATGACTTGTTTATAGAATAAGCAAAGCAGATTGGAGTGCAATAACAATATTTGCAACAATGGTGATAACATCAATACTTGTTATCAAAATACATTTTCTTCTTGACAATGAATATAAAACAGAGAGAGAGAAAGAGAGAGAGAGGGTGAGAGAGAGAGAGAGAGAGGGGTGAGAGAGAGAGAGAGAGAGAGAGAGAGAGAGAGAGAGAGAGAGAGAGAGAGAGAGGGGGGGGGGGTGGAGAGGGGGGGGGGGTGGAGAGGGATAATGACAGACAGTACAAAAAAGAACAATACAGTCATTATTAAATTCTTAATTTTATTAAGCCTGAATTGAAAAAGGTAATCTTTTCAGAACCATGGGGCATGCTTATTATTTCCAGGAAGCGAGATAGAAATACATTAATAAGATAAACAAGTGTATATCATTTCCATTACTTCATTATTTTGTCTGACAGAATGAAAATACAAGTGAGAACATCTTCCCAAATGTCAAATTCATGGTTATATCTTCCCATAACAAATAACAGCTAGAGAGAAAAGAAGACAGAAGATAAAATAATGATAGCATGGGAGAGACAGATAGACAAAAACAAAAGACATTAGAACCATTAATTTATTAAGCCTGAATTGAAAAAGGCAATCTTTTCAGAACCATGGGGCATGCTTATTATTTCCAGGAAGCGAGATAGAAATACATTAATAAGATAAACAAGTGTATATCATTTCCATTACTTCATTATTTTGTCTGACAGAATGAAAATACAAGTGAGAACATCTTCCCAAATGTCAAATTCATGGTTATATCTTCCCATAACAAATAACAGCTAGAGAGAACAGAAGACAGAAGATAAAATAATGATAGCATGGGAGAGACAGATAGACAAAAACAAAAGACATTAGTCTGCCTTATCCAATATATATATATATATATATATATATATATATATATATATATAAAGAGAGAGAGAGAGAGAGAGAGCGAGAGAGAGAGATAGAGATAGAGAGAGAGAGAGAGCGAGAGAGAGAGAGAGAGAGAGAGATAGAGAGAGAGTGAGATAGGGAAACAGAACCAGAAACAGACGGAGAGACACAGAAGATGGAGTGACAGGGTGAGAAAAGAAGAAAGAAATACAACGCCAGACATGAAATAGAGGAATAAAGAACGATAAACAGATGGATTATACAAAGAGATAAAGTGAGACAGAACAACTCGGTTAGACTTGAGAGAAAGTCAGAGAGAAAGAGAGAGAGAGGGAGAGAGAGCAAAATAGATGATGAATTGCATGTGCCCTCGATTTCCATAAACTACGTGTAATTTGAATATCTTACCAGCAAATAATTCATGAAATTACTCAGGAGGCACATATAAAATCAACTACATGGTCATGTGTCAGCTCAGTAACAAGAACTGGGTTTATATATACAATCAATAATTCTTATGCTTAGCTGAAATGGATTTTAAATTGAATTAATTTCCACAATCCAGATCTTTTTCAGCATCCCTGATAAACTTTTATTTTTACTTTCGTTATTACCACACAAGACGAGTTTGATCAATACTTTACATACTTGAACACACACAAAAGAAATAAGGCCTGAATTCATAAAGCTGCTTTAAAAAGCGGCACCAAATTCTACATCAGCTATTTACAATGGGCAACCAAAGATGAACAAAATGACATGTTCTGTTTTCTGAAAATAATGGTAAAAAACAAAATATGTACTTTGTTTTTGCCTGCATTGAGACAGTTTTTGTTAATGCAATGTTGATCCTTTTGACCCATAGTAAATCAATGGTCAAGCCCGTGGTCTAGGTACTCACCATGTTTTGTAAAGTAAGGTATAAAACATTGATTCTCAATCAAATTAAGATATGAAACTACAAGCTGTGATATGAATAAAATATGATCTGGTCATCCCATTCATACTGCTTTATTCTGACCTGCCCGACTTTCAAATAAAAAACTTCATGCATTTATTCATGTATTAATATTGCTGGCGTATCTTTATTAAATGCACAATTTTTGATTTGGCAGGCCTTTCATACTGACCCCTCTTTGCAATAAAGATTGAACTTATTTTGTTAGACACTGAATTTTTGCAGAATATCACCAGCTTATTTTTGTTATGACAGCCCATATTTTCAAAGTATTTAAACTTTTGTTAAGTAACAAACTAAGATCTTAACCTACTGCGTACTGGAACCGGGTTGTCCCTGTATTAAGCCAATGGGGATTAGAGAATTCAGTAGTCAACAGCTTAATATTTTAGTAAAACATTGAAACATTGAATAATTGAAGAATATTGTAAGCATATTCCGTGTTCTGTATAGAAAGGAAAAGAAGAGGAAAAACAGCTCTCTGATGTTCAAAAGTAGCTTTATTCCTTAACCCCTGTCTTGTTATGGGCAGCATTAACCTACCTTAGAATGTAAGTGATATATTGTAAGTTTAGATGAAGAATAATTCCTCATGAAATTGTGAAGCGTGAATAATAAAATCAAAATAATAAAAACGTTACTTATAAAGCGCTTACGACCGAAGTCTCTAAACGCTAATCAAGCCCAATCTGATCATGGCAAATGAATAGAAATGAAACACAAAGTATGATTCTTCAAAGTTTAAAATATAAAGTTTGTGGCACACCAGGGATTAAGAGTTCTCCACCTGAAATCTCTATGCCATTTACTGCTTACCTATTCCAAAAACACAAAGAAAAAAAAGTCCCTACTGAATCATTCATCTCAAATACAGAAAACAACACAAAATAGCGGCTACCTTCAGCCGACTGGATGGCTGATTAAAACACTAATCCTTAGGAGCTATATGTACTTGAGAAGTACAAGAGGGCACCATGCAAGAAGTTTGAATTCTGCTAATGGAAATAGACCTCCAGGCTCACACTCTACTCAGAGAAACTAAACCCTTGGACTGTTGAGAGCCAGAAAGGCGTTCATTCTGTGTTCAAATAAAGGAGTACACCCTTCTGGCTCTCAACAGATACTTTCTTCTTCGGATTGCAAAGTTCTTGAAAAAAGACCAATGCCGAGTCCCAGGGAGTTATAAGAGGAATGCCCCAGGGAGAAGGGAGAAATTAGCTGTTGACTTGGACTTGACTGGAAGAGGAGGGGGCCGAGAGGGCACAGGCATCCAGGCACAGGTGATGCTAACTATATCATCATCATCATCATCATCATCATCATCATCATCCTCATCATCATCATCATCATCATAATCTCCTTGACTTATAAGGTTTCAAGATCTTCATGTTTGGAAGGAATTCGGTTAAGGACATAACTAGATAGCTATTGGAGGAATTACAGTTTCTCTCTTTAGGGGATAAGGGTCTAAGTACAGTGTTTTGAACACTTGACTGGAGATGCTAGTGTCGCTAATTAGAGCCTCAACACTGCACTGGTGTCTACTGGCAAGAGCTTGCATGTCAATTGCAGGAGAGGAAAACATGTTAGGTTAAAGAGACCATGGTATTCGCTAACTAAATTTGATTAAATCAAATTGTAGTCTCTTAGTAAATTAAATTAAATTAAATTAAAACATAAATTCTGTAAAAAACTAAATGCAAAGGGCAAATTCAATTTAATCTAAAATGTGCAAAGTTATTAAAATGAAATGGTCAGCTTAGAAGTAGAAGGGCATTATATAATGCATGTGATGTTGACACAATGGCCTTAGCACTCTCAGAAGAAGAAATACAAGGAAAAGTAAAATATCACACATATTGCAAGTTACACTGGAAGCAGCAAATATGGATAGTAACTGCAGCAGTTATAGCAGTGGTGAGAATGATTGAAGCAGTTATTATGAAGTACATGTATAGATGCAACAGTAGGAGTATTGACATTAAGAGAACTGGTCGCCAACTTGAAGTAAATCTGGATGGCAATATTCTAACCTGGTTGTTAAAGATTACTTTAATCCAATTTATTACAGCAAAGCACAATAATATATGCCTTTATAGACCCAGAAGGATGTTAACTGGTATACTTTTATGAAGAGTTAACACCATTCTGTCTTTCAATAGACCATATCTTGTATGTATCATTATACCTTGAAATATATCTATAGCAGTGATCTACATGCTTCAGTTACAGATTGCATTAGATCTTTCATTACACTTGTCTTGATGCAATACTAATAACATATCAATATCTTATTTGTTACCACCAGCAGAGAGAGAGACAGAGAGAGAGAGGGAGAGAGAGAGAGAGAGAGAGAGAGAGACAGACAGACAAGGGGATGGGGCGAGAGAGAGAGATAGATAGTAAAGGGAACAAAGCAAGACAAATACAGAGACTGACTGAGAGAGAGCAAGATGGAAACGTAGATGGACATAGAGACAGAAATACAAAGATGGAGAGACAGAGACAGAGACAGAGAAAAATAAAATAAAAATATCTTATATGGACTCTCAATCTGTTTTAATACTTTTGTTACTATTCTTTTCACTGATTATTTCATATGCTGGAAGAAAATTCTATAAGAGTGAAAACAATTTCTAGTTACAATGATATTCTAACAGAAGAAAACCCTCATTTCACAACCAAGTACCCATGTCATTATGAATATTGCTTAAATTTGATCAAAATGTCACAAAATGCTCCTCTCATTTTTATTTGGAGGTGGCATAAATAAACAAACACTTCAAGATGTCTGACTATACTTTAAGGAACCTCAGCATCGTTCAAAGTGAGAGGGTCACAAATGTTAAGAGAGAATACATCACATTGGACATGGAGCATTGCTTCTTCCATTATTTAGGGTAGCTATATGACATGTTTAATGATATAACCTTGGTCGCTATGGCAACATAGCTGATTTTTATCTGAAGCGTGTCAAATGAAGAATGATTAAATAATGTGAATTGAGAATGGTCACCGAACCACGTCAATAGAGGAATTTCATCTCCATGCTGCCCTGATGCAGATTGTAATAAGGAGAGTATATCACTGTCATCATTCCTGTATGGCTTCATACAAGATTAAGTCTCATTTCACGAAGCCTTTTTATGAAGGGGGAGGGGGATGAGAGGCCTGTCCATGAGTAAGTATTCTCATGCCATCATAAGAATGATAATGTTCATCTTGAAAAAGAAATGGAAAGAAATGTATCCAGCGTTTCCTAAAATCCTATATAAAAGAAAGATTCTGTAACAGTCAAGAAATATGTTAATCTGTTTCTCCAAATGTTGTATTCTACCAACAAACATCACTTTAATATAAATCATATGAATAAGTAAAAAGAGAGAAAAATTTGTGATGAGATAAGAAAAAAAATAATAAGGATTGGGAAGAAGGGTTGAAAAAAAACATACATAAAGAGAGGAGATGGGAGAGAGGGAGGGAGAGAGGGAGGGAGGGAGGGAGAGAGGGAGGGAGAGAGGGAGGGAGGGAGGGAGAGAGAGGGAGAGAGATAGAGGGTGGGTGAGAAAGAGAGAGAGGGGGAGGGAGAGAGAGAGAGAGAGAGAGAGAGAGAGAGAGAGAGAGAGAATCCACAGCCATGATCCTAAATCTTGATGGTAACCCTCGATTCCCCGCCGTTTCTCAGACAGGGCATTGCCATTCTTGAGGTAGATACGGAAATGAGGATGTTAAGTAGAAAATAGAAAAAGAAAAGTTCATGTTACAGAGCTGTAGAGCACTTGATTCAACTCTTTACAAGCAGGAAATGAACTTGAAATTAGTTTCATTGCATCGTGCTATAGGTGTAGAGAAAAGAGGGCAGAGGGTATACTTATTCCTTCTGTTACAAGACGGAATGAGTGTAGCGAGAGTGCATGCGGGGTAGAGAAGCCAGGAGTGGCTACGGTATGACATCGTAGTACAAGGTAGTTTGGCATGAGACAGGTAAAAAAGGAAAAGAGAGAATCATGAAATAAGAAACAGCAGTGAAAGAGAAAAGGGCAGAGAAAGAAAGAGAAACAGTGCTGGAGAAATAAAAAGAACATGTAATAGATTTTTAAAAACAGGAAAAAGAGAGAGATCAAAAGATAGAGAAAACAAAAAAAAAAGAGAAAAGGAACAGAGAAAGAGCGATGAAGTGATAGAGAAAGATAATGTAAAGATTAATTGATGGAAAAGAGATAGAAAAAGAGAAAATAAATGATGAACAGAAAGTTAAGTAAGAGAAAGAAAGAGATTTCTGTTCACTCTCAATGCTAAGAGAAAAGCTGGCAATAAAATGGACAAGTATGAAGTAGGAGAGATAGACACACTTAAAGGCATGCACATTAAGAAGGTAGACATGGTTATGAATGAACTCAATACTATCAATGGATGATTGAATGATCAACATTCTGATAAATGATTTAAAAGTGATCACAAAATCAGTGCAGTTGATTTATATCATAATGATGTAAGGTTCATAACCTTGTTCTACGTCTATATCTTGATTAGATCACACAAATCACACATTTCTAAATAAAACAGTTCTTGAGATCTATTATAGGTTAAGACATAGGCTTTGGTGATTGTTAAAATAACAGCTCTTCAAAACTTGTCTCTACAGTAATTGTTCAGCAAATGTAGAAATTAACATTTTTGTAAATATATAAAGAAAACAGAGAAAAGAGTAAAACTTTCTTTAATAACTTGAAACTAACTAATTTCACCCTCATATAGTAGATACACTAATGCATGAATTAAGTTTTAGAAGAAAAAAATTAAACAATATTGAACAGTACCTTTAATTATAGGAATACACAATTGCAATCTTGAAAAAAAGATTGGACAGAGTCAAAATGTAAAACACCCTTCAAAAAAAAAAAAGAGTGGACAGAATGGGACCTGTGAATCTTGGAAAGTGAGACGGTGATTGAGCACTAATTGAATGGGATATTGTATGTCTGCCACCGAAGTGCTATGAATGATGAAGGAGTGCATCTCCCATGTGTAAGGCCACAGGAGGACGCTAATTGTGTAGCTACGGACAGCAAGGACCATCAAGTGGTCTAAGGGTCTCGCTGGATGCCAACCAGCGCAGGTACTTCAGGAATCACTTTTCAATTAGATGGAAGTTGATCAAGTTTGGAGAAAGATAGAGGATGGAGGACAGGAGAGAATGGTTGCAGGTTTCACATAGTTCTAATTCTCTGTGCATTTCACGGAACAACAGTTGAACTACTGAATACTACATATACAGACTCTAGAAAGTCTTGTCACTTGTTCATCCTGGCGACCCAGCTATTTCCATTCCCAAAAAATCAATCAATGAAAGATGAAATATATTTTATTATGCTCTGCATCTTGCCCATGTCAGAGAAAAAGCAATTTCTGGTGTTCTAAGTTGGTAATTAGAGTAATCTTCATAAAAGGTAATTTTAATTCATATTATGCTTTAAATTACTTGACTTTCTCTTTCTTTTGTGTGAACAAAACATATCAATTATATTCATTATATCTACTAAAATACTCTGTAAAGACCCAATAAAATTCACATCACTAAAATTGTTCAGTATCTTTCCTCTGATATTCTTTTTTTTCTTCAAAATCTGCATCAACTTGATTAACGGGCCTTTAAATTACAGCAACCTTGGGAGAGTTAAATGGTAGGATGAAAAATGAAATGGCAAAATAAATCCAAAGTGGCACTGAAATTAGCAAGATCACCAGAACAAATATCTTGTGAAATACTGCTCCGAAAAAAACAGAGCCATAAATCATACCTCCCATTTCTGGTTGCTTGATTTTGCAAACTGGATGGAGAATAAAGAAGTAAAAGGGCAATTTCTCTTTCACAATAATGAACCAATTTGTGTTGAAACTTTCCTGTTTTTATTTTGTATAAATTGTTGAATATTTTGCTTCATATACAAAAATTGCAAAGAGTTACTCTATCTATCATCTTGTGTCAATGTGGATACCAAAAATTTCAAGACCAAACAAAAATGAAAAACAGAAAGAAAAAAATGCCATGCTTTAAAATCAATATAGAAACTTTTTTTGTTTTGCCTTTTAACACTCGCCACCACCACACTACTTCCTTCTTTCTGAAAATACCAGCATATTAGGTTCACGGCCCCAAAATTTAATCCATCTCTGCACACGGGAAGTTCGCCCACATTTCGCACACCAATATTAAATCTCTAATCCTCTGAAAAACACTTCCCTAGAAGAAGCAAGAAGGATGAATTACGTAAGGAACCCGAAACCCGGTGACATCCGACCCGAGCCGCAAACAACATCACGTCGCTAAAGTACGACAATATTTCTCCCCGCCTCATCCCCGGGATTACCTTTCATGTTGAGCACGTGCCAGTAGTTTTAACATTTTCTGACACAGCATGTAACTAATATCAGAGAAATGTATTGAAACCTGGGCAGGTGGAACGGAACCGATGCGTACTGCCTTTGTTGGGAGAACCCACCATGAAGCCAGATGCAGAACCTTTCAAGAATCGTATGATAAAAATTTATGGAAATTCTACCACATTTTGAAATTGTAACCGACATACCTTCATTGCAAACTATCTTTTTCTTTTATATTTTATACCCAGACATCTCTTTTTTGTTGAAAAAATTCTCACTCCTTTTTATTGAAAAATTTGATCAAAACTTTATGACCTTAAATATTGCATATATTCAGTAACATTAGATGAAACCTCAGGCTCTCTATCCTTCTATAACAAATACTTATGTACAGGACAGCAATCTTCAAGAAAATGAAATATAATGATTCAGCTGCACTAGTTAACATTTCAAGAATAAAATAAAGGCAGGCTGACTTATGTACAGGTTCCTATAGTACATGTTTTCATGAGAAACCATTTTTTCATGTTTTTTCACATTTTTCAAGGGAAACAAAAACAGGTTCTTTACAGGCAGGTGGTCATTGAAATTTGTAAAGGTTTGACTGTAAAGTTACATTTGAAAAGTCATGCTATAGGCTACGATTTATAGTGGATTCAATCTTCACTTTCACTAGGAAGCATAGAGTACCCAAACTTATCATTGTTGGAGTTCATATAATTGAATGCTTTGATTTTACATCAATTCCTCAGTACAATAGTCAACATTCAAAATGTTTGTTTAATAATTGATATTAATGAATTTGAGAAATGCTAGGATGACATCCACATGTATTAAATACACAACTATTGTTTTCATGTTGAGTTAGATTACCTATAACATTTGACTTTGAACATATTTAATCCAGTTTGACCTTGACCTATGTCTTCAAGGGATGCTCCTCCTATTGTATCCATTTTTGTAATTGTACCTCAAACTTGCAAAAGTAATTGAAAGTTCAGTGCACTGTCACACAGACATATGCACATACAGAAGGACAGAATGAATGTGTAAATCCTCCTAAGAATAAACATAAACTTATGATATTGTTTAATGTATTTACTTTTTTACTTTGATAATTTTAAAGCAAATTAAGTCAAAATCTATGCCTGAAGTAAAATAAATCAATATTGTCTGCTGGCATGAGAGAAAGCTAGAGCTTGTGAATGGAGATCATGTTTTAAACATTCACTTCGAATCACAAAATAGATTTCAGCAGAATTATGTCCATTTGAACAGTTTCAGAAATTCCCTTCTTGTATATTTACTCTACATGTAAGGTTTCTTAATGGTCATAAATTTGGAGGGAAATCCAATTTCCTCTCTCCAAATGTCTGGCCCCAAGCTCTGAAATATTATTTGATAAATGACTTGAGTTAAAAAACCGTCAAGTCCGACTAGACTCGGGGAAGGCATCGAACAAACAGGCAAAGGCACGGCTCCCATTCTCCCGAGTTGCTTTATCAAAAGGCATGACAGATCAGCTCAATACAGCTATCTTGGCAGAATAAATCACTGGTTTGGGCTAAAATGGAATGAATCCGTGAGGAAGAGGGAGAAATGCGGAAACATCGCCATCATATATCATGGGAGATTTGTACGGTTCTCTAGCGTCTACAAGTTGACTCCGGTTTTCCTTTCTTGAGCAATATATCACTGAATTATGTCAGATATAGATCGCAAATCTACCCCTCCATCTGAGGATAAGTTGTGGTAACGATACGTGATAGCATGAGCATTGTTCACACTGGTGCATAAACTATGAGTCTGTTTAGACTAGAGGATATTTATACAAAACTCATATAAAGAAAAGGTTTGAAGAGATCGGTTGATATTGCAGATGGCCAAACATCAATGCATGCTCGCGATAAGCCTGCCCGGTTACAAGACTTTCATATTCAAAACGATTAGAGTAGATCAGAGCGGGACCCTGATTCTTTTATTAACTTTTCATTCAACACGATGCTCAAACATGCATCTTGCTATGCAACAGTTCTGTGTAAAACATTTAGAATAGGAAAAAAGTAATTTCTTATCATATAGCTTCTAATTGTATAGAAATGTGATGAATTATGATAGTCTGAACAAGAGATTAAATACGATAATCATGCATCTTATGTGGTGTACAACCCTTCAATACTTCTTCAAGTATATAATCATAGTGACAATACATTTAGGGATGCATTCCTGGATTTCCTGCTAAGCAAAAAAGTTGTTACAAATTCCATTTTGAAATTATGGAAACAGTCCCAACCTCCAGTGGACTCAAAAAGTTGGAACCCACTAGACTTATGTATAAATGCTCTCCAGGGAAGGATTTCTGAAACCAAATTCTGATTTACTTTTCCACAAATTTCCAGGCAATTTAATCTTTATACAAGGGAGTTTAGAGTTTTGTCTTCCAAAGGATATTCAGTGTCAAGTTAGGTTTTCCTTTGAAAAGTGATTTCTGATTCCTATCAGCAACAGTAACTAGATGTGTCATCATAGAGGTGCAACACATTTTATGGAACAAAGACAAACAACTAATTCATGGAATATCCTAGTTATGCTCAAAGAATACGATAGCGGAATCTATGAACATTACATAGAACCTAGCATTGATGGTAACTTTGCCATTAATGGTAACTTCCATGGAAACCTTGATTTGATTGACTGTTGAGTGATGTTGCCATGGTAGTTAAAGATAAACTTTAGTACTGGTAATGCGATTGCATTGTGAAAGAAAAGGTGTGGAAAGGATCAGAAACAGTTGATCATGTAGCATGTAAGTATTGGTGTGCACTGCAAGGTTCTGGAGTCATCAAAATCATAATAAATTTGACCAAGTCTTGGTAAAGTAACAAGCACTCACATAGAAAGCTATATATGGGACAACACACATGGTGTCAGGGCGTACTACCTTGATTTCCTTGTCTTTCTATGCTCATTACTCAGCCAGTATACATTTTCTTTCAAAATTGTTTGGCACATGTCATTTATTTGTAATCTTGAACATTCAGTGTAAGTTTTGTTTGATTCTGTGAGAATTTTTTTTTTTTTTTACCAGTACTGGAGTTTATCTTTAATATTGATAGCAAGGATACTATCGGTGGTTATTTTTATGCAGCAGGGCACTGCTCTGGTGTCTACCTGTACAGAAAGACCAGGGCCCCATTTTACAAAGAGTTGATATTAATTGCAACTTACTTGCAATTGATATCAATCGCAACTATGTACATAAGAGATAGGAGATTGCAAACTTGCGATTGATTACTTGCAATTGATTTGGATCAATTGTAAGTCTTTGTAAGACAGGGCCCAGCTCTCTATAAAGACCACATCTTGTCCTTCCGTGAGCAATGTTTCTCATTGAATCCTGAAACCTGAACATAAAGACCACATGCCTATAAGGCAAACAATTTTGGTCTCTATTGAAATTTCTTAATAAACAGGTTTGACAGTATCAAATTGTAGTATGAGCTAATCATCTCAACATCTCAACAAGTTATCCAATAAAGTCTACTACTACTACTATTACATTGTATCTACTTTAGAGCATGACAAATTATTTTGTATAAGAAATCACCATTGTTCAACCATTTTTATTTACTGATTAACATCCCCTCTGAGTTACTCAAATGGCTACAATATTTGAGCTCAGAATAAATGATTTGTTTCACCCTCAAACAAAAACATTTAAAAGAATGTCTGAGATGTTCAATATATGATTACTCATCTATCAACCTTGCTTTCAAATATTACCCCTTCATGAGATATATTACATACTATTGTAAAGCATGAATAAACAATTCCACAAAGGCAAAAACCTTGTTTCATGATTCACGAATAGATTTGGGTCAGTTTTCCAATTAACTTAAAAGATGAGAGTGGTATTCCCTTGTATCAAACTACGGTAAAGATGTATATGGAGCATGAAATCAGGACAAATTGACGCTATATCCTTGATAAGGACAAAACTAATGTAGGAAATTGAAAAGGCATGAGAGCTGGAGTAATGAATGGATTTTCAAATCAGCATGCAAATCATAATGTTGATGGGGTCTCATTTATTAAGAGATTGCAGAGTGGGGGAGGTGGGGGAGACAGACGAGAGAGAGAGAGAGAGGAGAATCATGGGGAAGGTTAGGACAAGGTTCTGTGTGATATGCCGACACGTTGACTCGACCTACGGGAAGGTGGAAATGAACTTGCCGATGGCACAACACGGGCTGAATCAGCCGCTGTGAGGGAGAGTGGCTAGAGCAATATTGGCTAATGTTCAGGGCAAGTTCACATTGAGAGTTCATGCCTTTCAAAAACACCTGGTGAACTGTATGATGTGTTTTATACTGCCAAGTAAAAAGCCTAAGAAAGTGTGGAATGTACTCTATGGAAGATGTGTGTTATGCCACAAGGAAAGTATATCCAGTGGGTTGAAAGCCATAGCCTGCATGATGACATCTTCAGGCAAGTACACATCATGAGATTGCACAAAAATGGGGTTGTCCAAAATTGGGATGTATTGCGCAACATCAGCCATACTGGCCATGGAAACGTGCCCTTTTAGCCACTAACACTGGAAGTACTTCAACCAATGGGTAGCCTAGAGTAACGGGAGACGTTGGCTTTCTGTTCTAACATGTCTCACCAGCCGAGAAAGCGGGCAGGAAGGCTGCAAAGTGAAAAAGAAAAAGACTTGGAGTGTTTTTCTGACACTATAATTATGCCGTGTCAGGAGGTTTGATAAGCGATCGTGGATCGCGCAAAATATATTAAAAGCGCCAGCCAGAGATTAATGAACTTGGAGTGCCGTTTGAAGGGGTTGAATAGCATGCGTGTCAGGGCTGCGCGCCGGGAAAGCGACCTCATCGTAATGGAACATTAACCACTCCAGTACCAATGTAGAGATCCTTTACTTCCTGGTGAAGTGCGCTTTTGGGGACTGACGCATGTAGGCCCTTGCGATCTACTGGTAATAGAAACTTTATACGACTTACGCTTTGAGATCTTGTTTTCAAAGAATTAATTAAGATCAATCAAGGCGAAATACGGCCCATCTAAACAAGACCACAAATACATCTCCTTTGCATTCACTCTAGACATGTAAATAACCTAGAAAGTGGAATCTTGGACGACTAAACCGCACAAGTAGTCATTATGGATGCCAATGCATTGTTTTAATGCCAATACCCCCTCCAGCCATTCCATGTATTTGCATTCAGGGGAGAAAATGAGGCAAGGTGAGAGAGAGGGCTCTTCACTTTGTGACCTACATACATATCAATGCATATCAATTCATTGTTTGGCCGGAGATGGAGGAGTTTCCGGGAATGTTCACGGAATCAATCACCTTCGCTGAGGTCTTACACTGCAGAAGTCGGAGTTAATGCGCTAGATTCTCTTTCAATTAACACTTGAACTTGATTTGAACTTGACTTGCATAAATCACTTTCTATTTGGCTCTGTAAAAGTTATATTTTGAGCTTGAGTTCTTAAAAAAACACAAAAGAGATATAATATAAAATCTTTAGGAAAGTTGGCATGAAGGCAATATGGAGGGCATTTTAAAGACTTTTACTGATGAAAAGGCTTTATAAACAAATACAACAAACAGATCAGATTTGTTATCTTTAGCCTGTGATTAACTAATGCATGAAAATACCTTGGGCTGTAATACTCACTACAGAGTTTGCAAAGGCACAAACACGACTGCCGCTGTTAGTACAACAAAAGAAAAAACAACATGACATTTAAAAGTACCAGCTAATATTCATACAAACAAACAAAAGTAACAAAATTTGCCAAATAGCCTCTTCAGCTGATTATTTCACAGAAATCTTGTTGCCTAAAATTGAAATTATGTTTTTTGTCATTCATTCTAGTTTTGCAGATGCAGATTCAACTGATTTTGAGAGATAACATGTGCCTACTCAACCTAACAAATATCTGTATGATAATCAGTAGCTATTCTTTTGATGGCTCAAACAAACTTGACATTAGAAGCTAAATTTTCAAATGAAAAAAAAACTTGTCTCACTTAATTAACAATCACAATAACATAATTTGACAAATGATTTAATCAAAATAGGTTTTTTTTACCCCCCCCCCCCCCCCCCCACAGACGTTTGCCTCTAAGAGGGGCCCATAAACAACTACATATACCTCATAGTGCAAGTACCCTTCTGGCAATTAATAATAATATTCCGCTTATATAGCGCTTAATGCAAATGTCTCTAAGCGCTTTACAGATATACTATTACCTCGGTCATTGGATTCAGTGCTTGCACGCACACACTGTGTGCACCATTTCCACTCCCTGGGGAGCATTCCAGCCAGGCGTTACTTGACGCTCAAAAACTGTTTGACAAAAAATGACGGTCGCATCCTACCGGGTACCCATTGAACACCTGGATGGGGAGTAGAAGTGCAGGTTAATATCTTGCCAAAGGATATTAGTGCCGTGTCGGGATTTGAACCCTCTCCATCCGGCAGTTGTATATTAAAGAGCTAAGTATTTGTATGGGGATTATTGTGGCTAGGTGGCAATTAGGTATCGAAAGTAGGAAGAAAGAAAGAAAGAAAATCACCTTTTAATTTACTTCTTTCACATCTACCAAAGATGTACTGGTGGCTAGCCGTTTTGGTGATACTTCCCAAAACCCTACATTTCTAGGGGTCACCTTTTGAGCAATGATGGAGACACACTGACACAATTGGTTCAGCAGAAGTCTGGGGTTAACAACACAACATTATTCATAGTTTACCTTGTGTATTGGAAGGGAGGTAGATTCACAACTATTACAACTATTACAGTTTCTTACAGTTATACAAGTATTCATATCATCTGCAATAATAAAATCAGTAAAATGATTTTGTGAAAAGGGTTATCGTATGTTAATGTCATGCTTTCATCAATTTTACTTTTTAATGTATTATCTGAAAAGAGGATAGTCCTGTAGATATATTTGCACATTCATGTCAAGAATCAAAATGAAAAGTAACAAAAAGAAGAAGATCAAGCCAAAGGTTAATCCACGGCTGACAAATTACTCCGTGCACATTGCACTGGCACTGTACAAAACAGCAGGAAAAAAGATAAAATTGAGTTCTGGTCATGCAATTGCATTGTGAAAGAAAATGAGTTGAATCGATCAGAAAAGGTTGATCATCTAGCATATAAGTATTGGTGTGTACTGCCATGTCCTGGAATCATGAAAATGATAAGAAATTTGGCCCAGTCTTGGTAAAGTTACAAGCGTGGAACACAGAAATAAGTGTATGGGACTACACAAACATGTGGCATAAAAATCTGTCCTGATTTTCACGATGTTACATGCCATATTTAGAATATTAAGGCATTTCGAAGAGCCATGCTTTTCAGGGAACATTTTTTATCTGATGTTCTTTCACACTTTCAACAATGATAACGCGCACAAATTATTTTTCACCTCTTCCCAGAACTCGACCTTCTCTTTAAGTATTTTCTTTATTGAGAAATAACTCTTGGCCGAATGACCAAACCACTTGCCCAAGGCCAATCAGGCAAGTGGCTATGTAGTACCTTTCACAATAATATTGCTAATGGCAGTCTAGGAGGTGGCCACTTTCAATGAAATATGAGAGCTCATTGAAATACGTTGACTTCTTTCTCCTTTGCTACATGTATAAACGGCATTGCCAAGAACAAAACGTGTCTGACCTTTTTCACACAGAATGTCAGCTCCGATCCAATAACAAAAACTTGAGTGTTGATAAGCTTCATTTCTCATGAGAATCATTTGCGACAGGACATAAACATAACTAGCACATAGTGATGAGTAATATAATAGGGTGTACAGATAGGGGGTTACTATGAGTTTGAAAGAAACACATATCTAGTGAGAGCCAAAGGTCATTGAATCTTTTGGGCTTTCAGTAGACCAAGTGGCGGTTCTCCTAACATACTCTTTATGGGTCCTTCAGCTTGTTACCTACATGAACCCTCTCATTAAGCAGAGATTTCCACATGTCAGGGAAAGATTTGAGGGCTTACCCCTTTCCCATACCCCCCCCCCCCCAGATGTCCTTCAAGTCACAGCTCCAGTTCTATAAATCCATCAGGAAAACAAGGGTCCTTACCTTTTTATCTGCCATTAACTTATCACTGATTGTTAGATGATCTATGCACCAGGCAGAATATGAGGCATTACATCAACTTCGCCAAGCTGACCCCAACTCGCCCCTTTTTTATCTTCTTCTAGTAAAGACCCTATCCTCCACACTCTAATAGGAATATGAATCCTGAAGATATTGGAGGCATTACATGATTACACCCCCCTCAATCCTTCCCCATCGTATCCAAATGCTCTTCATTTAGTATGAACCCTCAAGATATTGGAGGAATCACCCCCCCCCTTCAATCCTTCACCATTGTATCCCCATGCTCTTCATTTCACTGCTATAGTAACTTATACCACCATCTCACTAGAAAGGTGATCATAGTGACTAATGCAATTTGTGCAAACTTCAGCCTCAACGGGGGCAGCTTGGGCAGCTTTACCCCTTTTGGTCTTGGTCTTCCTCTTAGAAGGCATGGTGATGTGTGAGAAACACCATGTTGTCTTCTTGTAGTCTATTAAATGTGTAATTCGCTGCAGCCTTTTACAGCAACGGGGATGGTTGCTGCACAATCACTGCCAAATCAGCGGCAGCACGTACAGCACGAACTATAGAAATGGTAGCGTCAGGGTGGTAATATTGTTTCAGGAACATGATTGAAAACATGGCCGATCACAGCTGCTTTCATTGTGCTTGAAATACACTTTTGGCTCAATTAATGCGTTTTGGTACCTCTGTGCTCTTGCTACAGACGTTTTGAACATATTCAAAATTTTGTGGCTACCAGGCAGATGGTGGGGATCCTATTGATGCTTCAGAAAGGCTCCAGATACAGTGGGAAAGGTTATTGGAGGGTCGCAGCGGAATCATCTTCTAGTGAGATGGGGGTATACCGGAGTGTTGGCTCAGTCAGTAGAGCGTCCGCCTCACAACCGGGAGGTCGTGGGTTCGAACCCCGGCCGCGTCATACCAAAAGACGTTACAAGATGGGAGTTGTTGCTACCTTGTTTGGCGTTCAACAATAAGGGATAGAGCAACGTCGATCTGGCGCTGCTCAGTGGCTGCCGGGCTCACGATCAATTGGGCAAAAAGAATTTCCGTTTCGGTTTAATAAAATTTGGAGTGGACTATTAGGCTATTATTATTATTATTATTATTATTATTAAATCCCTGAGTACTACGTACCCCTAGAGGGGAAACCATGTTCCTTCGTCATAATACCTGTATTGTTAGGGAAGCTATGGACAAGGGAGAGAAACTGAAAACATTACCACCCCTCCTCGCCACCTCCTCGCCAACTCCTCCCCCTCCTCCTCCCCTCCTCCTCCCCCTTCCTCCTCTCCCCTCTGCTCCATCCCATCCTCTTCATTTCACTATTCTAGTAACTTGTAGCCACACATCTGAACTATGCCCCTGCGCTTCCCCTAAAACGAATGGCAACTCCAAGATTCTGTTCTTTTTTCCGTTTTGAGATGTCTTTCCTTCTCCTTGTCAGAGATTTTTTTAGTAAAATGATTCTAAAAAAAAGTAAATCCGATGACAATTTCTTTTCTTTCTTTTCCTTATTGCTCATCAGAAATTACAGGAATAATGTGCCCCTCCCCTCGTTATGAAAAAAAAAATCCTGGATCTGCCCCTTCTAGTATCCCCTGGAGGTGAGTACCTTATTGCCTGCATCCCATTTAGCTGCGACTGTTAGCAATTCCAAGGGAGAGATTAAAGGCATTAGCAAAGTCAAAGCTAATTTACGCCACAGCAAACATAGTGCAGGGGGAATGGAATTGAACTTTACGCAACGCCGCATCCTGCATACACACTGTGGGTAAACGCACTGATTAACAGATTGCAGCAGTACTCTGGATTTCAGGAGTGATAAATGTGTTTTATTTCCAGGGTTATCCTACACCTCTTTCTCATTCCCTTGTCTTGTTTTTTTTCCTTCTCCCATTACATTAAAGATAAACTTTAGTACTGGTAATGCGATTGCATTGTGAAAGAAAAGGTGTGGAAAGGATCAGAAACAGTTGATCATGTAGCATGTAAGTATTGGTGTGCACTGCAAGGTTCTGGAGTCATCAAAATCATAATAAATTTGGCCGAGTCTTGGTAAAGTAACAAGCACTGTACACAAAAAGCTATATATGGGACAACACACATGGTGTCGAGGCTAGTACTACCTTGATTTCCTTGTCTTTCTATGCTCATTACTCAGCCAGTATACATTTTCTTCCAAAATTGTTTGGCACATGTCATTTATTTGTAATCTTGAACATTCAGTGTAAGTTTTGTTTGATTCTGTTAGAATTAATTTTTTTTTTTTTTTTACCAGAACTGGAGTTTATCTTTAACTTCTCCCTACAAGCATTTTTTGTTCTTCTCAACATTTCCCTTTCTCTTTGCAATATTACAGCTAAGATGGGCCGGAAAAGAATTCCCAACGAATATCCTGATTATATCATTACATACCAGTCATACAACATTTTACAGACTCAGTTTAAAAGAAAGGAATTTGGGATTTAAAAAAAAACTATTCTTTCAACAGTGATAAATTTAAAAAGCTGCATTTTATTTTGGTAACAGCTACAAACTAACAATTATCAGGCCTAGATTGAAAAAAATGTTTTATCCCTACATTGCTATTTTATCTTAAATTCATTTCAATATCCCTTTAAGATTTTTAGATCGATCTAATATGTCTTCTAACTACATATTCTACCTTTTGGGTAATTAGTCCCTTTAAACCTGAACCCTCTCCTGTGCCTCTCCCCAATCTTTCCCCTCACCAGATACATTAAGTTCCATTGTATGATCAATCCTATGCTCTTCTGCACATCAGATTACTCATGCTCTAATTATTTAGTATCCATCTCTTCCCAGAATTTAGGCATATTTCTCACTTGAATCGCTAACTCTCAGATACAAAAAATATATTTCCAGTTATTGACACTTCTTTAACAACTTCAAAGAATTTAGCCTACTGCGACACCCCTTTGCCTATTAGCTAAAAATGATCTGGATTCAATTAGCGCAAATTGTTTAATTGTCCTTTCGTATTTGACCGGTCATTCAACAACAATTTCATTCTTTTCCCATCATAACATCATGGGCAACTGACCATTCTGCGCCTGCGCAGTCCATTAACAACTGGCTATTTAACAGTAATCACGTATCTACGCCACGTGCGATTGGACACCAAGGACAATTAGCCAATAGCGAGGCAGCATTTGTTCCGAATACTGACCATTATTAATCGGGAGTGGTCCCCATGGGACTAATTAGGCTCCTGATGAAATTTGGACCATCAGAGCCAATTTGTCACAATTGAACTGGACAGAAACTATGGGGCTAAATGAGAAAAGAGGAGATAATTACTGATAAATAGACTGCTGCTGAAATCTCATGACCAAAACCTGTTGCCATTTTGGAAGAATTTGATATTCTGGGTGTGTTCCTCCCACCCCCCCCCCCCCCAAAAAAAAAAGGAATCATTGAACTCTAAGATTATGAAATTAGGTCGAATGCACTTTGCAGTTCTTTCAAATTTGCTTTAAAATATTGAAAATATTTAATTAAACCAGGCCCTGAATTTCTTGACTTGTCCTTTTATTACCAAAGAAGTTAAAGATAAACTTGAGTACTGGTAATGCGATTGCATTGTGAAAGAAAAGGTGTGGAATGGATCAGAAAAGTTGATCATATAGCATGTAAGTAATGGTGTGTAATGCAAGGTTCTAGAGTCATCAAAATCATCATAAATTTGGCAGAGTCTTGGTAAAGTAACAATCACTTACACAGATAGATGTATATGGGACAACACACATGGTGTCGGGGCTAGTACTACCCTGATTTTCTTATCTTTCTATGCTCATTACTCAGCCAGTATACATTTTCTTCCAAAATTGTTTGGCACATGACATTTATTTGTAATCTTGAACATTCAGTGTAAGTTTCGTTAGATTCTGTGAGAATTCATTTTCTTTTTTTACCAGAACTCAAGTTTATCTTTAAGGATATAATACTTTTTGACCAAGAAAAGGTTGTCATCCTACATTAGTTTCTTCCTATAATCTAAAATAAATTCATGAAATGTGTAATGTTGATATCATGATATACTATTTTTATAAAGTGAATTTTAAAAAGGGACACTTGTGATGTAGTAAAATATGAACTGTAACCCATATTCAGAAATTTGGTGGAATCGTAAGGGTCACAATTTGTTAATACTGCAGCCCTACTGGTATGGGGCTTTTCATTTCTTATTGTATTACTCAATACACAAATACAATAATTTATTTAGTAATAATAATATTTTTCGTTTGGAGAAAGAGGGCATCATCTTATATACTCTGACACAGAGTTAATGCCATTTTGGCTCTGAACAGATGATATGGCTTAAAAAGAACTTGATTTCAAAATCAACTTGTAAAAATAGGAACATGAAAACCACATCCTTTTTTATTCCCTATTTCTTTTATCATTACAGCTTTACCCACACGACTTGCCATATATACCTCACACAGCTGACTGGTTTATGTGTTTTAAATAAGACTGCATTTAATACGCTGACATAATATGAGTATGAGAATTGACAGAATGACAACACATTGCTCGTACTTAACCTTCTATATCACTTCTTATCTCCTTATCCAGTGGTTGACCAGTGTATGATTGAAAACACTGATGATTAACGGTCAATGGTATCATAACAGGCTCATTATCTGGACAGTTATGATGTGTGTGCCGTACCCAGAGGAGATACTAGGAGAGCTTGGTCATAATATGTAGGTGACACATTGTTATGAATGACCACCCATTAGGAGGAAAGAAAACAGACTACGGATGGAGTAGGAGAAAGAGAAATAGATAGACCTCTGGGATAGTTATCTGGAATTCTTTATTGGTGTCAGCCTATAGATTGGCCTATATATGTAGCATCCTGAATCATCATCCTTTTTTCTCCTTTCTTTTCACATCTTTGCTTCCATCCATCTTTCCCCTCAAGTTTCTCTCATTTTTATCACTCACTTTATTAAACACACTAAGCTACAAATATTTTAAAACAGACAAACAAATGAGGATACAGTTTATTCAATTTATATGAATATTTTCCCCCTTCTCTATCGCCCCCTTCTCTCTCTCTCTCTCTCTCTCTCCTCTCTCTCTCTCTCTCTCTCTCTCTCTCTCTCTCTCTCTCTCTCTCTCTCTTAATAACACTCCTTTGTTCATCCCTACCTCACCTGTCACAACCTGTGTATCTATATGGCTACGTTTCCTATTACTTGCTCTGAAAATATAAGAACTTCTCATAACCAATCCAATTTGATGATTTCAGCAGCTTACATCTATTCTTGGAACTTTTTGTTTACAAACAGTGACACGGAATGGATGAGTGTAGTATAATAGTGTCTGACATACACCAGTACCTTATTATGGTATACAGACAAACCATTATGTATTTCACTACCAGCCGTGTCATCATAATCATCATCATTATATCAAGGAGCACATTAAAGAAAAAGTAGCTTACAAACACTTACCAATAGCCCTGACGAGGATACCCTGCGTAACCCAAAGCCCAAGAGAATCAACTCGTTAACTCTCAGGAATACTAGATCAGATCTTTCTTTGATAGCTCAATGAATGGATGAATCTGTAGGGAGAACAGATATGATATGAATTATAAGTTAAACTGTGGATTATGGATAAAGCTTTCCATGAACTATGTATGAATGAACTCAACGTGATGTGACACCACAAAGCCATTTGCAGTTTACTGTGTGAAAATATGACAAAGAAAGGTGTCTTTAATAGTATGAAAATATGATACTAAGGATTTGTTCTTTTGAGGATGGTATCGAATCTCTCCTAAAATGGATTATATAATACAAATTAGACTTAAAATTTCATTGTGTAAATCACAATATTTCTAGAAACATTGTATTTTGCGCCTGATGAAATTTGCATCTTGTGGTATATTTGCACTCTTATCAAATGATGATACCTGATCAACTGCATGCTTCAATGCATTCTCCAAAAATAACTTTTAAACTTAACTTTCTCTGAACTTAACATAATCTAAATATTTAATATTGAAAACATCAATGCAAAAATTTCAATTTACAAATTATGAGAATGTAAATGTGAGAACACTGTGTTCTCCACAGACTTTATTAAGGTTTCTTTTAACACATTCCTTTAGGACACTTCTGAGCCTTACCGGTATTTCATTAAACGATTTATAAATACAACCGCCACACATCTTAAATAAATTTTATGACAGCCAATCTTATAAGCAATGATTTCAATACTTTACACAAATCATTGTAACTTGTTTAATATATGTAGTGACAACTAATTACATTTTTTACGAAACATGGCCCAGATGTGCTTATTTTTTCAGTCTCAATACACCCAAAATATAAAACATATGCCAAGAGGACAAAATAACAGAGTTCTGGACAATATCCACCCCCTCACAAGCATGACTTCGATTAGGAATGGACAAAGATAGGGGCTTCTTATACTGCTAACAGTTGATGTCGGCTTGATCAAGGCTCCTAAGGGTCCATTAACATCATCTGGTGATGATCATGACTTTGGGAGGTCGGGATGAATCATAAATGGGATGCAGAGACCATTAGAGAAAGGCAAAGGTATCTTGTGACCGCCACAGTGACTGTTTGGAACAAGAGAGGTGTTGACTGTGTGTAAACTGGTGCAAGTTAATGCCCTTTTGGCTCCAAAGATACAACATGTGGGCAGGGGACGTGTTAAAGGGGCAAAAATAGGTTCATGTTTTCACATTTTAGCCCCTTGTTTGGCTGGTCAGCACTTTTAGAGATCTGTAAAGTCACAAGTTTGCACTTTAAATGCCTTCTTCCAGGGCTTTTTAACTTTGAGATACATGTACTTTAGTTCTTTTATTGTAAAAGAGAACAATTTTTCTTTGGTGATATTCTCACTGTCCCCCGATCATATATATACATTTGAACTTCTCTGTTTTCAGATAAGCTCTTACACTTTTTACTAAATATCTTTATTCATACTTTCATTATCATCATGATAGTGTAAAGAGGCCTCTAGAATCATCATGCATTTACTAGCTGCATTTACACTGCAACCTAAATGCATCAATTTTTCTCATATTTCGGTGTTTCATCGGTAGTTGCATAGCATAGCATAGCAACTACATGTAACTGCAAACACCACAAAAAATAGAAATAACAAAATCCACCTCTGGAGTGTGTTTTTTTTTTAAAGCCTACCGAAATTTCACAGATTTTGCAGTGTAAATGCAAACTTTGTGCTAATGTATGCAGGGCACTGATGAGTGGCAGATGCACACTACTAACCAACAAGTCTGTATGAGCAAATTTCAATGTTTTTTTTAATGGTTTTTTTCATTAGTGTAAATGGGCATAATGAGGCTCATTAGGGATTGACTGACTGTCACTGGTGGGTTCCCTCGAGGTGTTGGAAGGTCAGGAAGATCAAACAAGTTTGGTCCTATAACCCTATCACTTCCAAGTGAAGCATGCAACGATATGAGGAGTTAATTAGTAGCTGGATAGCCACTGAGGATAATGCGATTATCCATTGAAAGAAATGTTCTGCTGAGAGCATGAAGGGAGTGAGTATTCACTTATATACTGCTTCATAGAATTTATGCCCTTTTAGCTCCAAGATGGCAAAATGATGGATGGACAAGGATAAAGATATTATATGCTTTGATGGTGAGAATGATTGGAGCTTCCAAACCCATGAATATTCTAGAGCTTCATTTCCTGAAAAAGGATAAAAACTGTAGCACTTTTGTTTGTTATTGTCTGTTGAGAACCAAAAGGGCATTATCTTTTTGTAAAATGATATGAAGGAGTGACCTTCTGTCTCTCAGGAGATGATATGTTGTAGGCTGTCAGGTTGGGTGAATCGGAGCTTGGCTTTGCACCTATTGTATTGCTTGTTTGTTACCCCACACCTGAAGTGTCAAGTATATATCGGCTCAGAGCCAAAAGAACATTAACTCTGTATTAAGTTTACAAGTTACAGCCCTTCTGGCTCCAAACAGGAAATATATATTTCTGCACAAATCGTATAACAGAAGACAACTTACATGATCTACCAAACTTCAACCAACCCCTGTAAACAGATCTAAGACATACTTTAAAGTGAAGATATCATAGAAAGTGTTGAAAGGCCTCTACAAATGATCAATTTGCCAAGTCATCTAATCTAGATATTCTAGATATTCAACTCATAAGATTTTCAGTAGAATTACTTTGAAAATTATCTTACAATCTATCTTAAACTTACCAGAGATCCTAATTTTGTAAAATGTAAGACAATACTGCTGGAAAGATGATGAGACTTTCTATCAAAACCACAAGTTGGAGCTTTATACGATCATATAGACATATAGATGTCTTAGCCAAGTGGTTAACATACTTGACTGGAGATGTCCTCTGGGAAGCCTTTAATCTAAATTTGCCACTCTCCACCCAGGTGGTAAATGGCAATTGGTAGAAAAGAATTCCTTGAATGCCTTTGTGCACTGAAATCGGTAGTCTAGCAGAGCCAAGGTAATATTGGAGCACCTTGTGCAGTGGAAATGAGCCTTATAGAAGGTATCCACTGTTATTTTTATTATTATTTAAAGTAGAACACCATAATCTCCTTTGGTGATGTAAGACCAACATGAAAATTACTTGTCTCTTAGACAGGGAAGACCCCAAAATGGTCCATACATTAAAAACAAACAGTGGAATAAATGACTTAGTCCCAAACATATCATTTTCTGTTGTTGCAGACGGCCACATCCATCTCAATATCACCACCACTCCTGTGGTGACTTAAAGAGATTAACGATGGTGGGTCGCCGTTCTTCAGTAAATATAACTGATACCAAAGATGCAAGGATGCAAGGATGCTAAGGAGAGAGATGTAATTTGGTCGTAATGCGATCAGGACCGAGCATTTGGGGATACTCAGTGCGGTAGCTAATTCTCAGTCTATCATTACAGACCCAGTTATGTCGGTTTGAATATCTAGTACTGGTTTTGAAATAGCATTTTTAAAAATTACATTGAAGTTATTCCGCATAGATAATTATGTAGTATAGGCACCACTTAAATTAGTTTAAATTTACAACATTCTTCCCTTCAATCAAAGCTGAATAGAAATTGTAACTTGGAACATCTTAATATCAATTTAAGTGTAAATGTGAGTTTTGCAGGGGGGGGGGGGGGATGACCCCCATGACCTTTAGATCCACCACCGTCAGATGAATTTGTTGTATCGCGTGCCAACTATGTATCAAGTTAAAGTCATTTAAAATGATTTATTTTCTCATGACGTGATAAACTGGTGCTCGCGTTCATCAGCTGGTAAATTTTAGTTTGACTTTTCAAATATTTTCTTACTAAATATTTGTTCATAAAATAATTCAACCAAAAATTCTACTCTCAGTATTTGCCATTTTCACATTGTGTATATTTCAATTTGGCTCCTCAAATATTTAACAAAGAAGCTGCTAGCATATTTGATCATATATGCATTTCTTCCCCAAAATAACAATTGTCTGTTTTACGTGCCATTTTCTAAAATGCGATTTCTTGTACCTAGCCTGGTATTAAGGAAGAAATATTTTATTTTCTTCTCTATACTAGTGAAATTAATTGAAAATAATACTGAGGGGCAAAGACATTAATGGATATATTTGTTTGATAGAATACTTTTTTCTTTTTTTAAGGCTAACCTGTACTATGACAATTTTACAATAAAATAATTTAACTTTCGTGATTTCAGGCTATCAGGTATAATGTCCATTTCAAAGTGAAAATCAAAAAATAGAATTTAGTAATGATGGAGGTACAGCTAACAAGATGAACACAGATGATCAAGAAGACAGAAGGAACATTGAGAGATAGAATGACAAAGAGAGAGAGAGAGAGAGAGATATTGAAGAAGAAAAAATATCAGAAAAGAGGCATGTAGATAGACTGAGAGAGAGAGAGAGAGAGAGAGAGAGAGAGAGAGAGAGAGAGAAAGAGAGGGGAAGAGGGGGAGGGGGGGGGGGGCTCAAAGCAAGACTGAAAGGGGAGTGAGAGAAAAAAATGATGCTGAACAAAACAAAAAATCCTGAATTATACATACTTTTAAGTATTTTTCCCACAAAAGATTGTGTGAATTAAAACAGCAACAACATAGGCTAAAAGCTAGAAGGGCAGTCCTTTAACATATATCCTATGCCCTTCTGGCTATAAGCAGCTAAAACCAACACATGAATATCACATCCTATGTTTGTCAATGACTCTCTCATATACTCAGATTCCACAAACAAAGCCTTATTCTTCCCTTCATCATTTTTGGTTGAATAACAAAAATGGAACACATAGAAAACACAAACTGATAACACATAGAAAAAAAAGAAAAGGCATAGAATTGAAGTAAACCTTGCCTGAGACAAGAGAACGAAGGACAAATCAACCTAATGAAATAACGTCTACCATGCCATGGGAATAATTAGTTTGATTTTATCTTCAGGCACTTATGTAATAAAAACCCTTCTTCACGGCTATCTCCATAATTATGTTACAAAACAACTATTTTTTACAATTGGAAATGAAAAAAAAATGGTCAAAATTATGCAAGGCATTTTTTCCCCGCCAAGCCATTGCCAGGCCATATCCCTGGTAGACAGTTTCTTGCTTAAATCTTGATGTGCCATTCAGACAAAGTCCCTTTGTCACATTCTATTCCTTGTGGGTTAGTTTTACCAACACCTTCCTAGTTTATTTCACAACTTTCCATATAAAGTTGTATGTACAGGTGACACGGGGATCATCAGGTAGCCAGCCTAGTGGTAGTGTGTTTATTGCTATGCAATGCTTTTGAAATGCAGAGTGTGAATCCTCTTGTTGATTGGTTCCTGTTATTGTGCCAATTGGCACTCGTGGCAAGCCTGTGATTGTGTTAATCAGGACTCATGGCAAATAAAGGGTTGATATTTTTCCATTTATATCTAATGTAGATGTGAAGTTAGAAGGAAAGACGCGTTGGCATTGTAAGAAGAACCAAACATAAACTTGACTAAAAAAACTTCCCTATCATGTCAATCTTGAGAAGTACTGGGGGTCTGCCCCCCTTCCCCTTCTCTTTTCCCTCCTCCCCCTTCTCCCTCCATTGCACCCTTCCCCTCCCCTCCATCTTCAATACTCCCTCACCTCGCCCATCAGTCTACCCTACCCTTTCAATCTCCCCTCCTCCCCCCTCATGTCCCCCTCACCTCATCTCCACCTCCTCATCCCCTCCACCCCTATCCCATCCCCTAATGATATTATGTTCTTGGATGCATTTTCAATGTACTGTAAAGTTATGTATCTGGCTTTAGCTGTTATCAGTTGTTACAAGAGCACAGTGGATTTCAAGAAATAAATCCTGTCAGGTATTCATAACTCCTCTCCTGGATTGAGAGAGATACTAGTGGATAAAATGTTTTTAAGAACATACCCAATGGGTTAAGATTTGAATTCTCAACCTTTTGATTGAGAGTCAAGAGAATGAACCACTACACTATACCAAAGTATCATGATAATACAAACACAATCTTTAAGATGTCAGAAGCTTTTTTGTCATATCATATTTATTAAATTGGGCAATAATTCAGTTTTGTGAGTCAATTCATAATTCCTTCTTTTTTCTCTCTACTACTGTACACCATGCACATAAACAGGAGGATCAAATTCATCACTCAGGCAATGAAGTATCGGTTTCAGTGACACTTCTGTTGAAAACAATATCATATTCCTGATACACCCTTTCAGTGACTTAATCATCTGTCTGATAGAATTTCTCTTTTCTCAGAAAGGGCAGGGTCATGTGACACAAGACAATCAGTCGCAATAAAGTTGATATCTGTATCATTGCACTAAAACTTGTGTTACAGAATATGATGTTTTCAACAGCACACCACAAAAGATATCATGAGTACAACTCAATTTGTTAAGTGGGAACTGTTCAAATCATGCTTGAATGCTCAAACTGAAATGTCTCAAGAAAAGTTTAAGCGTTTATTTTTTGGTGGAAAGGGGTCCAGACTGAATGCTTTACTGTCTATATGCATCAGTAAAAACTTCCAAAAAAGTTTGGACTTCAATCTATGTGTCCGGGCACCTGTTAGTATCAAGCACTGGTTTAAGGTAGAATCTTGGCTGTTGGATTTTAAGATAAATGGGTGCTCAATTCATCTGTTCAATTTCCTCTCAAACTTCACAAGTCACAAGCCCACTCTGAAATTCAAAAGGAAAATCAGATCTTCTTTGTTACAGAGCTTTGGAAATATTTCAAGAAAAAGACAATCTTATTTGGAGAGCTAAAACCTAATGCTAACACTGGCAGAGTATATAACACTTTTACAGCTGAGTTCCAAAGTAGTAAAGTACCTTTGATTTCTCCACCTTTGATGCCAACAACTCCTGCACCCCTTCCCCCCCCCCCTCCTCCCCCACCATGGGGCTGAAAGTCAACAGCCATCGATCAATCGATCGTATGTGGTACTAGGGACTGTCACATTGGATAAACAGTTTGTTCGCGCACATTAAAGATCGCAAAATGGCTAAGTGACGAGCAAATGTTGGCATTGGAAGAAACCAAAAACTTTCAGGGACAATGAAAACGTCATTCAATCGATGGTGAATGGGGGGAGAAGATAACTTCAGGGAAAGTGAGATGATGTCGGTTACGCCTGTGTTTTTGTTGATTTTTGGAGTTGTGTGTGTATTCTGACAGTTGTTTGATTGATACAGTTGCTTTGCTTCGTACTGTTGGAGTAGGAATGAGAGTGGATGATGATGACTTGCTATGTGTATCCTGTCAGTCATTCAGTGCACAGTCAAACTTGTAAATAAGAGATAATACTTACTTACCAAAGTTCCAAATGTTCACTAAAACAAGGATCTTTCCAATTGAATAGATAGTAAAGATCATTCCTAAAGAATGCTCAATCCGAGTAGCAGTCATTTTCTATAACTTTCTTCTCAAAAATATCATCTTGCAAGATAACACAAACTAAAAAGTTAACAGAAAATCCCAAAATGGCCTTTTAGTAGTCATGAGGGTCCTCTAATCCTACTTTTGATATTTTAAGAAAAAATATTCATATTATCCAAAACCCTTCTCAAATACCAAATTGTAGATTGTGCTTTTTCAGTTTGTATTTATATTTATGTCTACAGGTGTACTTATAAAGGAAGAAACATTCTTCTCTTCAAAGTCTCTTAAGTGAACAAGTGCAATCACATCATTTTAACAACTTTCTCCTTGGATAATTACTTGTATTGGGGAATTTCTCTTTATCTTATTTCAATTTTAATTTATTTGTTTCATAAAAATCACAAAATAATTGGATGAAACTTCCTAGGGAGCCATTTCCTATATGACATAGACTATATAGCACCATCATATAAACTCATATTATTTGACAGATTAAGTTTTTGAATGTTTCTGATGTTAAAATTCAATAAAATACTACAATACATTTCATTAAATATGCTCATATGATATTCAGGTAATGAACAAATGTGGCTGAAAGCAAGTTTAAGAGTATGTCCAGTATGAGCACATTTAAAAAACATTCACATTTTACATTTCATTCAAGTAATTTTTTGACAATTAATGAGGCCCTAGACATTTGGTATGATATTAAACACAATGAAAGTAATCTATTATATGAAAAACCCAAGCATTCATTCATTTGTAACAAAAAATAACAAGTCACATTGTATATCAGCATGAAAATAATTATGAATTTGGTAAATGGTTAATGGAAGCAAAATGATCTTATGATAAGCAATTGTCAAACAAAATTGCTTAAATTGATTTTGTAGTAGGTGCACATTTCACAACACTCACCTTCTACATTAATTCAGATAATTTGTCGGAATTTTTGTTGAGGTCTTGACAATAGGAGAGAAGGGCGTACTTGGAAAGCAGTTTTGTTAAACTGAATGTACCTACTCTCTATTTTAAATAAAACTTGAATAAATAAATAAATAAAGAAATGAGATTCGTCTTTGTATAAAAATTCATACAAGGTGGATATGAATATTTATATATTATATTCAGTTATTGAACAAAATTTCTGGAATTGATTTTGGAACTGGGACACATTTCATAAACATGCTCATCTTACATTGTATGTCATGGAGTCATGGCAAATTTCCTGTTTTAAGTCCCCTCCCATCAGTTTTCATTGTGCCCTGTGCCATATCAATTATACCCTGCCAATCATCCACACCCCTCATCCCCCCCCCCCCCCCCGAGCCCCCTGCCCTCCCTCTCCTCCCTTCTACTCACTCTTTCCTCCATCCCTTCCCCTCAAGTCCATCCTCCACCACCCTCTAGTTATTTACCTCTTCTCATCACTGGCATCTAAATGGAGCCCGACATTCCCTCCATTTGTCGAAGCAGCTCTGTGAACCTTAGATCACGTTGTAGACCCCTATTTGGTTCAATTTGACCGGATGCATTACCCCCACTTTGAAGACTTCCTGGGTTTGAACAGTTCCACCTCCCTTTTCTCCATTCTCTGTTTTTTAACTCTGCAGCAATGCAATGCATACTGGGTGTTGGAGTAGAGTCTCACATGATAGTGATGTTGTCTTGTCTTGTCTTGTCTCCTGTTACTTCAGAGTGATGTTGTCTTGTCTTGTCTTGTCTCCTGTCACTTCAGAGTGAGCAAAATTTCACGTTTCAAGAGCATAATTTCATTTCATCTTATACAAAATAAAATACCATTCATCTGTTGAAAGCCAGACGACCATTAATTCTGTGTTTAAAGTACAAGGTAATGCCATTCTGGCTTTCATCTGATGATTACTGCTAAGGAAATTTAATATTGTATGTTTGTTTAACATCACTGCCAATAAATCATATGTATGCTTGTAAGTCCTCTCAGAAGAAGTTGGTACGGGCACGATCGCATCAACTTGGTTTCGAACCCAGTACCTCAAAATAGTTACAAGACCACTGAGCCATAGCGCCTCCCCTTAACACTTAAAGTAATATATTCTTTGACAAGTTACTGGTACCTAAAGCAAGCTGAAAATTTGGTTTATTTCAGCTTTCAAAGATTATTCTGTCGAGATCTGAAATGGAAAGCAACGTGTCTACTGTTGAGAGGCAGAAGGGCATTAACATTATAATAATATAATAATAATGTTTCTTGTTTACCCAGGGTAGCCTCATTAGTCATTACCGGTAATTCTTTCCCCAAGAGGGCAGTGCATTCATATTATTCCCCTGGCTTTAGCCAAGCTACCATGAAAATGTGCTCAAGCATTCAAGGAATTTCTTTCTACAGGTTACTGATTCACCTCACTTGGGTAGGGCTTTCATCGAAAGGGTGCGGTGCGGTGCGGCGCGGTGTGGTGTGCTCAAGGCACCCATTCAATAAAAGAGGGGGGCCTTTTCTCGAAAGGGTGCGTTGAGAGCGGAGTACCGTTTTAACACACCCTTTCGATGAAAGCGGGGGGGCTTTTCTCGAAAGGGTGCGTCGACTAGTCTTTCGCATCAGTCGTTTAAAATGAGGATCTCGGACAGAAGGTAATAGTTGCCAAAGTATATCGAAAATGTATTAAATAAAATGGAATGGTCTTGATTACAGAGTGGTCTTTTTCGTTATTACTATGTTGATGGGGGAGACAGAGAGAAGGAAAAAAGGGAAAGGGAAGATAAAAGGAAAGAAAGAAGAATAAGAAGAGAAGAGGGAAAGGTGGGGGGGGGCGAAGGACTCTTGCCCCCCCCCCCCGCCAAAAAATAAATCAGAGAGAGAGAGAAGGGAAAGGGAAAGAGAAGATAAAAGGAAAGAAAGAAGAGGAAGAAGAAGAAAAGAGGGAAACGTGGGCAAAGGGCTTTTGCCTCCTCCCCCCTCCCCCCGCCAACAAATAAATAGGAGAGAGAGAGAGAGATAGAGAGAAGGGAAAGGGAAAGGGAAAGAAAATATAAAAGGAAAGAAAGAAGAAGAAGAAGGAAAGAGGGAAATGGGGGAAGGGCAAAAGGCTCTTGCCTCCTCCCCCCCCCCCCCGCCAAAAATAAATAAGAGAGAGAGAGAGAAGGGAAAGGGAAAGAGAAGATAAAAGGAAAGAAAGAAGAGGAAAAAGAAAAAAGAGGGACACGGGGGCGAAGGGCTCTTGCCCTCCCCCACCCCCCCCCCCCACCAAAAAAAAATAAATAAGAGAGAGAGAGAGAGAGAGAGAAGGGAAAGGGAAAGGGAAAGAGAATATAAAAGGAAAGAAAGAAGAATAAGAAGAAAAGAGGGAAACGGGGGCGAAGGGCTCTTGCCTCCTCCCCCCCCCCCCCGCCAACAAATAAATAGGAGAGAGAGAGAGAGAGAGAGAAGGGAAAGGAAAAGAAAATATAAAAAGAAAGAAGAAGAAGAAGGAAAGATGGATACGGGGAAAGGGCGAAAGGTTCTTACCTCCCCTCCCCCCTTCCCGCCAAAAAAATTAATAAGAGAGAGAGAGAGAAGGGAGAGGGAAAGGAAATCTAAAAGGAAAGAAAGAAGAGGCAAAAGAATAAGAAAAGAGGGAAAGGGGGCGAAGGGCTCTTGCCAACAAAATAAATAAGAGAGAGAGAGAAGGGAAAGGGAAAGAGAAGATAAAAGGAAAGAAAGAAGAGGAAGAAGAAGAAGAAAAGAGGGAAACGGGGGCGAAGGGCTCTTGCCCTCCCCCCCCCGCCAAAAATAAATAAGAGAGAGAGAAGGGAGGGGGAAAGAAAATATAACAGGGAAGAAAGAAGAGGAATAAGAAGGAAAGAGGGAAACAGGCGAAGGGCGAAGGGCTCTTCCCCCCCCCCCCCCCCCCCCCCCGCCAACAAAATAAATAAGAGAGAGAGATAGTGAAGGGAAAGGGAAAGAAAATATAAAAGGAAAGAAAGAAGAAGAAAAAGAATAAGAAAAGAGGGAAACAGGGGCGAAGGGCTCTTGCCTCCTCCCCCCCCCCCCCCCCCGCCAAAAAATAAATAAGAGAGAGAGAGAGAATCTGTTCTGATCCTGGTCCTGATCCTCAAGAGGGTTATAAAGATGACCAATAAGAACATTATCGTTCGAGAGAGAGTGTTTGTTGCTTCTAGAACATTTTAGAATTAAGTCCCATCACATTGCAGTTGTGGGGAGGGACTATGATTATATTACCCCCTTGGATGGCTTCCCAGAGTCTGGCTTTGAAGGTTTCGACTGCGTCTCAGGCAAAGATGCTGGGGGGGGGGGAAGTAAATTCCAGGCCCGTATGGTTCTTGGAAAGAAGGTGAGTCGATATATATCCATCTTGCATCTTATGTTGGAGAAGGAGAGGGAAAGAGAAGATAAAAGGAAAGAAAGAAGAGGAAGAGGAAGAAGAATTTGTGTTCTGCCAGTGTCACAAATAGATATATAAATATGCTCATCTGACGATAATTTGATGTATAAAACCCTTCACCTTCTTGGGGCTCCGCCCCTTGGATCCAACACCAATTTGTGTCCTTCCAGTGTCACAAATAGATATAAAAATATGCTCATCTGACCGTTATTTATTGCCCAAAACCCCAGAGCTTCCGGGTGCTCCACCCCCTGGACCCCACGCCAATTCGTGACCCCTGTGTTACACATAAGGTATAAAATAATAATTATTTAATGGACAAAACTCCTGAGCTTCTGGGGCTCCGCCCCCTGGACCCAACACCAAATTGTGTCCTGCCACTGTCACAAATAAGATATAAAATTATGTTCATCCGACGTTAATTTTGATGTTTAATACCCCTGAGCTTCTGAGGGCTCCGCCCTGTGAAAAAAACGTGTAAAAAAAACAAACACGTTAATTTTTACCGTTTTTGGGAGATACCCCCCCCCCTGGCATTCAAGGGGGGGGGGGGGGTACGATTTTTCAAATTTTTGAGGGCCCCAAAAAAGATTAGTGCTCTCTAGTAATTTCGCGACTACTCCGGAACCGCGGCAGATATAAAGTTTTTCTTTCATGACTTTTTTCTTTCGAGTCTTACGCATCTTTTGAAACATTTTTTTGTTGAAAATCGGACGTATAATTGCGGAGTCACGTGATCTTTTGTTTTTGCATGTCAGCCCTAAAATCGCTCATTTTTGTGATTTATGTACCAAACATATGGAAATACCATTTATTCTTTTAAAAAAAGAGAAAACATTGGTTATTTGGTCTTGTTTCAAGTAAATGTGTTTGATTTTGGGTAAAAATAGTTGAATTGTGGTTAGAAATGAAATGAAATAACAAAATAATATAATACATAAATACAAATTATCAAAACAAGAGATAACATAGGGATAAACTGGCTCTTCCAAATTTGTTGTCGTATTATTATTCTAACGAATATATGAAGTGAAAAAGAACGCTCGAATATGAATTATATATGATTTATGGGTAAAAATGTGAATTCTCTGACCTTGTTTGCATAAATTACCATAAATATGCATTTTCGCGGCAATCGGCTGTGAAACGGCCGATATCTTAGGGGGACCCCCCCCCCCCCACCCTCAAGTCCACACTCCACTCCAATCACATTGAAAAAAAGTATGACTTAAATCATCTCTCTCATCATTATACCGCTATAGTATTCATGTTTTTAATATTATTTATTGTCCATTGAACAAGTTCATAGAGAAAATACTTATCTCTCTGCAACATTAAAAAAGAATCTTCATTAATATGTCTTAATTTGTATTGATAGCTGTGTGTGAAAAGGCTGCAAGTCATGTGACAGAGATTATAACACTGCAACTCGTGGTTCACAGTCGGGAGACTTATCCGCTGGACCACAACACCTCTACAACCTTTAACCCTTTGTTTAAAAATATATAACACCCTTTAGACTCTCAGCTGATGACATATTGTTTGTAATTGTAATTGGCTAATAATAGAAGTGCAGGAATGATCTCAATAACTTTACAAAGCCAAAACACTTACAGACAGGCATAAAGGAGCAAAAGAAGAGGGGAACACAAATCTTAATTACCGTTCTCTCTTTCATAGTTTCTCTTTATTGTTCCATGAGCTCAAACCTATTAAACAGAAGAAACAAACTTATTTTTCACAGAATAATACCTATTACCAAGGTGGGATCGATGCAAACGAATAGATTGGTTTAAAGGTTTGGTAAGTTTGGCTATTAGGCTATTAGACATGTTAAAGCTCTAGGCTAAGTGACCACTACATGGGGAAAGGGGAGACTTGGGTAAACTAAATAAATACTGAAATCAAATGCCAGAGCTTTTTACACCTATTTAACATTGGAAAATGAGAGAAAACCCCAACTGCCCAATACTGCTCTCTGAAAAGCCTTTTGAGCACCGACAATTGTTTGCAAATTTCTGGATTCTTGGAAAACCGTATTAATAAAAAATCTAAGACTTTATTCAACACTCCTCCTGCCAAATTATCAACCATGTTCCATCTACAAACTCGCCCAAAAGGGAGAACTTCCACCAATGCACTTTTTTGTTGTCTATTATAACCGAGTCCACGTCACACATAAATTCGAAAGCCTACGGCTTTGGGGATCACGTTACAAAATACCAAACCTCATATCATGTCCCTAAACCCCTGAGAACCCAATATCATCCAATTTCTGCCGGTAAAGTGCTGAAATCAAGTTAAACTGAGAACGTGAAGAAACAGACCTTCTTCATGGGTTAACGACTCAAGGCAAAGGAAAGTGGCAGTACTGAGGAGGAGCATGCTCTATATTAATGGAACGAGTGATCTTTCACCTCAGGGGGCAGCAAGATAAAGAGATCGTGTAAGCAGAGTAACTAAATTTTAAAAGCGTTGGGAGTGGCTTTCTCAGTGCCCTGCAAAAGTGACAGGTCATCGTCAAGGGTATCTTAATTTGTTATGCCAATCTGGACTCAACTACCGTGTTTCACAATTTGTTTCGTTTTGTTTTTCCCCAAGAGTATCATGTTTAAAAGTGATTAGAAATCTGTGCAAATCAGTAGCATCCTTATGTCAAACTGGTATATACATGGGTGTCGATCCGTAACTGATACCTATTCATCAGGGGGGGATGATCTATTCATTCATCCCCCCCTGATGAATAGGTATTACGTAAGTATCGACACCCATGGGTATATATCTATATCATTGGATTTTCAGGAACTGTAAAAGAAGAGAGGTGTAAACTTCGACCCATTTTCTTTAGAAAAAAACCCAACTCATCACAAAAGTAGTCAGAAGAAGAAAGAGAAACTTTCGCATTGAATGCCCGACACAGATCACAAACCTCTCTTCATGGTTTAATTTCTCAAAACAAAATGATATTTATACATATATGTTCAGAAATCGATCTTGACTCTTAGAATCACTTGTTTCTTTTGCTTTAGGAAAAAGGCTTCTTATTCACAAACATCAAACAAATTTGTAAAACATTTCTGTCATTTGACAGATGAAAATAGAATACATATAATCAAATGAAGACTTACATATCCAAATTGATGAACAAGGTTTGAAATTTGATACATGTAAGCAACAAAGATGTTACAATATTTGACAGAGCTACTAGAGGAGAGAAGAGGTAAGAGAGAGAGACAGAGATAGAAAGAGATAGAAAAAAGAGAGAAATAGAATGAGAGAGCAAAAGAGAGAAAGAGAAAGAGAGAAGGATGAATAATTCTGAAATCACAAACAACATAGACATCAAAATGCATTCAAAGACAGAAAAGAATTTCTGTCTTAAAGGTGTGGAGATTCAAATCAAAGGAGAGAATAGATTTGACGGAAGCAATATTATAAGTGGGACGTCATCACTTAATTTGGTGGTATTGACTTGATGAGACAACTATGGCCCTGCCGTATATCAGTAATGACTTGTTATGCGCTTCGGTCCCACATGCATTCATGGATGTAATTAATTGAAAGGAAAGTGAAAGGTAGATATCCGCTTCGCTCTAGTTCCCCAAGCCTTTAATTTGCAGCAAATAGGTACATACCGCACGTAAATTAGTGCATACATTGCGCCAGTGATAATGTTACTACTGTCATCATTTGCCATGTAAATCTGTGGGTGCAGGTGCATGAATCTGGACTAAAAGCTGTCTATTTCAATAGAGAGAGAGCTGGCATCAGCTAATTTTCTGTACACGAAACTAGGTTGAATCTTACTATGATAAATTGAGTGCAACACACATGCCAGCCAGTAGAGCTCAAATTACTTCAAACCGTGCCACCTGATAACACAAAAAGTTAGTTGAACTATGTTGAAGTACTACTCTGTTGAAGGTTTCAAGTCTAATTTGACTAAAAGGTTTCAAATGCCAGATGAGCAGTAAAGCCTATGGTGACTTTTAATATTATAAACAATTTACCAAAAATAATTAAATACAGCCATCTGACACAACAAAACATGATAGGTCATTTAAAATTCAAATGTATACAAAGTTTAATTTGATATTACAGCAGTCAAACTTGCTGGTTAAAGTATTTCAAAAGGTAAAGAGACATATCCCAGAGTGAAATTATATATATATTAACAAAATCACCTGAAATAATATCAGATAATATATATATACTATTTGGGCAATGCCAATTCCTAAGTTTACAAAATTTAAAATGAATACACAACATGCAGTAAATTCTTTCAACTTCAAAGCCTGCAAAGTGAGCACACTATGTGCTTCAATTGAGATTAAAATGGGGCTAAATATGCTCTGAGACAAAACTCCAACCATTCAAATCCCCAAACGCCAATGATCAAAAGGTGAACCAGGAAGTATTTAACAAGTGCCCTGAGACAGAAGCTATAATGGATGAGCATCATAATCATCTGAATCTTAATGATTCCCAAATTCTCCCAAACTCGCCATCAATCACCTCTCCATGGGGTCGCCCTCAATAAAAGACACATCGACTTCTGGGAATTGTTTATAAACGATGGTACTTTCAGGGGGATTAGACGCTAGCGACCGATGATTCAGAAATATGAAGAATTGTTTGTTTAGGGCCGAGCGTAAATATTTAGGTACGGTTTCTTGGAGTGAATGTTCAGGGGATGCACTTTACATCCATGAACGACACGGTGAAGATCATGATTAACTGTGGGCATCGACATCAAATACATTCACGGAAATTGGTGTGACACTGCAGGCGAGCCATCTGGGTAGAGCTATTATGCAACATTGTTTAAAAAAATGAATCTCATCCTTCTCATAATACATTATAGATGTGTATGATTCAGAGTTTCAAAAATACAATGCAGAAGTGAGAAATTCAACTAGATGGAAAGCCTTAAAAGAAAGATTAAGAAAGCGAAAAGTAAAACAGACATTAAAACATTCTGTGTTGAAATTTGTGAACAAAAATGAGTTTTTACATGAGCATGATATGATCAAATTCTTGATTTTCTTCAAGTGCTCCTTTTTCACACTGCTTTCTCCTCTTTGTTCAATATTCATTGATGATAATTGTTCCAATAATTATTAACAGCATCAGAAGTTGCAGTTTAACTGCTTATAGAAATTGTAATCTTTATTTCTTTTAGCAAAACGAAGTTACAAGTTGCTGACATATCACTAGAAACAGCAAAAATACTTGTGGCAGAAGTTTGAAACTTTTGCACCAAGAAATACAACCAATCTGCCGACCATTACCCTATTATCAATTTAAAGCACTTTCATCCTTCCCCATACCATTCTCACATTGTACATCTCTTAATCCCTTATACCTTACCCATGGAAGTAGACACGAAACCACCTTAGCCATCTATCTTAAAGTTACTTGGTAACATTGCCTCAAATTCTGAAACAAAATCCCGGATTTAGCTCATGCTGCAAACATAATTATAAACCTTTAGATCAGTCAGGAATCCCATGACTTTTACAAGCCGATCGCCAGTCTGATATCAAGATATTTATGATTAGAAATCCAAATTTCATTTTTTCGTTTTTTACAACACTACAGTCTATTGGGGAAAATGAGTATGGTAAAACCGGTCACTCAAAGATTTTTTTAGTTTTTTGAGGTCATTTTCAAGCCCAAATTTTTTAGGGCTTCAATATTACACCATATCACAGACCAGGGGTGATAGTGAGCACCAAAAGAAAAGAAAGGTTTTTTTTCCCCCTCAACCACCCCCTCCCCCTTGAGTAAAACAAAAAGAGGATTCGGGGGGGAAAATGGCATCTAACAACATCCCCCCCCCCCCTTTTCAGTAAGAACATTAGGAAAAAATTGGAAAAAATTGGAAAAATAGGGGTAAAATCGGGAAGAGAAAGAAAGAAAAAAATTGGGAAACCAATTTAAATTGGGTAATTATCAGGCCTGGCAGACACTTATAACACGTAGGGCCATGCATCTCAGATTTAACATTGTTAAACAATGCCTTTAAGGACGATCTCTACCATCTGCCCATCTCAAAGACCCTCAATCCAACAGACTGTGCAAAACCAAGCTCAGCTGTTACAAATCCAATGCCCGACCCCTTCGTTACATGTTCTGGATGCCTGGGAGTGGGCATCTTCCATCGCACGGAACCAGGGATGGAAAAATCACGGTTCCCAAAATTCAATCAGAGATGCAAGCAAGGACAGGAAGTACTTCCGTGACGAGCTTGCGCACTGGAGGGTGTCTTTAAGTGCATGTAATCAATACTGACAATTTGCCAAAAGAAATGATGTCCATTTTTACGCTTGACCACCGTGTCAGCAATATCAATGCCAAGACATGTGTTGGCATCAATTTCATGTGTTCTAGCGAGCTAAAAACAATGCAATTTGGCTCTGCTCCATTTTACCCCTCATAATTTTCTTATCAAGCCTTTAATTCTATTTACATCATCTTCTACCATTTTATTCCTTGATGGCATTTTGTCGTCTGTTCTTTATATCTCCTCTATCCATCTATTCTCTATCTCTATCAATGTATGGATCTATCAATATTCATATCTTCTATCTCCTCTTCCATTTTAAGGCTTTCGAAGAATGAATAGGTCAGATGTTTGTTTTTCTTTAATACAAAGTGTTGTCTTACTTCTGTTCCTCTCTGTAATTCTCTGTAAAGTGAATCCAACTTAAATTAAATCTTTGGAAAGCTACATTTTGTTGAAGTAAAAGAAATCAGAATTCTTACTACTTTACAGCTTCTCAGTTGGATACCGGTAATGCACAGAAGATGTTTAAGAAGCAATCCAATAAAACATTTTCCTCCTAAAGCATCTTTTCAAACACTTTCCTGTTCTACTGCTTCTTGAAAACATCCAAACATTTCTGCAACTTTGCCATTATATTGTAGTTGAATGACTGTTTGCTGAGACTTCACTTCCAAGTAGCATCACCAACATCACACCAAGGACATCCTTCAGTGTATCAGATGAGTTCAAACACTTTCCTCTCAACCCGGCCAAAAATGTCAGACGCCAAGCCAGCGATGATGATAAAACGAGATGATAAAAGAGGCAATAAATCAACACAAACCACTTTTTAACAATCACGGCCCGCTCCCCCATGCCCCAACTCCCGCCGTCCCAGTGGGGATAATGTTTCATCGAAGTCCTGCTGCAGTACACTGCGCTCCGACATCAAACGCAAGTTTAGACCCGTTCATTTCTCTAGACAATTCAACGCTCAAGAATTAAAAAACAGCCGCAATCTAAATCATGCTGGCTCACTTTACTTTCCAATTTTCATTTTGTTGATGAAAGTAATTGGACACAAAAAGACATAAAGAATGGGGCACCACTTACGACAGGAAGTCAACTCTCTGTGCGGCATCCACATCTTTCCTCTTTTCTCCCCGGACTCCTGAAAAGGATATCGAATACAAATGTCGAACTGTTCATTTTCAGCCATGGTTAATAAAACCTGATAGAACATAAATGTACGGAACATGGTTGATCATGTTACGTGATGCTGTTCAGAGAATCAGGGATGGAAGTCGGCACTTTGGAACTAGCTGGAGAGTGTCGGCATCAAGGTGACAATGGACAAGAGGCCCCTCTTGATGAATACTCTCCCAATTATTTCAACCAAATCTCAAAATTGAGTCCTTCATAAAAACTTTGAACGCTACCATGGGGACAATGTGACACGATGCAATCAGAACTGACTGCCATTTTGAAGAAAAAAACGAATAAAGAAATGTGTCATCTTCGGTTCAAGGTGGTATAATTCTTTAAAGGGAGAGGGTCAGAGAAAAAAAAAGCACTTAATCAGTTAAGTATCTTGCAGCTCTGAAAAAGATACAGCATAGCATAAGACAGACTCTGTTATCTACTGTTCCTTTTTCTCTCGTTCCTCCTTTTCTTTCATATGAAGTGTTTTCATATCTACTACTGATTACACTTCATTTAACAGCTTTTTTTAATGCATGTTTTCTATTAGCCATTTTTATTTCAATGGGCTTTATATTTTTCACTATTATTTCCCCCCATTTATAAGAAGAACCAATGATCACCTTGTCCGTTTGGAGCCTGAAGGGCATTAACTCAGCGTTTTACACAGAGTTAATGCCCGCTTGGTTCCCACACTAACCACTTATTTTTACAAGACAAAATTCTTAAAATTAAAGACTCATATTCTTGGTACCTCGGTATCTTTATGTTCCAGCTGATTAATAACGAGTTACCTCTCCAGATTTCCTGCATTTTCCAAAAAAATAACGAGATACATTCATACCCCACAAGACAGTCGAATCACTTCCACACTCCTCGAATGAGAACAGCTTTCGCACAAAAGACAATTATTTACACCGGTCCAGTACATTGGAATAACATAGATCCATCTCTTAAACAAAATATTAGTCTATGCATTTTAAAAAAAAAGTTAAAGACTAAACTTTTAGACACATAGGGTGGTATTCTCGAAAGCGGCCTAAGTTAAACCTGGCCTAAGTTAAACCGTGGTTTAGTTAGGCCAGGCTTAACTTAGGCCGCTGACCTAAGTCATTTTCATTTCTCGAAAGGTGGCCTAACTGATCCATGGTTAAAACCTGGCCTAACTTAGTCCATGGATCATTCACCATGGTTACGGTTTCTGCACATGCTCAGTACCAAAGCTGCGACGTCACAATGCACTAGGACAATGGGCTAAGACTATGGATGCGCGCAGTGTGGAGAGGATGCATCACCTCGACAACTTGAGCAATATGACGTCACAATGCACTAAGACAATGGGCTAAGACAATGGATGCGCGCAGTGTGTAGAGGATGCATCACCTCGACAACTTGAGCAATATGACGTCACAATGCACTAAGACAATGGGCTAAGACAATGGATGCGCGCAGTGTGTAGAGGATGCATCACCTCGACAACTTGAGCAATATGACGTCCAGGGGCGGCGGAGTGACTTCCAAAGCGGGGGGCAGCACCAACAAAAAGGGCACTTGCTGGAATTGTATCATTGTTAAAAGTAAAATTATCAGAGGTGAAAAGGGTCACATATCGCACCTGAAAAGGGGCATCGAACATATTTTTAAAGGGGCACTTATGAGAATGAAAAAGAGGCACCGATAATTTTGTTAATAGGGGCACCTCTCAGATTTAAATAGGGCAATTATCAGAGGTGAAGGAGCACTTCTCGTACCTGAAAAGGAGCACTTACTAGAGATTTAAAAGGGCACTTATAACAATGGAAAATTGACACTTATTGCCAAGGAAAATGGAAACTTGTCAAAGGAAAAGGGGCGCGTGTCAAAATTAAAGGGGCACTTATCAGAGGTGAAAAGGGGAAGGGGCACTTTTCCTATGGAAAAAGGGGCACTTCTTACAAAGTTAAAAGGGAACTTTCCTATATAAAAAGGGGCATTTGAAAAAGGGGGCACTGTACCCCCCCCCCCAACTCTTTCTCCCTATCTCCATTTCTCTCTCTCTCTCTCTCTCTCTCACATACACACACACTATATCACATCACTGTCTATTTCTCTCACCATTAAATTGTTCTTTCTCATTTGGTTCCCTTTCTCTTTTACTCTATCTCTCTCTCTCTCTCTTGCTCGCTCTCTGTTCTCTCACTGTTCTATATCAAGACGTTTTCCATGTATAATTCAATGAACCCAACAGTATGCACACTTAAAATTAAAAGATATGAAAGGAATATTGTATATAACATATCAACAATTATGTTCAATTTATTTATTTTACTTAAAACAGAAAAGATTGTAATTCACGATGAATACGATTATAAAACTGAAGGTCAAATATTAAGCTCCAATAGCCTCATAATCTGCTACTTCAAACTAATAGAATTAAATGTTATGTACTTGTTACATTACTTTTTCCCATTTTTTTAAAACAAAGCATAGTCTACTTTTGAGCCGTGTTTCTTTTGCAGGGAATCTGTTATATAATGACTTGCACTATATTATAAAACACATTATAAAACATGATTTCTTAAATGATTCAAAATCACAATTTATCCAGTGAAACAATGAACATCTGATGTACATAAAAACATCCTTATGAGTGATGGTTGCTTTGTGCTTCACACACACAACAAGGACATATCAGGCTTTTTATCAATGGTTGCTTGTTTGTTACCATAGCTTCATGTTATGAGGATTAAAATACAAAGGCTTTGATCCCCATGCAGTCACAGTTACAGCAGATGGAGTCTGGTTCATTGAAGAGGCTAAGTAGAATTTCATAGTCCTTGCAAGTATGTCTGTTGAATGAAAAGAGAAAAGAATGAATGGAAGCACATTGAAACCTATTTCTGTTAAACATTAAAAAGGTCTTGCATGTACATTGTGGTAAAAGTGGAGTGCATAATCAATTACATGAAAGTATTGATGGAAAAATGTGAATGAACAAATGCCATCCTTGAAGTACCTGGGCATACAAACAACAACTTATTCGTACAGCCTACCTGTCAGAAATTCAGCAGCTCAGTAGTTCTCCTTCCTCTCTCTGAATTTGTCTCAGTTATCAGGGAATTTGCCTTCATTCATTTTACTGAAGAAAAACATCATCCTGAAACAAAAATAAAAGGTTTAGACCTCATTAAAATATCAAAGATCTACTCCATTGATAATTGGTCTTCGTTATAGTGTCAATCATATTCTAAGTTTTCCAAAAAAACTTAAGGCGCCTTTCATGTAGGCAGTGACTAGGCAAATTTGAAAGTAGTTATTCAACTGTTGATTATTTGTGTCTTATTTTCAGATAGTTTCGCCCAAAAGTCTAGGCCAAGCTGTCACTGTCAGGAATGACTGGTAGCCATGGCAATCGAGCTGAAATATTAGCTCGTGCCAATGTAAAATGAATAAAAGTTTGAGTGTAGGTTGCACCTACATTTATCAGACAAAACAATTTTAAATTACTTCATAATGTACCTGTAGACACATCTGCAGATTCATAAATTCAGCAGATCTTTTTAATAAAAATTGTCTAAACATGACTTAGTTTACAAAATTTAGGCGTAATTACAGCTTTACTCACCAGCAGACTTTCCAAGAAAAATGGAGTATCTATTTTTCCTGTTCAGGAAATAACTGGTGTTGGGCCAACAATAGCAATGTTGGATGTGCACTCTGCAGGACTGCCTCTCTTGTTGAAGGAATTGAGATGTATTGCTCCAATCTCCTGGCAATGGCTATTGAGATGGACTTCACAAGGCGGGACACCGTAGCTTGGGAGAGGCCTTCTTTTTTTATCCCCATGCATCAATTGAAAAGAACCTGAAATAGCAGAAAATCAAGATGAAAAATATCTTAATATTCTATAACAAATTACAATTTCTCTTTCTCTGTAGTTTACTAACTTACTAATATTAGACTAAACTACTGTAACATTATCAGCAAATGTATGTCAAAAAAGGAAGTTTCTGTCCATTTCCTTTCAATATCTATTAGTCCTGTCTAGACTAGACTCTTCTTGATGAAATTTAGATCTAGACTAGGTCTAGTAATATTGTTTTAAAAACAATGTTTTCTTGGGGGGGGTGGGTGGTTATGAAAATCATCATCATCATGAAGACAATTATCGCACCAACAGCCACAACTAGCACTGCAGCTCAGGCAGAGGTAATACCAGACCGATATTTCTGTCTCTTTCGTTCTTTAGCCTCTGATTTGGGTAGGGTCAGCTCCTGAAAGAGAAGAGCCGACCCTACCCAAATCAGAGGCGAAAATGACAGCTAGATCTAGATTTAGGCATAGATCTAGTGCTAGTCCACTTTTAGGCAACAGTGTCTCGAAAATCCACTATAAAAGTAGTTTCTACGTCTAGCAATGATAGTTTTAGGGTGGTGTTAAGGTGGTATATGCGTACGAAAGGACAATAGTGCCAAGAAAAAGAATTACCCGGTAAGAAATTGCTCGATCTCAGGAAACGAAAATGTTAACCGACAATTATTTGCACGTATGGGACTGGTCTGCGAACACTGTGAACATTTACCAAGTTTCCTCCAAATTTATTCAGTTAAAAGCATTTTAGATTATCACCAGTACAGCAACATGAAAGTAACAAAAATACTTTATTAGCTGGTGTAACTTTCATGAGCGCTTATCCGATACAAAAGAGTGTAAATTGTTATCAAATATAGAAATTCAATGCAAAACTTACCGTTCACTCTCCGCGGACAGTCGATTTAACTAAAAAGTGACGTCACGCAAAGTTAGGCCGAACTATGACGTATTTAAACCTGCCCTCTGAGCGGCCTAAAGTTAGGCCGAACTATGACGTATTTAAGCCTGGCTTATCTTTAGGCCACCTTCGAGAATAGCAAAAAAGATAGTCCATGGTTTAAACCAGGTTTAGGCCACTGATTTAACTTAGGCCGCTTTCGAGAATACCACCCATATAGATGTACATGATAGAATCTCGGTTTGTTTGACTCTCGATTCAATCTCTTTCTCAATTTCCCTTTTCTAGAGCTTTTGTTTTTGTCTTCTACTATTTTCCTCCATTCATTTTTTTTTTTCTTCCTCATTTGTTTCTTCTTTTTTTTTGTTTCCTTCTTCCTAGTTACATATTGTCTATTTATTGATCTATAAGCATATGTTTTTTGTATTGGATTTTAAAAAGTACCCCAAAATAATAACACTCTCTAAGAAAAGGGTATTGTCTCTATAATAGAAAAAAATCATGCATAATCTTAAAGTCCTTCTGACCCTTAATGGTTGATACGACCTACTGCAGGGGAATTAGTATGAACTAAAACAACAAAAGAGAAACTTCAACATGCTACCTCAAAATCATTTTAATATAATTTATCTGGTGCAAACTTGCCTTTGATTAACATACAAGGTTGGGGCAAACATAATTACCTGTCAAAAATGGGGCTCATGTATTTCTTTCTTAGAGGCAGATGTAGGCCTACATGTATGACAGAATGTAATTTGCTGTCATAATTTCATTAATGTATGAAGGAGATGAAAGTACACCACAAATTCACCGGGTAAATGTGATTCTAGGGGTATTTATTCAACTTCAAAATGGGGGGGGGGGGGGTGCAAATGCATTGTTTAAGATGACATTCCCCTTTCCCATCTCTGCCCCCTCCCCCACTTCTGCCCCCTCCATCAGTGCTAGCTACCCAAATACATACAAGAACAAAGAACTTAAATCTTTGATGCATATTCGCACAACAAAAGCTGGAGTTCTGGTAATGATGGAAAATAAAATCTCACAGAATCCAACAAAACTTACACTGAATGTTCAAGATTACAAAGAAATTACATATATGCCAAACGACTTGGTAGAAAATGTATAGGGGCTGAGTAATGAGCATAGAAAAATGAGGAAATCAAGGCAAGTATAGGCCCGAAACCATGTGCTTAACACAGATCACTATTTGCAAATGAGAGTAGTGGTTTTTATTGAAGATGATATCCAGCAAGTTTTTGTAAGGTTGTTTTTATTTTACTGGTTCGAATAATCAATCTACTGCAGGATAAACAATCCAGAATGAATTATAGCCATAGTCTCTTGACATACGATGCCCATACCAGAGCTCTAAATTAGCTTTAAGCTGCATTTGCGTTACCTAAAATTTGTAATTCTTTCAATTAGTCTCTGGAGAAAAAAATGCTAGAGGACTATAAAACAAAATACTGTAAGTAGAAAAAACTCAGCAAGTCTTTGCTTTATTTAAAATCTCAATCTTGGCGATCATTACAGACGGATATTGTTGCACATTCAAAGAGGACAGACTGCTCAAAAATCCACTAGGGAACGTAAATTATTGCCCATCGCACACGCGGAGACGATAATTTGTTGGGATGTTTTCAAATATAAGAGATCATTCAGCTCGTATCGCTTGTGGCTTTGGGCTTCATGACTTCAAGCCAAAATCAACAACTGTTCTTTATGAAGCACCTCTGCTATTAACAAAAGTTTAATGAAGGCCATTTCTTTGTAATACAAGAACACTTCACACAACATGCTTCAAAGATTAATTTCCTCCTCTTTAATCATGGCCATTTTTTTTCTTCTGAAACCCCAAAAGGGAGACGGTCTCTGTTTCATTTTTCATGGAACATGCTTGCATGTTCTAACATCACATTCAACACTGTTCTTATTAAAGTGGGGTCACAATTATTTTTTGTTATGCCTATAGGGCAATTTCTTGCTAGCTACAGAGGGGAAATGAACAGATGTAAATCCAAGCCATAACTACATCACCTTTATACATACAACCTATATCTCTCCTTTCATTCCAAGAAGTAGCAACTGCCTACTCTACATGTAAACATAAATCAAGTATCTTTAATATTTACATCCAGAGGAAAGTTAACACGAAAAATATCATCATGAAATAGTCAAAGGAAGAAGGAAAAAGATATTGGAATTACAAAATAATTCAGTTTTTATTCAGGTTCTTAGCATTTTCAATTGCCTGGGAATTTCAGGCTGTATTTACAAACTTTCAAATCTAATATCAGTATCAAAGTTAACAAACAATGTTTTGTTACGTCATGCTTCTGTGATTATAAATTTTCCACTCTCCAGTTGCACAGTTTGACCCCAGGTAAAGAAGGTCGATTAAAGGGCTACTTTTTTATACTTCATATTTTGAAGCTGATCAGCACTGGCATATAAGCTAGTCACCCTTTTCTCTAAAGTATGCAGGTACACTAACTCTAAACTTTCCATATCACAATTTATTCCAACTCCTAACTCTTCCAACATTTATTTTCTCTGTTCAATATCCAGCTACAGTAATGTGGAAACATTTGAAGCTAATTTGCCTGGGCATCAACAAAAACATTCAAGGCTCTTTTCTTCCTCGTTGCCCTGGAGGTAGTTATGGACTTTCAAATTGTCACGTCACATGCGCAACTTCGCCATTCCGCTCATTACATCACCCTCAAATGAATAGCAAATTGGCGTTGCTCGGGGCGAGAAGGAACGCCAGGAAATGAGGGAGTTGTTTGATGGAAAAACATTGATGGAGCCATCATGAGTTTGGAATGCCTATTCTCCCCCTTTTTTAATGAGTTTACGAAAACTCAGGGTTCCATAGACACAGATATCTATCTTTGGAATGTGTAATAATCGAAGGCGTTGGTTGCCAGCATGATTTCCTGTTAAAATGATTTGAATGCCATTCTAAATAAATAGAGAACACAATAAATGTGTCCCGCTACAGCCATTAGGTAATGCATGGTGATATTAGGTACTGGGTAGATGAAATAATGGCTCCCATTACCAGGGGCAGATCCAGGTCTTTTTTTTTTAAACGGGGGGGGGGGGGGGGGGGAGGATTCCAGAAATATCACAACAAGCAGAAAATAAGTTATCAGCTCTTGGGCTGTTGCTTTACACAAGACAATCTAAGACAAGCACACACAAAAATAGATAAATGGATCAAAAATAGGTAGTGGGAGGTGCAAACTCCAGGACACCCCTGGATCTGCCCTATCATTACAGTTGGGTGTCTGAGCACATCCAGAAATTAGAGCACATTATTGGTTGATTACACACACCATGTGACCTTTATCTCTACTACTATTGAGCGAGGGATGAAACTCATCTACGGTACTCTAGATGACAGACTCAGTAGGATAAACATTCAGGAGCAATATGAGTGGTAAATTAGTTTTTGCTTTGCAGCATTATTTGCCATACAAATTGGCAACTCTTGCAGCAATCAGCACAACACGGTAATCAAATCATTTATAAATTTCATAATAATAAACCATTTTAGCATCCTTTCATGAAACCAGGTGTATTTTTACTTAACACACTTTCAAAGGTTTATTGGCCTACCTAAATGACAGTTTAGTAGAACGATAATGAGAAATACCAATGTTGCCAATTTGAGGTAAAAGCTCATTCAATTAGCAATGATTTAATTGTATCTCAGACAAAAATTAGCTTAATAAACCTGCCACAATGTTTCTGTATGCCCAGGAAAGTGGGCCAAGTTGGTTTCTACTAACCTCCCAAAATCATACTTCATGTATCATTTCTGATCATAGATAATTTTCAGTATTCCATCAATGTCACTATGCATTCAAGGGCAACATCAGTCCTAATACTGATACATTTGCTGATTGTTAAAGTCTCTGACAAATATTGGCTGAAATCTGAGCGACCATTCTGCCAATATGAATATTAGTATATATCCTTGGACTTCGATGGTATTTGGGGCTAAATCTGACAAAAGATATATATGAGCTATTATTCTGCCTGTATTGATTACTGTCTTTATTTGTTTTACTTCCAAAGTTTGGAGCATATCTGGCTCAAAGGTGGATGAAATTTGGAGGAGTATTACTGTCAACATTGATAACTTTCTAAATTTCTCCTACTGAAATAAAGCTGGGAACATCTGAAAAGAAAGAAAAAGCTGGCTGAGTTTGAGCAATGATTATGCCGATATTGATGAATGTCTACATTTCTTGGACTTTCCTAAATCTGGGGTATATTTGACCCCCTAAATGGCTCAGTTAATGAATTACTTTGTCAAAAATGATAACTATCTACATTTCTATGACTCACTTATTTAGAAAGCATATTTGATGAAAATTGGCAATCATTTGGCCAACGTTTATATTTGTTTGACTTTGTCATGTTGGGGGGGGGGGGCACTTAACTTAAATGTTGCCGACATTCAAGGAATCAACTTGCCAATATTGATAACTTTTTAGATTTTTTAACTCTGAATATTTTACCAAAAAGATGTATGGATTTGAGCAACCAACCTGATAATATTGATTTTGTTTTTCTGCCTTCCTTTGACTAGTCTAATCAGTTGAAACAAACGTTTTGTCTCATTTTCAAACATGTTTTCCTGATCAATAGGGATTCACGACCCCAGAGAAACATGTTTGCATCATGAATTAGGCTGAAGAGTCGACTAATTTTGAATATTTCTCTTTCAGGAGTGATCTCTTTTTCTGTCTAAAAGCACTCTATATATAGGACAGGATAACATGAACATCATTAAGGTGGGGCATGTCAGGGGATGTAATAGAGTGTCTCTACCCCTGGGGCTAAGTAGACATAGAAGATTGAGGCACTATATTTAGCTTCCATGGCAATTAGTACGACACTCTGTGTACATAAGCTACGTTTCAATGTTATCTGGTAAAGGGTTGGAACATATTCAACTGCGTAGTGCCACACTGCCACCACATTAATGAAAGTATAACAACTAAGATATCTTGAGGTATTGAGTTTCATAAACCAATTGTGTCTTTCAGTCAGAGAAGGTAGGCTTTCTTTCTCTCAAATAGTTTGGCTATCGCATTAGAATTGGGTGGTAAGAATATAGTACAGCACTGAAATGTGCAATAGTAGGAATTCTTGGTTTATGCAGTACAATTGCTTACAATTACCCTACAGGCCCTAAAACCTCGCAAGAATAGTTTTCATCATAGGCCCCTCGATATTTCACTCTTTTTTGTATTATTTGGTTCAGTCTCTTAATTTAATGCATTCTAACAATGATATGAGGTACTCACTTTCTATTTCTGTCTTTATTTCATAGAATGAACGTTTATTTCTACCATTTACTTGGTAAAGTCATTGCAAATATTATATACCATACATGTGAAATATCAAACAATACACTGAGAAGTGATAACACAGCTTAAAACACTTTCACCCATATGTTGTATGTTCAGATATCCCAATGTTTCAGTACCATTGCACTTCTAGCTGGGTGCATGCGTATAAGGGTATGTTTAATGCTCAACTTTTTCTGGCCAGCATGAGGCATTTTTTACGTAATTAGTTCAAAACATGGTTGCGTCCTTTCTCATTTTTGTAGAATCACAGAAAAACAGCGATCATAATCACTGATCATAAACTCACAAAAAGGTCCGTTGTGGATCAGTAAATCTGCAAAATCAGCGATTCTGGGGAAACATAAACGCACAATCATTTGTAAACGCGTTTAAATGGGGTCAACGTAACATGCGCAGTGCAGATTTGCGAATCCACTGCACTTCTCTGGCTCCTCCAGGCATGATTCTGGCTCTGAGCCAGAATCATGCCTGGAGGAGCCAGAGAAGTGAGCATAAACAGTACACCGTGGAACTGCGATTACGATGAGTGTTTACAATGAGCGTTTTAAATCGCTCATTCTACCTTCAAAATTGAGCATAAACGTACCCTAAGTTATTCCATGAATTAGTATACATAAAACATTTCCATGCGGCTGTCAATGCTTTAACAAATTTAAGATTGAGACTGTTCAGACTGTTCAGCCCTAGAAAAGACATTGGCCAGGTTTGCAAATTTATGTGGAGCTTCCAATTTCTGGGTGTAGTATAATGCTCTTGTTATTGAATCCACATGGCCTTCAAGTATCATAAAAAGGGGGCATTTATTGCACGGATTATCACAATTTCAATAATTTTCTAAAGAAAAAATCTCGTGACTATCATCAGTGGCAGAACCAGGATTCTCTTGCGGGGGTAGGGGGGGGGGGGGGTGTTGGATCCAATTCCCTACAATCACTTTCAATCAAAATAAAGGGGGTCCATACCCAATGATCCCCTCCAATTGGCTCAGCCCTTGACACTAGTCCATGGCAGCCGCATTTAAAAACATATGCACATGCTGAGAGTTACTACCTCCAACTAACTGTTTTGAGAGAGGAGGGGGTTGATGTGTGAACAAATTTCCCCCTTATGTGCTCTTTAATTCTAATATTTCTCTATTTACACACATTCACTCACTCTCTCTATCTATATCTCCCTTGCCTTCTCTCTCTCTCTCTCTCCATTTCTTTCTCTCTCTCTCTCTCTCTCTCTCTCTCTCTCTCTCTCCCTCTCTCTCTTCCCCCTCTCTCTGTATCTCTCTGCATCCCTGTGTCTCTCCTCATCTCTCTGTCTCTGTCTCTCTCTTTAAAGTCATTTAACACCTTCAAAAGAGATACAATTGTTGTTTTAAAGTGCCCTTTAAAATAGACCATATCCTCATTGCCATGGTAGCAACAAATGAATAACTACTTGTCTTGTAATAACCTCTTTTCACCGAGCAGACTTGAAATTCCTACGCTTCATCCTACATACATTAGCCGCTGACAGGTGAGCAACGAACGCTTCTCTACCTCCTGGCTTCCCAATCATCTTGTCATAGAAAATTGGGTCACAAATGAACACAAAGTTTACCATCTTGATAACCAGATTGACAGATCAAGATTAACAAATTGCTTTTAGGATGAATACACAAGTACCTCTTGCTCTAACTGAGAAATGAGAATAATTAACATTTATGCTTTCTTCGATTCACAGGGTATCATTTGACAGCAGTAGCAATATATTTTTTGTTGCAAATCTCAAAACTTTTGTAATGATTTAAATTTGCTGGTAAAACATATGGTATCATTACAATATTACATAATACCAAGCGTCTATTTCAAAATTTGGAATTATATATCTGGAACAAGATGAAAGGGAAATGTGTATAAATGTGTTAAAAGAAATCAGTGAAAGTGACCTTTAAAAACAGGTGGTCTTTCTTTACAGGTTCAGTTAAGCTTCAGATATAGGTATTTTGCACATTAAAACAATAGGCCAACCAGTAAATTAACAGACCATAAAACTGCCATATTGTAGAACACTAGAAACTTTCATAGCACTTGTAATATCCTACATCTTGGAAATAATTCCTCTGTAAGACAACTTTTATCCTAACCGTTTGAATAAATAAGTTTCTCTTTTATTTTCATAATGCAAGGATTGACCTGCGGTACCAAAAACACTCATGTAATATACATGTAGCAGCTGATACCCCAACCATCACAATTACACCAAACAATCTCAGAAAAGAATTGGGACAGAGTTCGGCTTAACTTGATTAAGAGATAATCATCCCGGCGAGGAAACATATGGCTTGCAAACCCCTGGAAGACAATTATCACCGATCAGGCCTATAGAGGGCTGGGAGGTGAATGACCTTCCCATAACATCTCCATGTTAGCAAGCCCTATAAAATACAATTACAAAGCTCGTTTCACTTGGGAGATGGTTTGTGCAAATCTTCATTTTGACCTGTGGGCGGGCGGTCGGAAGAGGCGGGTCAACAAAGCAGCCCAGCGCCAGTGTGATTAATCTGGAGATATAGGGTCGGGATTAATTTATGAGGAGGATGTTCATTTCTCACCTTCTCCTTTTACAAAACTCTGTCTTTTTATTTTTCTTTAGATCTCTGTTTCTTTCACTGCTCTTTGTTCCAGTTTTATTTTATTTTCCTCTTTTCTCTTTTCATTTCCTGCTTCATATATCTTTCTCTTTCCATTCAAGACAAATATTACTAATTCACATTTATATTCATTTTCTCTTCAGTCACTTTCATTCCTTTTATGAACAACTTTCCAGCTTGCTTTCTCTTTCTCTCTCTCTCTCTCTCTCTCTCTCTCTCTCTCTCTATGTCTCCGTCTGTTTGTCTAACACTCTCTCTCTCTCTCTCTTTCTATCTCTACCTCTCCTTTCACAAAACTCTTTTGAGTGAAACATTAAAAAGAAACAAAGTCAAATTGTTGTCAACCTTTTCTGACAGCATTTGAATAGCATCAAATATCTGCTTTTACATTTGTAACTACCTAATTTATTTTTTATTTTAAAGGCATAATTGGACCACTTCCATTTCTTTGTAACACAGTTAACATATACATTTTAAGCAAAAGAAAGGGTATTTTTAAGGACAAACAAATGTCACAGAAAAATAAATCAATAATCCTAAATGCTCCTAATCTATATGGATCCCATATTTCAAGGCCCAAGGATCATCCCTTTCCGAGGGTCACTTGACACCACAAGACTTTGATATCCGCCATCTTGATTACTGGGATAAGGGTAAGCAACTGCAAGGCCGTTAGGAACCCTCTAGACAAATGACATTGAAACTATCTCTAAAGGGTCAAATCAATTTCACTATTAAAAGCACTTAAAAATTCAATTATCAACTCCAAAATTCCAAACTTGGCCTTTCCTACTTTCCTCCTCACTGGTGACAGCAGAGAAAATTAAGTCATCAACTTTTTCAAGACTCAACACAGCCCTTGTATGAACTACTTTCAAAAGACAAGTATCAAATCAAAGAAACGGTAACAGCATTTTTACCAAATAATGGACATCGAAAATTACTAAGATGCAGATATAATATTCACAAACTTCCTTGTTACATCTTGAAACAACCTCAGTAGTCCATAACATATCCAAGAATTAGAAGATGGTCACAGATTCCATTAAAGGCATACTTTACAGGGAGGTGATATAAACAAGAAACTGTACTGTAAGAAAAATCACCTATTTTGAAGATCATTTTTGTTTACACCTAAATTTTAAAAAATTAAAGAAGAAGAGCAACAAAGAAATAGAGGAACGTTGTGTAAAGGGGGGGGGGGGGGGGGGGGTGAGTAGTATTTCTGACTGCCCATTGCCTAATGCCCAGATATATGACCACTTTTATCAAGATATTGTGAGTAGAATTATGAGTCACCTTAGGCCATTTTTAGGTTACTAAGAAAACATACTCTTTCAACAAAGCGTTCATGACCGAATCACCTCACAGGCTTACATAAGTATAAAATTGGTATAACAAATTTGATAACTTATGAATTCAATAAACATTTACACACAGGAGACCTGGAATTAAAAATCATGGAATAAAATTATATGACTAAAACTTTTAAACTTGTAAACCTTTCATATGATTGTATCTATTTCAATTCAGGTGAAATTCATTTAACACAACATTCGAAGGACTTGGATTTCAGAAGAACATCCATGTAATGAGAACTAAACTAAAATATTTACTTTATGTGTGTGTGTGTTTAATCCTTGGACATTTTCTCTGAGAGAAAGCCTCGTTGAAACGAGCTGCTTTGAAATGTAGATCAATGTATGTGGTAAAAGTAATCTTGTCAACTCGTCGTCTACAAAATGTCATCCATATACTTCAAGCAGGTAAATGTCCGATAAACTTCATGGATACATTACCACAATACATCAATCTTGATGAAAGTCTGTGCGTACTGGAATTGGGGCAATGTTGGTGTTTTATAGTAGGGGAAAGGGAATAACAAATGCATCTGTACCAATAGGTGATTTGGCTAATGCATCACTGAATGGCCATTGCCCCTGTTTTATCCCTATAAATGTAATCTCAAGTATGTGCACGTTGCAGTAAAATTGCATTAGGAGAAGCTAGGTCATCAAGTTTTCTGCAAGGATGATCATATATTAGATGGGATATCTTTATAGTATCACAGAGTCTGTACGTTTAGAAGGGAGACACTCACTTGCAGAGATTCATCATTGGAGAATAATCTACATTGTTGGTACAACGCTTTATTGATACTTCAACAGAGACAAATTATGACAAAGACATACAAAGAAAAGGAGAACATAATAATTTGTTAAACTAAGTGCAAACGTTCATTCCTAAACTTGGAATTTGTCAAGTCTTGGCAAACATACTGGAGTGTCTGGTGACGTACACATCTCCATTTGCCGTCCATCTCCTCGACTTCTGCAAGAAAGCGCCAAGTTCAATAATTGAAATTTATGAACCATTGATGGGCACTGGGCTCACGTTAATGGACAAATAGGTTGCCATTTAATGATCGAACCTTCATGAAAATAGCCCTTCGTGTTCTGCCCAATTCTCTGTAAATTAGATATGTTACGGTTCGATCCCACTGACGTGCAATTTGGATGTGTACAACCATATCACTGCACAGTGCCCACACTTTCGTGTTCACACAGCCATTACACAAAAGTTAAAATTCTATGTATGGGACTACATAATGTTCTTCATTTCATCGACTTCAGGTTTGTGCATTGCAAACGCACACTTTAGCCAGTGGGAACAAAATATTGGTCGTCTGAAATTGCTACTTGGAGAATCCAGCCAAATGGCAATGGAGCATTAACGGTTACGGTTTTGGAAACAAACGTGATGCTTGCGAGCTTGAACATAATTGACTTTGATAACGGATATTAGTTTTATAGCTCTGCAATATGAGATGTTTCTGTCTTCTTGGTAATAGAGAGAATTTTAAAAGATCACACCTTCGGTGTCATTGAAGTTCATATATTCAGAAAAAATATCTTGCTATTCACAACATAGCATAGTTTTGATACACCTTGTTGAAAAGTATACTGGTGTTTAAAAACAAATGTGGTATGCATTCACCAAATTAAATAAAAGGAAAATTGATATAATCAGAAACTGCTTAAAAGTTACAACACAGATCATTTAGGTGTATATTGTATAGCATATACATTTTACATATCATTGCTTTACCTTAAAGGGATAATAGGGTAACTTTGCCTCAGATTCTAAAAAAATTCTGGATTAAGCTCATGCTGCAATGATAATTATAAACCTTTAGGTCAGTCAGGAATCCCATGACTTTTACAAGCCGATTGCCTGTCTAATTATCAAGATATTTATGATTGGAAATCGAAATTTCAAAAAACTGTTTTCCTATTAAACAATTTTTATAACACTACAGTCTATTGGGGAAAATGAGTATGGTAAAACCAGTCACTCACAGATTTTTTACTTTTTTGAGGCACTTCATGATCATTTGAAGCGCAATTTTTTAAGGGCTTCAATATTACACCATAATATCACAGATGCTGGCACGCTGATAACACGTAGGGCCATGCATATCTCAGATTTGGCAAATTGTTAAACAATGCATTTAAAAGAAAAATGGTTAATATTGAGTTGTTCGTAGCAGAGCTCATGCAGAGCTATCAGGTAAAGGGAAAATGTTCAGACACTTAGCATATGTCATCTTCTGTACTTTGTTTTACCAGACTGCTATGAAAGCATGTGCATGCTTGTAAGTTAGCAACCAGAGGATTGATGGTTTTAAGTCCTCTCAGAGGAACTTGGTAATGAGGATTAAGCCTTATCTTGTGTAAGAAATGTTGAGACTATATTGAAACTAGTGTCATAAACCTACCGCCTAATGGTCAATGAAATCACCTGCACGAACCGCAAGATATATAGGTTAACAGTCCCCACTCAACCTGAGGCAAACTGGCACTACTTAATGGGCAAATCTGAATACATGCTTGAAGAAAGAAAGAAAATTATTCTCCTACTTTTTGTGATAAAGGTGAGAATCTGGGCTACTCACATTTCTCCCGCTGCCAGCTCTTTCGACCTTCAGCGTACATTGTAAGTCATCACACAAAGCCTTGTCAGCAATGATACACAGGGAAAAACAGTGTGCTACTGGATGAGCAGGAATAGAGAGTGATAGAGAAAGGGAGAGCGAAAGGGAGAGAGAGAGAGAGGGAGAGAGAGAGAGAAAAGGAGAGAGAGAGAGAGAGAGAGAGAGAGATAGAATGTGAAGAAATCCACATTTATAAATGAACAGTGCAAGGTGAAGATAGACATCAGAAAAAAAGAGACATCTTTATCACATTTCAATAGATCTGTATCTCGCATCCACATACGCAATATATGTGACATTAGTAAGCGGGCTTTCATGTGGTGCTGAGAGCAAGTTGTACTATTATTAGATGAGGCATGGATGGCTTAACATGGTGGGTGAGGCCGGCGTAATATCATTGCTAACCATCCAAATTCCAATTAGAGCATAATTGTTACCATCGAGAGAGCTGGCGAGATGAAAAAAAAATGACATTTCAAATGTTTCAGGTAAAATGAATATAAAATGAGCAGTGCAATTCGTTCATTTCCTCTCTCAGCGCTAGAAAACCTTCTATTTAAAAGAGTGTAAAAAAATAGAAATGGTTTCTAAAGTTAACTGCTATAAAAAATACCATATTTAATTCATAAAAGAATAAATTGAGCATACCATTTAATAATTGACACCTTTTTTCCACTATTTTTCTTGAAAATGAAGAGGGAACACAGTTTCATTAAAGAGAAGGGAAGAAATAAAGAATGCAAAAACACACAGACAAGGGGATAACATTGACAGTCATGGAGATGGAAAAATAACAATATTTAGTTAAAGAGTAAAACTGAGTACACATTGAAAACAAATGTAAAACAATTATACATTAAACCCTATCAAGCATTTTTTTCATAACACTTTTTCCTTCAAATATTCACAAAATTTTGTGAAGCATAGCTCAAACATTTCCAGTTATTTCTAGATATTGTAATTTTAATGGAAAAAGTATCAAAATAATAAAAATGTATATAAAAACACAATGAAGCCAAGACAAGACCATTTAAACAAATTACCATTGAATACTTCAATACTTTTTTTGTTACAAATATTCTTCTAAAAGCAAATTAAATAGATAATAATAGAAGTAATCTTCCTCCTTAAAATTAAATCTAAGAAGATAAAAAGCTCCACAGATAGCTCTGTGCAGCCATTAAAACAAAAATCAATAAAATTTGTTCTGCCTTTCCTTTGGACAATTTTCTTGCCTTGACAATTCAATATAATATAAATCAAAACAATACAAATAGTGTGGGTGCCTCGATGCTCCCCTTTCATTCTTCTCTCCTTCTTCCTCTAGTGTTTCCTAGTTGACAAGATATTGAATCATGTAGGTGAATTGCTTGTCGCGTACAGCCTTTGTTTGGAAACCCAGGGGCAAAAAGCTAAACACAGCGTTATCCAAACTATAACAATTTGCCATGTGAAGATTGCAATCCAAATACATGGGCAAATCTTACTCCTGCAATTATGCATTCCAGTTCTTACAATCTGATTACAAAATATGAGTTGTTCCAATAATGTAATAACTATGAATGTCTTTGGCGCCTCATGTTTTTCATTCTACATGAATTGAATTCATTAATAGACTTGCTTGTTTTCATGAAAACATGTTACTTAGTACAGTTAGGAACCTCTCATTTGCAAGTTAATAGGAAAATAAAATAAAATTAGGTCACTAATTAGGAAGAGTACAAGTAAATACATTACAAAGGAAAAATGATAAATGTAAGGATAAATATTGTACAAATAATGCATGGGAATGAGTTTATTAAATGTCTGCATCTATGGTACAAAGCCGTTAACATTATACATGGATATATTAACATTATATATGTACATCTGCTGATAATCAAAATGTGTTTACATTGGTAAATCTTGAGATCTTTTAAACAATTACAATCCCCTTTATTTGTTTATAATGTGTATTTTTAATCATATACGGTTCTGTGTGTATATATTTTTTTTTGGGGGGGGGGATTTTTTCTTATTCTTTAAGGAAAAAATCGAGAAATTAAAGTGGGAGGGACAGATATGGGAGAGAGGGGGGGAGAAGGTGAGAGAGCAAGAGAGAGAGAGAGAGAGGGGGGAGAGAGAGAGAGAGAGAGAGAGGCCATGTAGAATGCCAAACAAAATGAAAAGAAATACCAGAATGATAAGAGAGGGAAAAAGAGACCAAGAGATAATAAGAAAAGTGAGAGAAAAAATAAGGAAACAAAGACAGCCTAATACACAGAGTCACAAGCAAGAAAAATTAAGCAAGAAAAATTAGGCAAAAAAAGATAAACGAAAGAAGAGGAAAGAAAAAATATAAAAGTGTATTTGTAAAAGTTAAAAGACTGTGTAAATAGACTTCTCAAAAGTTGTTCTTATTCTTGATCAAAATTCAACTGAACCCATAATGGTCAATAATGGTCAACAGAGGGCTCTGTTTCATTTCAAATGACCAGTTACTGTAGATAATAGAAGGGAAATTCAACCTCGATAGCAAACTACTTTAGAGGGATTCAGAAAAATCAGGGGGGAAATGAGAAAGTTATGAAGTTTTGAGAGTTTTAATCCAATAGGTATGGGCTCTTCCGATTGGTTGAATCGATAACGTCTCTGTGATGTAAGTGAGGAATTTCCCATTTAATCCAAACAAACAAAATAACTATAACAAAATTCAAACATTTATGAGTCAGCAGGGTCTGTTTTCTTTAGAGGACCTACTGTATGCTAGGAAAAATACCCAGAGATGAATGTTTTTGTACATGTCAAGCAGGAGAATTATCAGCAACTTTGTCACAATCCACTGATCGAACTGCCAATTTTTCAAACATTCACAACTTTCTAATTATTGGTCCGATTTATTTCAAACTTTCGCCATTCAGATTATCTTACTGTTCTGCTCTTATAAATGAATGTATTACAAGGAATGAATTGCCCTTTAATTACTGCCCCAAGAAATCCCCTTTATAGTGCTCTCGATAAAAAAATATTCTAAAAGACACCACAAACGTTATTCCTTTATATGTAAGAACAATTTTATATTGATTCAATTTACATAGAGGCACAATGGATGGGCGATGGCTGCGATCTCTGAATTTATAGTTCTATGCTCAGGAATTTGTTGGATCTTTTTTCATCATTCTTTTCTCAAATCATATGCCTATCATTTCACAATTGTCATTTTACTTATTTCTATATATTCACTGCCTGATAGACATGAAGAAGATTTATTAATGATGGTTGTGCTCACTCTTTTCATTAAAAAATTGAACAAATCTAAGCTTATAAAATATCATATACGTGACACAAATTTGTATGTAGGCTTAACATTTATATTGATTTTACGAATCCCATATCATCTGCTCCAAAGTGTGTATAATTATGTAAAATAATAAAATAATAATTTATATTCATAATGTTTGAACAAGACTATATATAGAATAAGAAACCAGTGAATCCAAATTCAATAATCATCATCATTATATCACCATCATCATGACCGTCATCCTTAACTTGGTTAACTGGTTATAACTATCTTCATCTTGTTCGATAATCATCCTCATCATTTTCAAAGTTCATCATCCTCATTCTCATATCATCATCACTGATCATCGTTACAACCAACAATCATCATAATCATCATCATCATCATCCTCATCATCATCGTCTTTTTCATACCACCATCACTTTCTCACAATCATCATGATCATTTTCAAACAATCATAATCCCTCTCCTCTCCTTGATTTTAGCTCTACATCAATTTGAAATTGCATGGAATTCTCCACAGGCCATTTTGCATGCCAATGCCTCGATGCCGATTGTTAGCAATGATGTCACATTTTGCAGTCGTACACGGCACCGTAGTCTGCACGAAATGCACATATACCAAGCAGTGCAAAGCATGCATGATGTGCGAGTTAGCGGGGAGCGAGCGGCTTGGTATTCCATCCCGATGGCCGGTGATGCGAGCCCGAAAAACGAAAACAAATACCACATCACGTTGAACTAGCCCTAGGATATAGAAATATATTTTACTACTTACAGCGTGAATGGTCGGTAAAGATGAGTTGACATCCAAGTCGTTTTTACTGATGATGATCTCATAAAAAAGGTAGATGGATCTTCACCTAGATAACCCTCGAAGTTGTTCAGCTTTTACATGTACCAGTGATCATGTTTGTAAACACAGCAATTGTCCTCTTCTAAAACAGTATACCGCCATCTTTAGCAAAAAGCCATACAATGTCCGATGTGAGTAGGTACAGGTGCAACTAAACTAATATTTGCAGAACCACCTTCGACGAAAAGTCATTATTATTTGGAAGGGTTTAGTAGAAAAGGCTTATCTAGTTGTGGCAAAGACTAAGTAATAACATTTGAACTATGACTAGCACCAATAACAATGTTTATACCTTGGTGATATTCAAATTGTTTATTGTTTATTAAACAAAACAATGATAATACATGTCATGGATGTCGATCCCGGGGGGGGGGGGATGGGGGGGATATATCCCCCCCCAATATTTCAGGTGGGGGGTGGCCTGTACAATCACCCCCCCCCCCCCAATAATTCACCATACAAAAATATTTTTAAAAAAATGAAGAGAAAAATTAATGATGAGAGTCCGATGAGAGTAGTTAATGGTTATTACTCGCAAGATGACCATCAATAAACACATTTTGCTATCTCATTTTCATAATACATACATATATACGAAGTATATGAGACAAGAATAAATTGAATTCTCGCTCATACGGCTTCATCAGGAATTGATGAATTTATTCAATTAGTTCAATCAGTGCGCCAAATGCAAAGACACAGCATCAAAAGCAACGAGCTAAATGTTAAGCGCGAAGCACAAAAGTAGCAATCTGCAATGCACATCAGACAATCCTGGACAGTGTAAACATAGATGAACTCTGTGATGAGATCGGAGACAAGGAGAAAGATTTTCGGACATTAGTATGACTTATAAAATAGTTCACTAGTTGTTATGTTGTTTCCGTTCACCCTTTTTAAAATTCACGTCATTGTATCTTTATTTTTAATTTTTTCACTCATTTCATTTCCTGATATTTCCTACAACATTTTTCATTTTTGGAGAAAGATTATTATGTCACAACTTATTTGTGTCACAACTTATTTGTGACACAATTTATTTTCAGTGGGGAAACTGAATTCAGACAAGGATTAATATAGAGAACAGTACAACGAATCGTCTTCTTTCTCTAATAATTTAGCGAACAGGGCAAAGCTGTTAGGGGGCAACTGAATTCAGACGTGGATTAAGAGTAATAATCAAATGAAACGTCAAAGTACACGATACAACTAATCGTCTTCTTTTACTAATAATTTAAAGAAACGTGAAAGCTTCCGCGCTACGCGCGGAATGGGCTAAAATGAATACAGACAAGGATTAATAGTAATAATTTATTAAAACATTAAAGCTAAATTCATGAATACAACATGATACAACAAATCGTCTTCTTTCTCTAATAATGTAATAAAATGTGAAAGCTTCCGCGCCTCGCGCAGGAATGGGCAAAAATGAATTCAGACAAGGATTAAGAGTCGAGAATGGTACATAGAATCGTCTTCTTTCTTTAATAATCTAATGAAACGTCAGAGCTTCCGCGCTACGCACGGGGGAAGGGGAACTTGATTCAAACAAGGATTAAGAGTCGAGAATGGTACATAGAATCGTCTTCTTTCTTTAATAATCTAATGAAACGTCAGAGCTTCCGCGCTACGCGCGGAGGAAGGGGAACTTGAAACAAGGATGAAGAGTCGAGAATGGTACATAGAATCGTCTTCTTTCTTTAATAATCTAATGAAACGTCAGAGCTTCCGCGCTACGCACGGGGGAAGGGGAACTTGATTCAAACAAGGATTAAGAGTCGAGAATGGTACATAGAATCGTCTTCTTTCTTTAATAATCTAATGAAACGTCAGAGCTTCCGCGCTACGCACGGGGGAAGGGGAACTTGATTCAAACAAGGATTAAGAGTCGAGAATGGTACATAGAATCGTCTTCTTTCTTTAATAATCTAATGAAACGTCAGAGCTTCCGCGCTACGCGCGGAGGAAGGGGAATTTGATTGAAACAAGGATTGAGAGTCGAGAACGGTCCAACGAATCGTCTTCTTTCTCTAATAATTTAGTGGAACGTCAAAGCTTCCGCGCTTTGCGCAGGGGGGGGGGGGGGGGCTCCCCCTCCCTGTACCCAACCCCCTAGGAACCGCGCTTCGCGTGCTCACTACCGCCCCCCCTAAAATTGAATCCTGGCTACGCGCTTGGGAGGGATGCAACTTGCCACACGCTTCTACCACTTTGGTTGCTTTGTTCCATTGCCGAAAATATTTTGGCACCTATCATCCCCCCAACCACGGATACAAATCGACACCCTTGATACATGTGATGTTTTTTTGGCACCAACAATGATGATTCAAAATTATGTTTTTAGTATGGTAAACATTCTTGATTGAAATATCTTGGTGAAAATAAAAGATGATTAGTTTAGTTCGGTTCAGTTTTTTTATTATCATATCGCACCCTCAGCTGAATTACATGACAATTTACAATCAAATTAAAAATAACATCACATTTCATTTCTAAACAACATATTTCATAATATAATGCATTTATATATTTAAAAAAAATATATTTATACAAAATAGATACTTAACATGTTATATAATTAACATTAGTTAATCTGAGAAGCATAAATACTTACATTTTTCTTAATCTATTTCTAGAAAAATTTCTTATGATAGCTCGTCTGTGGTTAAAGAAGTATTTGTGTATGTTTTGAACAGTAAGAACAAATATAATTCATGAATTTCATTAAAAGAAAGAAAAGAAAAGAAAATGTGGAATGAATACCTGAAACTGTTATCAAGAGCCATCTTTTTATACTTTTTATACCCGCCCCCCCCCCCATCATTATATTATATGGAGGGAGACTGTGTAACAATATACCTCAATGTTCGAGATGGGCTGGAGGCTAAATTAATTTTCCCGCGGGGGGGGGGGCATAACGAGATAGACTGATAGACTGGCCGAGCGAAAAAGAGAGCAAGAGAGATGAACAGAAACAGATGAACAGAAACATTGAATACAGAGAAAGAGAATAAGACAAAAAGACAGCGAGAGAAAGAGAGAGAGAGAGAGAGAGAGAGAGAGAGAGAGAGAGAGAGAGAGAGAGAGATATGCAGGGAATGGGAGTTGGAAGGCCAACACCACTTGTTAAAACTTCTGTCTCTAAAATTTCAATTTTCTTTAAAGGACCAATTTTATGGAATGAGTCACCTCCTAATGTTAAGCAAGCCCAACTCTGAATACATTTAAAAAGAGCTACAAACAATTACGTTTTTTGTGAATAGCATGTTATTAGTTGTACATGTATGCAATCAGATGTTCGATGTTAGTTGTTAGTTGTTAGGTGTAAGGTGTTAAGTTATATAGGTTAAAATTCTGTAATATGTCTTGATGGACCAGCACCGCATAAGACTTCTTTGTTCTTTCTTGCCGGATTCCTCACTCGTATATATATTTGTAGTATGTTTATCTTTCGTTATGTTATTTGTATGTTCTTTACTTATCTGTAAATATCAATGTTATAATTATTTTTATATGACGAATGGAATAAAAAAATGAATTGAAAAATGAATTGAATAACATATTACACTTTTTCATCAATTCTTTACAAAGTTGCGCAGTTTACAAGTCATCCGTATGCCTGTAAAAGAAAAGGAATGAAACTTTTGATCTTGTTCAATTTATAATTTGTTGTGGTTGTCTCTGTAACTGATTATTGTATTACTCTTATTGCTACAAAGTTCTTAGAGTCAAAATAGGCCTTCCTGTTTAAAGGGCAAGTCCATTAAAAATATAATCAACTTTAATGCAATAAAAGCAAAAATATCAGACAAACCGATCATAAAAAGTTTGAGCAAAATCGGAAACTAATAAGAAAGTTATGAATTTTTAATGACATGAAAAACTTTGAAAATCACAAGACAAACTGGCAACTCACTCATGGGTCTATGACATCATTCGACTCACTATCCACTAATTGTTTTCTTTATATTGATACTATAAGTTTCCAATTTTACGCCTAAAAATCTTATTTCATCACACCAGCATCCAAGTTATATTAATAGTTTTCAAAATTGATGCACTAATAAAGAGCAATTTTTCAGTTAAATCAAGAAAAATGTGAATTTTGATATTAAACTATGTATATGAAAAATCAATGATTGTGAATATACAATATTCAGAAAATAGAATCAATTCTTCAAAGTTCATTAAAGAGTTTTGTGAAATGCCATGCACGCAAAATGACGCAAATCGTATAACATGGGGAAATCAAGTTTTGGGAATAATAAGGAAAATAATGGGATACAAATAAATAAAGCAATTGATAAATAGTGAGGCAATGACGTCACAAACTGATAACCAAATTGACAAATTGTGTAGTGATTTTCTATTAAAGTTCCATAGTTTTTTTTTTTATACCTTAATAAAAATTCGTAACTTCCTCATTAGTTATCCGATTTCACTTTTAATTAGTTTTGGAGTGGACTTGGCCTTTAACGAATGAGAATATTTCAGAAAAGAGTTGGCATCAGTCGCAATCGTTTTGGGAAAATGGTTGGTATGGACTAGTTTCAAAAGTGGTATAGCGTCCTCTTGCATCGAAGCCAACCTTATGTATCATTCTCGAAAGAACTCTTTTGATCTCTTTTCTCGATCCGTCTCTCTGTCTCTCTCTGTCTCCCTCTCTCTCTCTCTCTCTCTCTCTCTCTCTCTCTCTCTCTCTCTCTCACTCTCTCCCTCTCTTTCTCTCTCTCTCTCTTTCTCTCTCTCTTCTTCCATCTCCCCCTCTCTCTCTCTTCTTTCTCATGTCTCCTTCCCCGCTTCATATTGCTCTTTCTCTCTCTCTCTCTCTCTTTCTCTCTCTCTCTCTCTCTCATTTCCCCTTGTTTCTCTCTGTCTGCTCTCCCTCTCGATCTCGGTCTTTCTGTATCTCTTCCCTCCAACATGATCCGTTACATTCAAAGTTCACTCTATCAGTTGGTTTAGCATTATGTTCCATGTCGCTTTCTTGCTTTTACCCGTATTGCATGTTGATATTGTTTCGAGTTTAGAAACAAAAATTGTAGGCTTATGATATTTCTTTTATGTTTTGATTGCCTTTCATTACATTTTTTTGTCTTCACCATGCAGTTACCCTTTACGACGATTATAAGCTTATTTAATATTTTCTTCATCACGTTTGCGAATAAGTATATCATCATAAGAATTACAAATATTATTTACGGCAGTTTTGATTATCGTTCGGTTGTCGTAAGATTTTATAAAAATTAAATTGTTATCACAATAACCATCATCATCATCACTATCATCATTAGCATCTTCATCATCATCATCATCATCATCATCATCACTATCATCATTAGCATCTTCATCATCATCATCATCATCATCATCATCATCATCATCACTATCATCATCATCATCATCACCACCACTGTTATTATCAACATCGCCATCCCAATCATGATTACCATCATCACGTCAAATATTACTAGTGTATGAACATTTTGATCATCTTCTTTTTCGTCATAGTCATTTTTGACACATTCCATTATTTCACAGCCCCCTTTTAATGATTACTACCGATATACAATTCCATGTCAATTGAATAATTAGTCCTCAAATATCAATATCGAAAATCGGTCATCTTTAGGGGTAGTAATATGTTTTATTTCAAGAGTATTATTATTTTCTGTTCAAAGATTTGTTTATAAAAAAAAGTTACTAAGTATGCATATTTTAAATTTTTATTTACTTTGTTTTGGATTTAATTTAACAAAAATCATAGCAATGAGAAGGAAAGCATATAGAAGAAAGGTGAATAGCACGAAGAAAAAAAATAGGATTGAGTTTAAAAAAAGAAGAGAAGAGGAATGTCGAAATGTAGATTAGCATGAGAAGAAAAAAAGTCATAAAAGGTCGTGTAAACAGGGAAAGCATGTGATCGCATATTCTAAGCAACTGAATGAAGACCTTTTGGTTGTTACAAGAATAAAATAAAAGAAACAAGATAACTGCTTTTCATCTGTCTGTCGCACTTTATTTCATGTTTTTGTCTCATACCCATAATATGATAGTATAGGAAGCAAAATAAAATATGAGTTTCTTCATAACATAACCGTGAATTCAATTAGTGATCAAAAAGAGCAATGGTTATTGTAAACGGTGGTAATAAATGAGTTAAAGCGCAACATAATTTGCTTTTTAAATTTTTTGACCATAACGTTGAGGTGTGATTTTTTCTTCTTCATAGAATATCATGATTATATAGGGCCTTTTTCAAGATAACTGTCTTCTCTGAATAAAAAAACATTACCCATTGCCTTTAAACATGTGAAACAAGACATTAAATGACAAACGAGGATTTGGACCATACATGAAATACTATAGTATATAATATTTTTACAAGGAGATATGCGAAAGACCCTTCTACATTTAACAAGATTTTACCCGTGTTATAATAGAGTTACAGTAGTATAGTGAGTTTTATGACTGATGGCTACCATTGCAATAAAATAACAATAATAATAATACATGGTAAGGTAATGTAATGATGCTATGTGGACAATAACTCTACCCGTTCATAACGTCAAATGCTGAACAGTGCCTATTGACTTTTTATGCATGTGGTTATGAATTGTTCGTACAAAATGCTCAAGAATATTCTGAATACGATGGAAATTATGATTATCATGGGTATCATTACCCCTCATTCTAAACAGATTAATATTTTCTTATCTTTTTCAGGCAGAATATTAACTTAGCAAATATGGACAAAGGTACTCTACAGGTGAACGCCATTATATACTCATAACGCCTTTCTTTAGTGTAATTCATCTAGGATCATACACTTTAAATAATAGTTATTAATTAGTTAAACATTTCGACTATAATGATAATCTGCGTGTCAAAAGATGCAACTGATACTATACATCGGCAAGAAAAATGGCTTGTGAGTAAAAAAAAAGCATAGTAAAAAACAAATCTCCATTAGATCATGGATTCATACTTCGTTAGGATTAGCATAAATAAAAACCAAAGAGCAAATATAAGCACAAAGATACTCGAGTCATTTAGCAGAAGGTTTCATGTCGACTTAATGAAGTTTTACTTATTATCTTTCCTGTCATAGTGTCCCAACACGTTACACTGAAAGTAATGATTCTACCTCATAATTACGTTTGTTTAGTGATTGTGAGAAATGGAACGACATTGTCATTAAAACACAACAACAAAACAAATCAAAAACCAATATTCCCCTTCCCAAAGATAGAAGTAGTAGAATAATATGAATACGGTCAAAAATGTTTAATTTACGTATATTCAGATGGAATTAAAAGTATATATTAACACCCCACATCATATCATTCATTTGCCAAAAAATAATAAGTGTATATTTGATTGTTGGATTTTCGGTCACAAAATTATGAACAACAAATAGGAGAATAGCAAATTAAACATGAATTGAAAGAAATATGAAACAAAAACATTGATTGTTCTGTATCAACACTTTGATAAATGCACGCAGCTGCAATAAATAACTTTTAGCATGAAACCATAAGAAACTATGATTAAAATCAGAAAGTGCATCGATTTGGCAATTTTCCTATACCAACAGATCATAAATGAAAAATATAATTATAATTAGTACAAACGTGACTTATTTGTAACTTAGGTCACGAGCACTCGTGTTTTTTTTCCTGTAAAAAATAACATGCTTTTCGATATACGGTGAGTATAATAAAGTTTGAGATACAATTTTTTTTTCGAGGCCTTTAAAATATAAATTTCATTTTTGAAAACGATATTTACATATTTACATAGAAACTGGGTGGTACTTAAAAAATCGCCTTAATATGTACACATTTTACAATAATTTCATATACAAAATACTATACAAACTTTAGCAATGAATTACCACACATAACTGACGAATCAATACATATGCATACTTCGATACAACAAAGACATAATTAGAACATGTAATTTGATAACGTTTGTCGAAAATTCCAGTTTTCTGAATTTGTATCTTCATAAATGACATCATGTTCTATTGAAAACAAAGAGTCGTATATCATTTAACGCACTTAATGCATGACGCAGATAGAATTTTAGAATCCCTGTCTCTTTAAATTTTACTTGTCTTTAGCTAAAACAACCTATAAAGCGCCAAGCTGTAGATAGGTTGCAAAGAAAAAGCTGTAGCAAGAGATCATTGAGTCAGATAAGATCCCTTTATTACTTAATACATGTAAAACTGCATTCATGATTCTAACCTGTTTCGCTCTTTAGTGCATTCTCTATCATTTCAAAAACACTTTGAGTTGCTTGAACGCTGCAAAAAAAAGCTGGGTTGTTACGAATACATTGCTGAAGAAACTATACAAACATACATTAATTTTGTTCATTAAAAATGTTCTCTAATATTCAAACATTGAAACATAATGTTAAAATAAAACAAAATGATACAGCAATTTTAGGCACTTACATGCATATGCAAATTTTTTTGTTGTCACATGTACATGTACAGATGATCATCGAAATAACTGAAAGAATATAGACCTATATAAGATAAGTTTTTTTGTTCATACATATAAATTCTATACAATATACATGTACCACAATTTGCGCGAATTTAGGACAGTACTTGGAAGATGTAGTTATTTTGTACAAAAGCACAGCAAGACAAGTTTGTTCAGAGGAGTTGCTCTCGCTCTCCCATTATCAGTGTCAATATTCCGATGAAAAACATTGTATATAGGAGAGACTTCTTCATGTGACTTGAGGACGTTCCCCTGCCTCCTTATTTTAACAATAATTCAGACCAGTTGTTCTCAGAGAGTAAACATTCTCAACAAGTTCTTGAACTTGATACAGCTGATGATGTCTTTGGTCCTGTTGACCATGCAACTTTCCTGGACAGCAGAATTCTCTAGTGACAATCCCGGTGTTGGTCATTGAAAGGACGTTGCAACCTTCAGGTCACAACTCGGCTGACACAAATTGATCCCAACAGTCTGTAATGCCAACAATTGACGAGGACAATGTCCATGAAATGAGTTTGCAGAACTCACTTAAGGCCTTGCAGACATTACCTCAAAGGATACAATGTGATCTTTTGAAGGCCAAAGATCGACACTGAAATGTTGACGGCATATCAAGAAGGAAACCATTGCTTCATGCATCCATTGTCTTTGAATTTATAACACAGTGACAGCTGTACAAGATCATCTAGATGCGAAAAATTGATGCTGTATCCTTTTCATCTTAAATGCTGTGATGGAGAATAGTGGTCAGTTGTTGCTTGCTAGCCTTGCCACATTATGTACGATCATCAAACAGAAACACGATGGTAGACAAGTACATAGTTCTACTTGGTTTCAAGTGTTTTTTTTAAATGGAGAATATCATGTCCGACTAACGAATCTGAACTGTGCAGGCCTGTCAGGAACGTTGGTGAGTCTGAAGATAAGTTCCATGTCTTCCTCATGGTGCCACTCAATCTTGAAGTTCTGAACGATCTGTAAGAAAAGAGAAATAAGAAATGAAGAAGATGAAATTTATTCATAAAATGACCAGACATTTTTCTTACTTGCAATCGGCTAATGAGGACATAATTTTTGAGAAATTCTTGCACATACTTTACTTTCCCCAGAGGCATGATAGACTGGACGTTAAAACATCAGTCTTGGGAATGGGATATATCCTGGATTGAAAAACCAGGTCAGTCTGCAAGTACTCCAGGAAATATGCTATTAAGCCTCATCACTGTCACTCCAATGTTCATGAAAGAAGTAGGTCTTGTAATTAAACCAGATTCCGATCTTTTCCCACGTCAAGGAAAGTAGAATCTTGCCTCAAATTATTCTTCAAACTGTCTCCAAACAAATGAACTAACATCACTTTTGCAAGAGAAATAATCATTGTCAGGTTTCTTTATACAGAGAAGCTTTGAAAGCAAAAGAGGCACTCCTAAAACGTGTGTTTCATATTTTGGCGGCAGCGGTGGGATATACACTGGACATTGCATTACAACCAAGATACATACCTTGATCAGCATGATGTAAAGGTCCTGTTCGGCCATCCGCCTGCCCGTGCACATCCTGGAACCATAACCGAAGGGAAGGATGAGATACGGGTCAATGTTCTCACACTCTGCATCGCCTCTCAGCCATCTCTCTGGTTTGAACTTCTCTGGTGAGGGGAAGTACTCTTCCATGAGACCCGCAATGCAGTGAATCCTCACAATGGTCTGATATAGAAAGACAAAATAGATGATTATTTTACTATATATTCTTTGACTATATATTCTCCATAGGCATGTTCTTCGATTTAATTCTGATTCAGTTCTTTCTTATTGATGCAGCTATTTAATTTTGTTATTCTATTTTATTCTATATTTTTGGAAGTAATTTTATCTGTCGTCTTCGCTCGAGATACTGATTGTGGTTAACCGAAGAGAATTGGTGTTCTCAAAATATCGATCTCCATTTTCCTTTCAAAAAGGATTTCACAGTATTTAGATCTTCACAATCATAATTATACAATCAATTTCGTATTTGTCATTCCACCTTATGCAGTAAATTTTAAAAGATATTTAATGATACTTACATCAGGAGGGATTCTGTAGCCAGCAAGAGCGATCTCTCTTGATGGTATCCTGTTTGTTCCATCAACAGTTGGGAAGACCCTGATAAACAAATTCAGAAAGAAATTACATCAATATAGTATTGTATCATCAACAAATCATTGAGTGAGTACTAATGGTAATTGAATACGAAGAGAACCTTTTGCTTTTAATTGTAAGCTGTACACTCATATTTTTAACATAATAAAATGCATAAAAACAAAAATGTAAAAATCAAATCATATGGGGGGGGGGGGGGGGTTAAGATCTGGTTATCTCTTTCACCATACCTCCCGAATATACTGGGTTCTCAGAATTCTTCTTTCAAGTTCAGGGTAACACAAACTTTTCTCAAACCATTAGTCAGTCTGGCGCCACCTAACGGGCGGACCAACATTACAAATATCGCCACAGTTCCTTACATGATCGCATCATCAAGAACTAAAAGTCAGAATCAAGGTAATTACCTGACAGTTTCTTTGATGCAGGCCTTGAGGTATGGAAGATTCTGTAACGACTGAGCCGTGATCTTTGTTCCTGGTGGGATGGCTTGGTTAATCTCTTGAAACACCCTCTCTTGGACCTCTGGGTTCTTAGCTAAGCAGTACAAGTTGAAAGCCAAGGTACTCGCCGTCTGCGAAGGGGAAAAGTGTTACAAACTCGATCAAAATTAATGATACAGTTACATCTGAATTAATTTTGTATTGATGGCGGATTTCATAAATAGTTCTTTATTGGATACCAAGTGTTTACCGTAAAGTGCTCTGAGTCAGGCCAATCTAAAGTATGATGTACGACAGCGTGCCCTTTGCTTTGGGGGCATGTGTAGCGGAACGGAAAGAGGAATACAAGGGCGTTTTATGGCACGGAAGCACTGCAGGACTCGTGGTCTCCCCTTCCCCAAATAAATGTTTTAGTCTTACCGTGTACTAACGACAGCGATTACATTCTCACTTGTGACAAAAACTCACCGTTTCAACTGCTGCGATCATGAGGTCGTTCATGAGGTCGCACAGGCTATCAATATCAAAGTCTCTCCTGGCTAGGAGGCATTCGAGGAAGGTTCCCTCTGATTCTGATTGAGTACTAGTCCCGACAGCTGACTTCATCCTATCTAGTGCTATTGTGGCATACTTTTTCGACATTCTGTGGAAAAATGGGAGAAATTCGTTTATTGACACGTTATTTTTATTGCGTATGTTAACGCCTGGTTTGCTTTTATCGTAATTTCTAATGCAATTAATATTATACTAAGTTACTAACTATATCCGATTCAGTCTTCAACTTGCCTTTGCATCTTTGCGTAAGTTTATAATACTTCCTTTCCAATCTTAGTTATATTTTATTAAAACAAAACATTATTTTGATGGAGATACTTAATAAGAACCGATTCTCCAAACTTGGAATCTTGCATCTATACAAGAATTACGCAAAAATTGTCCTGTTTTGTAAAAAGTTGACACTATTACAGCTCAAAGATTGTTCAAGCATTTTTGCTCGCCCTTATTCCTAATGGCAGCGAATTTGTATTCGGCACTCGAGTTCGCTTAAATCTTTTGACACACATTCGTATTACATCATAGCCATCTACCTAGCAAACTTAACATCACTATTATACATGCCACTAGCTTTAACTTTTGACCTAATTAAGTACGCCGGAAGTTCTTGATATCCAGGAGTTCGCCAAGGCGGTAATTTGGTTCCCGGAGACACAACAGGGGATATCTAATTACAAGTCAAACTAGACTCTATCAACACTATCAAAATTCATGCTGCACCCGCCGGGAAATTTACTTTTGCATGTTCCCGATACTGCGGAGGTTACATAGTCTCTAGGTACACCGTCTTATGTAATTTCATCGGAATATGTCAGTCGCTAGGAAAACTTAAACCAATCGCTCCACTTAACAGTTATTACTCACACTACTAAACTTGCATAAACGATTGATTTTTTGTCGTTTCGAATTAATTCTCACAAAGTGTGACACAGGACAGATAGAAGTAAAATTCACAGAGCGATTGGAGCACATCTTTAATCCCTTCTAATCAGAAAACAAGTGACAGTAGCGTTGAGTAACTACTGATAAAAGGGTATTTAATGTAGCAAAATTTGTAAGGTTTTAAAGCAACTTATGTTTAAGAAACATTTGTATTCATCAGACTCATATTTTTGTTCACGTGTTAATACCGTAAAATGAGACACTTCATTTTTTTCCACGCAATTTTAGCGGGAGATCCAAAGTCGCAGAACTTTCATGCCATGAAATGACTAAATTAGCATCTTGAAATTTCACAACTCGGGACAGTTCCTTGCCACATAATCGGCCGTCGTTAACAATGTGCACAACTTCTCGAAGGTTTTTGAATCAGCGATTATGAAGTCAAATTACCCGAAAAAGTAGTCCTGTGCTTCGGTGAACTTTGTCCATGCCTTGGTGGTGATGCCGAACTTCCAGAAGGGAAAGCTGAAGGTAAGGTCTTTGAGACTGTCAAAGAAGTTGGACACCGAGACGATCATATCTAAGGCCTCAGGGTTGTTATCAAGCCCGGTGTTCAGGCACCCCATCCTCGTGTCAAAGACGATGGCACATACGGCTGTATAGGAAAGGAGAGATGGATAAAAACACGTAATTTAATGAATGAGACTGATAAGAAAGAAACAAACAAATAACAAAAAAGGAGAAAGCAAGTTGGCAAGATCTGTTCACGGAATCTCTTTTTAGTATTAGTGATATTCCATTCTTATGTACGTTTTATGATGCATATCGCATATTTTCTACGCTTCTCAAGTCAAGTGCCGTCCAGTAATGCCGACACCAGTTCGCAGAGCTTTCACAAAATAAATCTGGCTAGGTAGCCTTTTGCAACACCTGGATGCATTGCCTATAAGTACAAACGTACAGGACAGAAATTTAAACCTTAAACATCTCTACTGTAAGTGAAGATAAGAATTCACTACAGAATGGTATTCCTTCTTTACAATTATGTCAATTCTCAAGATAAGTAATAGCAACAAGATAATAAAATCATGGCGACGCATCAATATCGATAAGAGGTACACGTACATTCTAGCGTCCACCTCTGCATTTTGTGGTTGAATTCCGGTACTTCTTGCGATTCGATGTCTTGCGTTTCCTTCATCAGTGTTACGAAGTCGTCTGCACACTCTTCCATGATGGGAATATAGGCGTACACACTCTGAGGCTTCATCAGAAGATGCTGGACAGGTTTGCGAAGCCTCTGCCACTCCTCGCCTTCTCTGTGTTCGGGACAAAACATAGCGTAAAAAACGTGAGCATGGGAAACACAATAATAACCATTAACGCATGTTTGTTAAACAATGATCATTAGATAATTGATTGCTGATAAGGGAAAGCCAAATCAGTATTGATACTGCTCTTTCTGCAGCTCTGTATTTACAAAACACCACGGATCGAACCCTGGATTCAACAGCCGTAAGGGTGACATCAGTGTAAGTGTAACTCTGTCGAGAGGCCGAAGGAACTTCACTTTAAGTTAAATAAATCAAGATTAAAGTCAGATGGTCGATTAGTTTCAAATCTATACCTAAAGAAAACTTCAAAAGCAAAAACTTCAAAGCAGCTTTGTACTCCAAGCACTAAATCCCCTTCTATTTTTGGGGTATGGTATGGTAAATCTGCTGAATGACGCACTTGGGGATTTAAACTGTGCTTGCTCTTCTGACCCTTTAATGCTATAATACTTTTCTATTTGTTTTTTAATGTGCCAGTTAGCATTATGACGGTGGTTCTTTCCTTGACATACATTCATTTTATAAAAGGAGAGAACTTGCAGAACTTTTAACAACTTACCACATATTACTAATTTAGATATACCCGACCCGATTACGTTTAAAAAAAGAGAACTAAGACCTCTGACTAACTTCCTTCGTTAAACCCAATTTTGGACAACAGCTTAAACCGAGCGTTGGGTTTAACTTTTAGTAGATAACGGGCCAAAAATGTAATATCACATATCCCATATCTTTGCAACTAAATGCAAGGTTACAAACATTCAAAAATTTCTTGCTATGCCGAGCAATAGTTTTGGAGAGAGGAAGAGGCTTCGTGGTTGACCTACGTGTTTGCCATGCCGATGTGTCTTTTCCGTGTCCTCCTATATTTGACCATGGCATCTATTGGTGTCCTCTTCGGACTCCTCCCCTCGTTTCTGAACAGCTCCCGGACGTCGGTGGGGTCGATAATGTGGACGTGGGTGACACCGGCCAGGGTTTCCTTGAAGATGGGGCCAAAGTTACGGAATCTGTCCACGGTGGCTTCATGCAGTTTGTCTAATTTGTAAGGGCCTGCATGGGTTCGGAACGACGTTGATTGCATTTAAAAATCACAAACTCATCACGCCATCGTACTTTTGAAACTTTTGAAACTTTTCACTTTGAATTCAAGGAAACCTAGAATTCTTCAATAATCTAATCTAATAATCACTGCAACAAGGTACAATGGAAACTTAACGAATGTTGTACTTTCTATAAGAATATACACGATATTATTTTGTGGGGCCAGTGTTTTTCAAAATTTTCGAAGCAGTTAATATTTTTTTGAATTTCACCTCTTACGATTAAAAAAAACCTCTAATGACTTATTTGCATATAATCAAGACTGCATCTATGAGGTAGAAAAGGACTAAATTATATGGATAATGTCTGACCGAATTGTAAGAATGTATTTTAAAATTAGGGAACAGAGCTGAGAGTTACTTACCCAAACCAGTGTAGTCGAAGAGTGAGCCGAAGAAAGGTACTCCTTTGGGACCTGGGATCTCATCGTAGGGCTTGGCGTCTTCCAGATGTTCTGACGTGACCATTGTACCGACATGTCTGTGCAGGATCTGTTGTGCCATTGACGCCATACGGCAGGCCGATGTCCGGCCGACGCTTGCTGGCAACATCTTCAAGAAGTTTGATCTGAAAAGACACAGATGAAGAAGATTCGTTATAATTTGGACGTAATCGAACAAGGTGGCTTGGATGAGAGTAGTCACAAAAATAAATCAACTTAATCTGTTTGTAATAAAGTATATTAACCATAATACATTAAAAACTTTTCATTGATAGAGGACATCTAAGGACATTCTGCATTCAAAGGTTGAATGTTCTCCGCCGAATGTTCAGATTAAAACAAGTTATTTTAGGAATTCAGCATTGCGCAAAATATTCCGATATGTTGGCTCAAGCGATTAAAATCTTAAAATAAATGTCAGGGATCTGGCTTGATACAATATGTACACACTCAGAGATCGCCGATGGAATTCAAGCTAATGGAGGCGATATGGCGTACGACAGACTCCATCTCCCAATGGTGGAATAGCTCTCCGCGTTATGAAATCTATGAAGCATACAGGAATGTGATAAAGAATATGAATCAACATTGCTGTTTACCTAAATAGACATTCCTTTAGCCGTAGTATAATGAACTCGCGGTTACTTACACCCTCTCTCACATACCTTACTCTTGAAGATCCATCTCTCTTCGCTCTCCTTCTCTCTCTCTCTCTCTCTCTTTCTCTCTCTTTCTCTCTCTCTTTCTCTCTCTCTTTCTTCAATTTTCTTTTTCTATCTTTTCTTCTACTCGATTGGTAATTTAGACGGCTTAACTGTGGGATTCATTTCACCGAACAAATAGTGTCCTCCACCTTTCCCTCAAGTTTCAAGTTCAGCCTTCGTTGGAAGCCGGGGTGATTGACTTGTTGCAGGAGGCGACGGGACCCAGGCCGAGCAATTTGTAAACACTTACTGAGAGGAAAATGGGACAGCGCACATTGGGACAGTTGAAATATGTAAGCGCTCCACCTCTTTCTCCCTCTTTTTCACACGCACACACATGCCCAACGCACACCCACCATCGCGCACATTCCTGGCGTTGCAGGAACGGTACTGGTTACACTCGACGGACGATACCTCAACACCTAGCTATTACACAAAAAAGGCAGAGGCATCATGAAATTCGAAATAAGTTGGAATATATATATATATATAAAGTGGTTGGACAGGAACATTGTAATATTTTTAAATCAGTATGTACGTAATACAACAAAGGACGAAGGGATTGTAGACCGAAAGTTTAATCCGATACTCACGGATTTTGGTACCTCAATATCCAGCTTGCAATTCCAGTGTCAGTGGACTGATGACTATGAGCATAAACCCTTGTAATAGATTTTATTACTAATAAAATGTGCTCACGTGATATCAAAGCAGCAAAATATGATCACAAAGCAATGTAAGTTTGACGTGCAATGCAGACTGACAAGGCTGTAATAAAAATCTGTTGCGTGCAATGGTAATTCATTTACTTCATTCTCTCCCTACTCATTCATCCCGACGTTTGCGACAAGAGGGGCGCTTTAAACCTGACTTTGAAAGAATCTTTCATCCAAACACCCGGCGGTATTCAACCATGAACAGAATCCCAAAAGCAAAAGAGAGGGGGAAAAAAGGCTCTGAATTATCCATCAAATCTGAGCGAAGAATGGAGAAAAAATACCATGGGTATAGAGTCTCTGTGACATGATTGACTTCAACTCCCTCTCATTGATTTATTGACCTACCAAAGAGGAGGTTCACTGACTCCACCAAGTACTAGTCTCAAGCCACCAGTCGCTTTTCAAACATCAAGAGATACTAACGACAATTAGACGAACATGTTGACGACGAGTGGTTCTTGGTTACTGGTGATGCAACTACGAGACCCGTTTAACAAAAAGGAAGAAGAAATAAAAAAATTGTCGTTGATGTGTTTATTGTGGTTGATGAAGTAAACAGCGGTTGCTGGCTAAGGAGTTTTCAAAAATGAAAACAAAATATGATGAAGTAAAGCCGAGCCTGACGCCACAGGCCAAAAAGCAGAAATTTTGGGAACGTGAAAGAATTTTTGCATAAAACAGAAGGTTCATCAAACTGCCTTTCTTGCTCTGGTTTGCTCTTCCACCATGTCGGAAGAGACCCTGATCGGAGCAAACACTAGGTACGGTTCTTGGGAGTTCAAGAGTTTAACTGCTGGTCGGATTAGATGACAAAGAAATGTATTTCTAGTTTGATAAATTAGTCGGGTTGCTGTGTAAAATTCCATACCTCGTGGCTGAATATTAAGCCGTTGAACAATCGAGGATTGCGGTTTCTTTGCTGAATTAATTTTTTCTATTTTGGTCGTAAATACTTGATAATCATAAGTTTTCAAAGCGCCGACGAAACAGGCTAATACATATGAAGGGGAAACAACAACTAGTTTTTCGCAATGTACGCCTTGGAACATATACTCAATACTCAATTTCTATGTGGAATCAAGTTTACTAAAACCTGCTAGCACAGATCCTAATCCCCAAGTGACGCAAAATGAACTATATACAGGTCTTATAACCTTACAGCAGTAAACATTGCACTAAAAATAAAATAGTTCAAACCTGAGGGCTCTATAAAAGCCGCATTGAGGGATTTTACTCACGTAAAATGGCGCTATTTATATGCAGTTCGTTTACTGAAAGTAACCCTGATCGCGCTTCTTTATTCTTTTCAGGCAAGACCAAGTTATCAAACTATAAGCAAAAATTGTTACTCAAAATCGAGTGACGATATTAGGATCAAACGAATAATTGCTACCGTAAGAACGAATTAAAAAGACTAACCCTAAACTCAAAATGCGCTGTAGTTTAAATTTCACCTTTGACAAACTATCAATTTCGCACTTTTAAGCATCATCCCTTAGAAGGGTAGCCGGTTGTAAACAATGGCTATCATATATTAACATACACGTGTTAGACTTTTAATTTTTTGATAAGAGACTACAGATTCATCTTCCCAAATAGAAATAAATACATGCTAAAACAAAGAAATAAGAAAAAAGTGTTTGTGAACTAGCTACACTACTGGAATAGTATCTCGTTTCTCGAGGAATGATCCTACGGACAATGACACTTGAATCTATTGGTTGACACATTGGCTCAGTCTAAACAAACGAAGCCCCGTTTCCCATCCTGAGTAAATATTTGATTTCGGTTCAATTGGAACGACTCAATAGTGCACACACTTCTGGGAAATTAAGTTTAGCCCTACATCACAATTTTGTATTCTCTCCAGTCAATGGCCTTCTAGAGCCAATATATATATCGCAACGTCTCTATTCTTCATCTCATATGTTTCTCAGTTTCTTCCTTAGTCTCCCAGGCATCTCGATATTAAAGAAAACAAAATTGTAAGCAGTGCGAGGATAAAAGCATACCATCGCAAGAGCGTAATACTCCTATGAAATCAGAACAAAACCAGTTACGAAAAATGGAGCTGTGAAGCATGATCCGGGCTGTCGGTAAATTTTTAAATCTTCAAGAATTTGGGAGCGTAAACGGTATTCCCGTTTGCTCCGTTAAGAGGCTAATCGCATAACCCATCGTAAACCCTTCTTTAAACCTCGACCGCATCACTCGAACGTTAGCTCGTTTCAGAAACGATGGTATTGCAAACACTAAAAACACACCAAACTGAACACAAACATCGAGATTTTCTATTTTATGAGGATAATTTACAGATTAAAAACAGAGTTTAAAAAGGGTGATTTTTTACATTTTGTTATACCCTCATGGAACACGAGATTCCTCTGAACACCTTCATGGCCGTCACTTGCTGCGAAAAACGACACCTCATATTTCATGGAGATAATTATATTCTCACTAAAAAAAATTTGAATACACAAGTTTCTCATTGTAAGGGAAACTAAACTCGGGTATACATTTGTCTACATATTTCGCTCACATTTTAATAACTGGTAATCAAAATTGCACAGAATATAAACCAGATGAGCATAAAATGCCTAAGGTACAGACTCAAAACAGAGCTTCCATCAACTTCTCCAATCAGGGAGAAGGCGGATGAGGAAGGCATCCTGAAATTTGATGTGCTAGAAAGATATAGGTCGCACTTGTCATCAGGGTAGCACAGTCAGTATAGGTGCAAGGTAAATACCCCAAGGGAAAGAAGACACCAAGCTTGTATCTGAGACGCTACCATCCCTAAGCTAATATCAATACAACTAGGCAAGGGTGAAGGTGCGAACGTAGGCTCTTATCTTCTGTTCCTGCGAGGAAGAAGCGAGGGGAGGGGCAAAAAGGGGGTTCAAGTGCTAGCATCTAGCTCCTATCCATCACCACGACACGACAGCTAATAAAACACGCAATCAAAATTAGAGAAGATGAATCTTATCAAAATGAAAACAATTCTTTTACTTTTGTTGTTTTCGTCTACGGTAGATCGAAACTCATTATTCTGGCTGTCCAATAAAATAAGTAGTGTTTTGCAGGCAAGATTATATTTCCATGAGAGGTTGATAAGGTTACTGATAACGTTGGGATAGCAAGTAACTCTAGTATTGTTACATCATACCTTACCCCTGCAAAACTCGATCAATCAATGCTCAACGGGTGGCTCCACTTTTTATTAAGATAAATATCTAGAACATAACATCCATAAGCAATTCACAAACGTTACTAACCTGAAATAATACATGACGTTTGAAGGAAAGATAATGTAGTTATTCACCGACTTTATGCTTATTACGTATTAATGTGTCTTCATACGATGTGAAGGGACTCACAACAAATCCAAGAACAGTCTATTTGCACTTCAGGTCTTAGGAAAGAAGATTTATTTCGTTTGTCAGTAAATCATGACGACTGTCCTTGCTTTACCAAACGGTCGGATCGATCCGATCCTCTAAACCTCTTGGACGATTTGGTACCTCTTGGAGTCAGGCCTTACTATATATGGGACAAATATGCACCTCTCATATTCTCCACACCAACACCAAGCATCATCAGCGAACCCCTCATCAGCAACAGCAGCATCGGAAGTAGCAGCAGCTCCAGCGGCGGCAAGGGACGATATGACATGACTGGAGTATTTAAGCCACCAATTAGCGCGGGACCCCACTTGTAAGGGGGTGGTTGGTATTAAGCTGTCACTGACACTTGGAATGCGACACGTTTCGACCATTCCCCTCCCGTTCTCCTCCGCCACGAGATGGTGCGTGACAGATTACCAGCACAACAAAAAAAGAAGAGGGAGATACGCGGGACCCCGTGCCAGAATATTCTAACATCCAGACGTCACGGAGTTCAAACGGCTATACTTATTCTCATTTATCAGGTAACAACTAAATGTTTGCCGACTGCATATCAAAAACTTAGACGAGACCTAAAATATTCACAGATCTCGCAGATTTTCACTTGTCCGTTTCGCCAGTTTCTAGCAAATTGACGAAGTGTTTCAAACTGCCCTGACTGCAGAACTGGAGATTGCAGCGCTGACAGAGTTCCCCTGATCTGTGCGAGCTGAAACCGACGAAGATTAATCACCATTTAACATGACCGGGTTCGGAATTTCAGATATCCCACCGCTAACTTGGCCCAGTTTAAGGTTAGCCGCACGTGGTTGGAATTCACATCTAGTTAACCCCTCTTAGGTACCCCCATTCCTGGATAAACCGGTGCTAGAAAAATGCTCATGAAGGATAAACCATCCATTTATAAAATTATCTCTTTGTAGTAGATTATGCCTTCGGAAATGTGTTCGCCGCGTGTGAATGTGTGCGTGTGTGCGTGTGTGTAACTTTCGCATACCACACCAAATTATGAATGGGCCACCCACAAGGGAATCAACACTTAGGGAGTCAATTCCTATATACACCCCATATAGGGTCAGCAGCATATCTCACTGCGGTTAAACCACGGTTTTCTTTGGAGAACTGCATCTCCGGACCGGCAGTGGGGAATCAGAAAGCGCGACGGATTGGTTTCCCGGTGGAGGCACTTTAAAACAATGACCCCAATACTCCTCCACTGATCCTACTTGCTCTGATTATGCAGTTCACTGTACTATGTCTCGGTGAGTTTGTCCAATTAGCTAATACGAAAAGGTAGTGGTACCTGCAAGGGAGAACTGCGCGTGAAGTGACAACCCGCGGCGAGAGATTTGACGATATTTTATTAGGCGATAGGAGGCACCATCGTTGCATACAATCGCCAAAATATTCATAAAAATTAATTCAATTCGGGTATTAGTACCGTATGAAAAAGATAAACATGTACCGAATCTCTACAGCACGTTATGGTGTATTAAGTATTACAAAATAAGTAAAATGAAATGTAGAGTGAAAGAAACAGCTTTATTGGTAAGGAAATTGTAAGGTTCTTCAATAGGCTTGAAAATAAATAACGCACACAATGGTGACATTTATGTGATAATATAAAGACACGTTTCATTCTGTATTCTCCGTCGGGAAAGTATATTTTGCTTTTTTTAGAGAGAGATTTAGTTTTCATAACAAAATGGTTTAAAGTGGACAATTATTATGCTTAACGTTGACATTGGCATTATAAATTTGAGGCAGAACATCTGTGATTAAAGAGAAAGTGTCAGAATAAACCTTCCTTTGTGTTTACTTTTCTCCCTATCTCTTTCATTCATCCCTTTATCAAATATAACTTACAGAGAAAAGATACTTCATGAACTGTCAAAGATAATATCCCACACCGCATGGACGTTCAACCCCTAATACCAATTTTAGTGGGGCCTCGATCAAATTATATTGATATTTAGAGTTCGGCAAATGAAATGTTACATGCTTCATTACAAACTGCCATTCACGAATACTTCCAACATTAACAACTTTCTCTGCAACGCGGAGAGTGTATCCCTAGTTCGCCGAACCTACGCTAAACAGAGAAATCTGGCGTTTGAAGTATTTGGCGCCACGGAGAAGACAGGAAAAATGACAGAGTGGGTCGGTGCACGTTCGAGGCAATAATTGACACTTTGCCTGCGTCTGAAAAGTCAGTCTACTTGGCAGCTGACAAAAGGCTGTGACGTGAATGAATGTGCACTCGTCAGTGTAACATAGCTTGTAATAGGCTCTCATTCGCATGCTAGCTGGCGACTGACACAAGTCAACGACCCCCACACGGAAGTAGATCGGCATGCACACGGGAGAAAGCTGTCTGTTTGAATTACTCGCACTACCCTCGTAAATGCCGTCAGTTCACTCCTCTTCTTGGGCTTGCAGCTCAACGTGAAGATCATTCTCAAGGGCTTCGTTCTCACTGCCGCTCATTTTATGCCATGATTGAACATTCATTCTAATGCAAACGTTCTTTTCATAAAAGAAATGTATGAAAAAAAGGGAAGATATAAAATTTATCTATTTAGAATAAACCATATTGTCACAATCACTTAATGAAAAGAGGTATGACAAAATAATGGGCAACAGTATTTATATATAATTTAATATATATATTTAAATACATATAATCTATTATCTATTTCGTAAAGGACAGACAGTAGGATTCAGTATCAAAGCATCTTTAGTGTCCACATAGAAGTGAAAATGAGCGCCCTTTAAAGGAAAACATGCTTTCAATAATATGGTTTTAACAAAAATACTTTTGAAAATACGGGTCGGCGTTTATCTCGGGAGGTTCTCGTGCTAGTTCTAAAGAAATTGCTTTTGACAGGCCAGAAGTTAAAACGGCTTGGAATTTAGGGGACTATGTCTATTGAATCATAGAAATTGATGGCGCGACTCGCATGGAAGTGACACTATCAGAGACAGTCAAATTATAGCCATGCAGCTCCAGGTCTCCCATGGGTGATTGATCTATCATTGATTTGTCAACAAAGTTTTTCTCTACCATTTGTCAAGTAATTACGTGCTCTGACACGGCCTGACAATAGAGCAAGAATAACAGTTCAATAGCTGGGTAAAGTGTTAAGATTCATTATAGAAAGAGAGAGGTTTTATGGGCAACGCCTCCATTAGAAGCACAGTAATGTTCGGAATCTTCCTTGGTCAATCTTACGTGAAGCGCATACCTTGGCAAAACATTCTAAGATAAATTCCCTGAGCGACCCAATTAGCACTCCCTGAAAGTAAAACCTGGCTTGGGTTTTTATGTTAACATTCATCGAACTCTCAAATATATCTGATGAATGCATGGCTAATTTCAGAACGTGGGTGGTATTTTTTCGCTTTACCATATGCTATTCAATCCCAAATGAAAAGGTATCATTACTGACAACCCATGGAAAGAAGGTGGGAATAGAAAGCAAACAAAATTCTTGAAAAGCCGAAGGACATAACTAAAGACATCTCCAGAAAAGAAAAAGAGAGAAGAGGACAGGACGAGACGCAGCTCTGACAGAAACCTTGTCTGGACTCCTCACCCACAAAAGAAAATAACCATTCGCGTTACTGCGGAAGAGCGGCACAAAGCGTGATCAAAATTCAAAACGATGCCCTGCAATTAATCATGTTATCATCCATGACTCGATGCCAATGTTTGCTGCCCGGGCAACAGGCAGGACAAACACGGCGTTTTCCAACGAACAGCTGACGAGGGAAAGTGACGTGACGTGGGAGCAGCGAAAAGAGAAGGAGCCCCTGAGCCTCAGATGCCAATGACCTTTCGGGAAGTCATTCGCCATGAGTCAATGACACTAGCCATTAAATGGTGGTCTTCTCCGATCAGTCTGATGACAAGAACCTGTTTAGAGTCGCTTTGAGAGATGACGAGAACAAGACTGACAGCCTCGTGTCGCATGGTACCGCTTTGCTAATTTGACAAAGCTGCAGAAAATATCGAAGCCGTGATGACTCTGAGTAATGTCAGGTTTGAAAGCGGGTAATAAGGGTCGACGGTTTACACCGACATGGAATGGTGTCACGTGAACAAATTGTAATGAACATGGAGGTCAATTATCAGGAATTTCCGTTAAAACAAAACGTAAATTCAGTATCACTCTCTGAAGTAATTTAATAGCTTGTTTGCTAAACATAACCCGACTTTGAATCTGAATGTACGTATTAACTTAACGACAGTTTTCTATAAAAAAAAAAAGGAGCCGGGAAAGATAAAGGCGAGTAGAGCTAATCATCACGCACGTGAGATAGCAGGGTTAATTTACAACCATTGGATGAGAAATTGGTTATTCTGGAGCGAGGATATGAAATGGCCTTTGATACAGGTGTGTGACACAGGCAAAGGTCAGGGAGGACAAAACACACAGGATATCACGAATGAATTGATTAGTAGGCAATCAAAGCTCACTTGAACTCCTAGGCTATGCATTCAGTCTGCTAGCATCCATAATTGATACATTTGTCATACACCTCTGGCATCAAAAGTGACAACTCTGTAAAACACTCCATGACTTCTATAGAAATGGATTCTGCAGAACTAGCTTATTGGATGAGGGCGACATCAAGGTGAAAGTGACCAGAAATCTATAGTCATCTGCATCTCTTTCTGACCTCTGTGCATTTTTAAGAAGACTACGACATGGAGTGACCGTAAATATGGGGCTAATATTTTGATTGATGGGGGCACGAAGATGTTCATTGACCTTTTCAACTGGAAGTGCTGTTGCCTGCTGGTAAAAGAGTGCCTCCCTGACGACGGCCTATTCACTACGGTGACAGTTAGCATGCCTAGCATATCACACGACTATTCTTAGGCACCGAGAAGGGTACCATATCCTTATCCTACATCCAGGCACTTCGGATTGCACTGGGTTTCCTTTACACAATTGCTATCAATTACCATTCCAAGTATTCATTTCATTGACCCCACTAAAATGAAGGAATAAAGCGCCCTGTCCAGAGTAAAAAAGTTTGCTATCTTCTTTAGATCGAAAACTATTATGACGACAAATACAGAATAACGGTATCAAGTTGTACAAATAATATGAATGGTACCATTTCGGAACGGACTATGATCTCTTCCAGTGTTAATAGAATTTACAAACTGTGAAAATACATCTTGTGAATCTCACTGAAATCAGACATGAATAGTACAATGATGAGGTGTGGTTAATAAGGAGAGCGCGGGAATTGTTCATGTTTTATTCGGTAACGGTGACGTGAGAATTCTTGGTCCGTGACGTGTATCGAGGCATTCTTCATCCTAAGCTCCAAACCTCAATCTCTTCACGTCATTTTAAACCAAAGTTGAACAGTTGCCAACTGCGTTTCATCAGTGGTGTATGATGTTCATTTTGATGGCTTTATAAAGAGTACTTTGCTCCGCTCGGCTCCTATATCCTTTCTAAGAAAAAGCGTAAGAATGTTAAAGAGACGGTTGAGTTCTGGAAAAGGTACAGAATAATATGTTAGCTTTCCTATTCTGTTTTAAGTAAGTTTATAAAACTAATATAAAAGAAATGTCTCCTGAAAAGAATTGCTCTTCATAATTCCCTCATGTTCGACATAATTACGAGATAAAACAGTACATGTACATCTAAAAAGTTTTGAACTTTCATGCCATATGACTTCGTGCGTGGTCCCATTATGCTCATTTCTGTGTGCAGTTCACATTGTGAATGCGACTTTCAGCAAGATTAGGCCAATTTCTTGTCATTTCAGTGATTCCAAAATATCACAGCACACACCTATTATCTTGTACTACATAATCAATCTGTCCCAATAGCTTCCACAATTATTCTTTCACGATGCAAATCGCATGACCAGAAGTCATCTTCATTATTAAGACATCTCGGCATGTTGCGTTCTGAACTCATGGGGGATTGTCTCCCGATGACCGATAAACGGGTGATCCCTTGACAGATCTTTAGCATCTGTAATGAGGCCATGTGTGATCCATACGTGTAGTCTGCGTGGGTGTCCTGCTAATTCAGATCGTAACATGACTAGGAAAACCAATGACGTGAACATTTCCCTCCCATTAAAAAGACGAAAGATGAAAGCCCAAGAAACTAAATTATTATTTTAGAAATAAAAAAGGCCACATACATTTTTGTAAATGCCATTCAAATTCCGATTTCCGTAAGTAAAGGTTATTTTGAAATGAGTGAACTGCATAGGAGAATCAGTGTCCTAGAAATGCATGCGCTATAAATTAAATCAGGAAACGAGTGACAGAGAGGTCGCTCCCTTAGTATGCATGTCTAAATACTACGGGGGGGGGGGGGTGATAATAACGGTTGTTTAAAACTTGAGGGTAGATTAACAAATTGTTATCGAAGCCATTTTTATTTCAATCCCCTGAAAAGGCCAATGTTTCAATAATTAGAACACGAGAGACGCTATTCACTTTCCATTAGAAAATTGTATATATTCCAGGAAAAGATAAAGTGAATAGTTTGAAAGAGATGAATGAGATCACACCGAGACACACGGAAGATATCTTCCCGCCCTTGTGAAAGCCCGTAATCTTGAAGATGATATTATTAGGTCACCATCTTACTAGGTAAGTCGGAGAAAAGGTTAGCTCGAGGATACTTATCTTTACGCTCCCATAACTTCGTGGATAAATGCTAGGAGGTATATTCTCAAAGGATGATGGGTAAGAAAGAGAGAGAGAGTGGGTGAGAGAGAAGCGAAAAAGAGAAAGAGAGCCTGATGGGACTAGACGATCGGAAGGGGGCACGAGAGATGGTGTCTAAGTAAGAGATAGAGAGAGAGAGAGAGAGGGGAAAGAAAGAGAGAGGGTAGATAGCTGTTTACGTGCACGTCTTATGAAGATGTGAGAGGAATAAAGTGATTTAGTGTTTAGTGGTGATTTCAAAGACCACATCCATATCAGACGCTCCGTAGTAGAGGATATTGTAAACTTGTGGGTTGAGAATGATGGACAGCAATATAGAATTAATGGAAGAATGGAAGATGAGAGAGACGTGGATAGACAGAGAGAGAGAGAGAGAGCGAGAAAGAAAGGAATGGAGAGGGTGAGGGTCAATGTATGTATGTGTTTGGAGGGTAGGGGTTCAGGTGAGAACGGAAGAAAGGAAGAGGTCATCCGAGGTGAATAAGTGACCTCAAATCGCAGGATTGCTTAACACGGTCAGCGCGCTAATTGGAACGCTGCTCGGGGCCATGTAGTGCAGTGTGAAATATTGTCCACTCGATGAAAAGTATGATGATGGCATGCATTGCATCCATTCAAGTTCATTCTACAATGGAGCCTCCGATTCAGCAACAACAGAAAAAAGCTTCTTCTACGAATGTCAAGAACAAGACAATGATGCATCGTCACGTACGTTGCATAAATCTACATTCCCACTTTGCATAAAAGCGACACTAAACCTCCCATTCTTTTAGGTTTTTAGTAAAATTATACAAACCACGGACAATATTTTCGACGAAGCCACATTTTCAATGACAATGGACCATAAGGTGGTAATTCGTTCTGCGACGGCTAAATCCCAGTCGAGGGAGGACCCTTCCAAACGCCTTCATCAACTTGAGAGAGTGTAGCACTTGAACCTACCTTTCCCCGATTGTTCCAGATAAGAAGTATACACTGTCCGCTTGCTTTAAGCAGAGTATTTCTCTTGTAAATTGTCTTTTCCAATGCATTCCGTGTCCGTAGAGAACAGTTTGTGTATCAGGCAGGACAGCTAAGGTTAAGTCTGAATTATTGGGCGGAAGAAATGCCGAGTTCCAGGAAAAGCCTTGCTTTGATAGCTACCGTGGTCACCGGGCGCCATTATTAAAACGGGTTGTTTGGCATGCGGTGTTGGACGTGAGCTATCGGCTTCCCTATACAAATTAGGTGTACTTGCCGGTGGGGGAAGAGTGGTGGCATCTGGAAATTTTCTTCAGGATCAGAATTTTGCTTTGAGGCATATATGCGATTAGGTGCGTTAATATGCTGTATTACAGGGCAAAAGCGTGCTCACACATATCAATGCAAGTTATAATTCTTGAAAAATCCACCACAGCATTAAAAGCATAAAAGAGAAAGTTAGGCCCTTTTCGAATTTTCCCTATGAAATTCCCTATGAAAGGGCCGAATATATTAAATTTGCAAAGGCATTCAGCAATTACAATTTATTATTTAACAACTCATCTCTTCCATCTTCTCGTACTCATTTGTGACGATGCATGCACAATTCTAGAAAAGCAATTTAGTTTATGAATTGGGCCTAAAATTTGACTTTGAGGCAATTAATCTTATAGTTAGACATCTTGTTCGTCCCGATATGATTAATGAAAATGTCATCAAATAATATCCACATAGTGAAGGTATATATGCCAAAGCATTGATGTAGATCCCTTCGTAATTCAAAATCGCTGCAAAAGTACGATTCTATTCCGAGGACTCATGACATATCTAAAGCATCCCGCTGACACAACTCATCAACTGCCTGCCAATTTCGCACCATCTCATCAGTGGAGGAAACCAGTATAAACACTGGGATAAGAGACAAGCGAGGAAACATCAACTGTCAGTGATGGATGGCTTCTAAACAGGAGGAAGGTTTTCGGATAATAACGAAAATTAAAATTGCACAAGATCCAAGGAATTTATTACAAAATATACAAAATATTCTTGCTAAGTACTATTTATTTAATTTGATGAGGCTTCTAGGCGAGCACGAAAGAGAGATACAAAAAGACAGGGTGTATGTCGGAACTACAAGTGTATACTGTCCCGTCCAAAACGTTTTACCTTTATTTTCGTATTTTCTCATGAGTATTACAAAATATATATTATTCAGAATATTTGTGGGCAGTCTCTCTAAAATTCAGTTTCAATGATAATAAAATACAATTGTGGAGAAGATAGACTCTCAGCCAAATAAAGAATAAAAACATTGTGTAAAAAAGAAGAACTTGTATTTAATCATTAGGAATATGTCTGGTTCATGTGACCACAATAGATCAACGTATATTCAATCACGGACAAAAAGGGCAAGGTTTACGCAACGACTCTTACCAATACTATTAATCAATCTTCAAACACAAAATAAAGAAACTCGCCTCAAAATGCAGAAAAACGATCACTAAATAGAAGCTTAGGGTTTTCTTGTTAAATTTTGAACTAAACCTCAAGAATGTTAAGACTTGATAGAAGGCGCTCGGTGATGATGCAATACGTTTCCGTTCAATGCTTCGGTGGCTTTCTTTGACAACTAACTTTACAAAAGTCAACTAACTTTCGTGTAATTAGCCATCACATGTTTTTAAAAAGTATGCGTTCTCTATAGCTGTGAAAATGCTGGGGGCGGCTCCCTTTGGAAAGCTCCAACGAGCATTAAAAGATCTGTAGTGAATTAAAAATATGTTTTCCAAAAGGTAAGCAAAGAAGAGATAATGTGAAAAGAAGGCATTTTATTTACAGTCTACTTATCACGCTAAAAGATACTGACCGGTCTTTTCAGAACATTAGTTTCATAAATTTGAATTGTCCCATCCAACTTTCCAAAATCATCAACAATAACAACAAAGAAACATCGAAAAAATTATCTTTTTTGAAAGAGTAGGCCTACATATTGAGTGCTTAGCAGCCCAGAGAAACTGTTGTCTTCGAAAAATTGCGCATCATCAGGGTGCGATGGCGGTCTTGGGGGTACAAATATATCAAGATGAATATAATAGTGTTGAGATTGAGAAAGAGAAAGCCGCGGAACCCGAAAATATAAATATCATGCTTCTTTATTGCCCAGCCGTTTGATATTGATCGGCCAGATAACACGTCAACCTATTTTCTTGGTCGGATGCCCTTGACAATCGAACTCCATAGGCCGATATAGCATCACCCTCATCAAAAATCAATCCCTTGTTTAAGTCGGAGATTGAACGGTTCGTAGTAACGGGGTCAGGCAGCGGTCATGTACATGTAAGCATCAATTTTTAAAATGGCTCCTCCTTGATTGAGCGACTGCTGGTACAGTGGCCTTTAGTCTGTGGTTTCAAACCATATGCCAACATTTCTAATGACAGAAATGATAGCAATAGGAGCATAGAATATGGAGAAATTAATTGCCATCACGAGTAAAACCTCGCATCATGCACATTCAGGCTCAAATGTGCACAGGCGTAAATTCCACGAAATTTGAAGGCCTGTGACAGCAATTTATAACTACCAAATACAAATAAAGCAAAGACATAAGTGAATAATCATGAAACATGCCATGTACAATCACTTCTGCTGGAATGTGATTTCCAATTCAAGACTCATAAATCATCTTCTCGTGCAAAATGAAATAAAAACACATGGCCATTGTTCTCCAGGTAAACGAACTTGAGGATCGCTCATGATTGCCACCCTGTTTGTCTGAGTATGGCGTGTATTATGTTGAGGGGTCATCCAAAGTTGGATGGCGTACAGGGCTTTTGGGATTCGGAGAAGCAAGAGAGTTGGTGATGAACTACCGGTACTGATGTTGTCAGTTCCCATTATCATCATTCCCATTCTGCTTGGTAACACTGATATCTCTGCTACGGAAAGCACGCGCGCTTTCTACTCTATAAAGCTGGCGACGCCGTTTCCCATAGGATGTCTCCAAACAAAGTTTGCGTTCTAGTACCTATTTTAATGGCTTTAGGTGATCTAATGAAGATCGGGTGTGAGGCAAGAACTAGGTCATAGTCTAACGTTTGATGAATAATCTAAAACAATGTAAAACACTTTTCAGTTCACTTCATAACTTGCCTTATATCGGAAGTTTAACGGTTCGTATGTTCTTTGCTTACCATATAAACTTACCAGGTAAATCGAAATTCAATTGAATTAAAACATTTCTATTTTTCTTACGTCATGTTTTTAATATTCGTCATCGAAGAGAAACCTAAATACTCAGTCTGCTGAATGATGTGAAATAATTATGTAAGACTCATATTTTTTCGGAGCACACATATTATCTTTTTATGATACACTATGTACATCTTCATCACCTGCCTTTCGAGTTGGAATACGTCTCAGAAAGGACACGCGTATAGCGCCCTTCCTCTTTTCTTCCACAGTATTGTCTCTCCTCTCTCCTTTTCCCCTCTTCCTCTCTCTATTTCTCCCTTCCTCTCTCTCTATTTCTCCCTTGATTCATGTCAAGTTAACGTTCCTCTTCATCAATCTGTCATCGGGTCAATTATTGAGAGGGAAACCAATAGGAGAGAATGAGAGGCACTGCCCTGGAGAGCGTTCGCCTTACACCGTGCCATGTCCCTTGGAGCGAGCTCCGAACAGCCCCGAGTTACAGGAGGTTACGACAGGCAATTCCTTCTCTTTATCGCTTCAAAGATGACAAAGGTTCTCGTAAAGACTGCGTAACATGAAAAGCATGTTTCCTGACATAATTATCCTCTTCCAAAGTCAAATCGCCTTGTATTCATTTTGTTCCTGAAGCTCCCGATCTTCCTTTGCTGGTCACTGAATGCAAAGTAAGGGGCCTACTCTAGCTGCCGAGCGTGAAGAGAAGGGTGATTCACACCGTGCTTTCGGCATGGAGGCCCGGCGAGAGACATTTTGAGGGAGATTGGGGAGCTTGCCGAACTTTTATATTGTATTATACTTTCGATATACTTACAATACAAGAACATATTAGGAAGTAAATCGTACGTAAAATAATACATTAATTAAATATGTATATCGTTAGAAATTAAATGGTGATTTTTCTTTTTTCTCAAGTAGTATTACATCAAAATTTAAATTAAAATAAATTAATGAGCTGGAAAAGTCTATCGAATTGCCTAGCTTGAATTTTCGAAAGTATTTGCAACCACGCACCCTTAGCAACCCCCTCCCCCCAAAAAATAGTTTAATAGGGTTAAAGCCTGAAGGTTTCGAGACAACATGACTTTCTTTGATGCTTTGGGATTCGGGCTTTTCCGTTACGGAAACCCACCCTCCCCCTTCCGAACTAGGTCAATCGTGGGGTTCTTGCCCTAGCCCAGACAGATGGGCTACATCAACGAGGGCGGGAGGGTAGGAAGGGAGGGTAGGAAGGGGGGGGGGGCTGAGGAAGACTGTGGATTCAAACCAGCACTCCAAAGCAAACGAGTAATTGAATTATCTTTGTCAGGGCACCATTATGTCTTAGCCGACACACTTTATTTTTCCTGATCGCACCAAGTACATCATTTTGGCAGGAAAAGCACTAAAGAACCACATCGCGATTTGATCATCATTCCCAGTAATGTCTCTCTCGAAGTACACCACAGTGGCGGCAACTCGGTTATATGCATCATTGTAGGTACTTTGTCTGGCATTAATGCATGCCAATCTGACGCTTATTACATGACAATCAAGTACTCGTAAAAAATATTAATACAATATTATATTATCATAAACCTTTACCGTCTTTTCGTATGTAAAGGTCAAGACCATTTAGTAATGAAGATTCTGATCAATGAAGTGTTGCCGCCACTGTGCTGTGTAAAACTTGCATAGCCTATATCCCTTTTTTTGTTCCTCAATACAAGGCTCACAGGTGAAAACATTGAGGCCAATAACCGCCAGAATGTGGTCGTCAAGAACTGTACAAATCAACTCAATGATTAAGTGAACCAGTTCGTGAAAAATCGAATAAATCAAAAGAGACTACGACTAAATAGAGTACACACGGCAAAATAAGCGAACATCGGCTAGTCATGCGACTCACGTGTCGTTGCACTCTTTAAATGAACCGTTTTCCCCCTTCGTTTTATCAAAATGTTCTTGCCCTAGGCTAGTTTTGCTTTTGGTGCTTGATTGCACGCAAATGCAGACACACTGGTTTAATGTTTAATGTTCTGGAACTAGGTCTAAACAACAAAGCATGAAGGGAAGTTCTTCTCTATCCCTTTTCACCACCCAAATCAAGCATGTAACTTGCGAATAACATAAACATGATATAGTGAACGAGGGAGAAAGACGGGGAGAAACAAAATAGAAAGCAATGGAGAGAGAGAGAGAGAGAGAGAATTCAACCGATTCACACATAACTTGTAATTTCTTCTTCCTTTCTTACAACACATTGTCGTGGTCAAATCAGCATTAGATGATGGAAAATTAATAGGCCTATAGAAATGTAAATGTCCCCCTTATCACCGTATGCATTTTGTTTGGTTGTGGATTAATCAATGTATTTCCGATTTGTGGATTCAAACATAACTGTAGCCTTTATTAGGCAGGTTATGACAATTATACGAAAACACAATTTATATTGCATTTGTTTATAGGATTATTCATAGGCCTAGATATTTCTTTCAAGAAAGAATAAGTAGAAACTATAGTTTTGTTGAGCATTTTTTTCTTGATCACTGAAAGTATTTTTCTTTACTATAAATAGTCCACCTTGCCCAGTGAAAATGGAAAACATTTGGTGAATTAAAAAAAATACATTTAGAGACATTACCAAGACAGTAATTTTGTTGTCAAAATATAGTAGTTAGTACTGGACACTCAGTTTTTCCTACTAAAGTCGCAAGTCATTTTTTTTCTAAAGTATTGCAATTTCTTACCGTCAAACTGTGGAAGCTGTCGAAAATAAATTCAGGAACAATCAAGGGCAGACTCAATTCAAACCGTCAAATTGATTTCAAAGGCCATTGAAATGATGATAAAATGGCATTGCACGTGCTTCTTCAGATGATTAATGTGTCCGCGTGTTGCACAAATATGTTCTTCTCAGAGTTATTCTGCTTATATTCAAACAAAGGCTGATCGGCAATGCTTGAAACTGTTTTTGAATAAGTTATTGTCATTTAGTATCAATAACGATCTTCAAACTTCGAAGTATACAGTGGATCTGAATAATGAGGTATATGTTTTTCTTCTTCTGATGACAGAGAAATCTCCAGGTATATTCCACACCACTGCACCTGTTAAAGACCCTGGGTATTACCCCGCAAAACAAACTGTTAAAGATCCGCAAGTCCAATCCCAATGCGAGTGGCCAACTCTCCTAATAGGCGTTCCAGAAAGGCAGAGATATAGCAATAATGCGTGATGAACAAGTTGAATACAGAGAGCCCCTGATCCGCACCTCCTTACCGTAGCACGACCTTATCACTTCTGAAGACCGGCTTTTACCACCCACAACCCCTCGACAGGATACTCCCCTAAACAGATGTACGTAGTAGCATGATTGTCAGTTTACGATCAATTACCCAGTGGCGAACCCACTCTTTTAAAACGGTCAATGAACCAGCCTTCCTGTGTTCCGTGCAGTATCCCTGTCTACATAAAAGGCTAGGGCTAATGCCCTGTGATTATCGCCCTGATGAATAACAATGTATGATCCGAAGTGGCTTGGCCCACCATTCTTTCCTCTTTTTTTCATTCATTACCAGTCCCCCTTCTTCATTCATTCATTCATACAGACAAATGCTTCTTCTCTCTCCCACTCCCCCTCTCTCTCTCGGAAACAAGCTCTATGGTAGCCCGCTCAAGCGTGGACTGATAAATAGTAGACCTACAGAAGAAGAAAAAGACGGGGAGCCAGAATAGAATAGCCGTAAACTATTCTGAGAATAATAGCATCCCCACACATTTATCTTCTTCTTTTACTATTTTGACGTCACGTAGACAATGGATGAAATAAGAAAACGTAATGGAAAAACTATCCAGATCGTAAACAACGTCAACATTAGTCATAAGAAGTCGTGATTTATGTAGAATTTCAAGAATGTATTCAATGTTGATTTCAGGAGCAAGAGGTCAGTCACCGATTATTAGTCATTTAATCTTAATTGCAACACTGCACAGATAAATACTTCTTCAAAACCATTTGGATATAACCGAGATAAGATACAGATAAAGATTGTGAAATATACTGAAGGTCAGTTAATCGAAGCCTTTGGCTTCTATTATGATGCCCAATGATATTAACCCACCGAGATAATGTGAGTATCATTATGCCAACTATGTTGTTTAGCCTATTTGTATGTCAAAACATGCAAATATAATAATAACCATTCATATCTCCCTCCCGCAAATCAGTTTCAAGACCCTAAACGTCCCCTTGCACTAAAAATAAAGTCATAGCAATTGCTCGAAAACAATTACCAACCAGTGAGAATTTAAGCATTTACATGTATTTATTCTTTCTCAAATATGAATTATGTGACCTGTGCGCCATATTAATAAGCTTCCACATTTTTCCGCCTTACTTTCATGCTGTATGTTGACTTAGATTCCACTTACATTGTCTATATGGCTAGCCTACACATAAGTACACGTGTACCCTAGTCTCTACCAAACAGACTTTATACGTTGAGGAGCAGGAGCGGATCCCAGCATTATCATGCGTTTGTGGGTGGAAGACCCACTTGGCGCCTTCGCCAATGCGTTGCATTGTCTATATCCTTTGGGGGTACCGAATCGCATTATCAATACCCCGATAGGACACACATGACAGGTAGAGGTATGTTGCCATTGGGTTCAAATAGTTCTTTGTTGTGTACACTAGCACACCAGTCCGGTCGCTGACACGGACTCTAGTTAGATAAAAGGATGCGTGTCTTTAGTGAGCCTACGGATAAGTTAGTTAATCCTATAACATGCCGCCGTTCACGGCCTGGATATATATGTGCGCCGCTGATTGTGTTTACTGGTGAGCGCCTGGAAGCTATGCATTACAATTTTCGTTGTGTAGGATGGTAAAGGGAATGGCTAGTTTCCCACCTTTGATGTATGGATTCTGCCTTGCGAAATCTGCCCTACTATATTGGAACCAGTGGGGGGAATGCGATTTGACATTTTTGAGAAAAAATATGATGGTATTATTAAGTTATATATAAATATTATATAAATATATGTAGACCTATAAATTAATATATAAAACTATATATTAAAATTTAAACGTACATATTGAAAAGTAGTATATTTAATATATTTTTACTCAGAAAGTGCTGTCCATATTTTACATCGTATGAAGAAAGTAATTGTTAGGTATGGTTGCTGGTGGTTTCTGAACAGAACATGAACCTTGGCAAGTTGTCAGTTGCTTCTTTTTGTTATTTGAATACAAGAATTCCTGACGTATATATTAATTAAATTCTTTAAGAAATGTTAACTTGGTTAATAAATGATTAGTTATTAATTGGAAAGTGTATGCATATGACAATTTAAAAAAATGTTGAGAACATATTTAACTAGTTAAATTTTATAGCTGAATAATTACAACATGTTTGATTTCATGATTATTTGTTATTAGTTTTTTAATCATTAATTAATATGGAGATTGCTAAAAGCACTGATTTTTTAATATTCTTATATGTATATAAAATTTGTAAACTAAATTGAATGAGGCCCCGGACTTTTCATTCAGCATGTTTTTTAAACAATATACCAGAATTGAATTAAATCGAAGCTGAGCAGAGATTGTCTTCAGCATAGATTGAACTTTCTTACTTCGGACTTTTTGATTCTGAACAGTTATGAAGAGAAGACAAAAAAATCATTGACATTTTTTTTGTAATGTGTCAGCCCTGTTTATTATACCTTCACATTATGTTCTACACTTAACAAAAAAAAGCGAGTTGTACAAGTTATACTGAATATTGATTCATTTTTGTATTCAGTTACATCTATTCCTTTAGTATTAAATCCTAAAGGCGTAACATAAATAAATGGTATGGCCTGTAAATCTAACGCAGAATATAGAGGTTCAATTATTGAATAGGCCTATATCTACTGGTGTATGTCAACGTTATCAATGGGAATACTTCCATATTTTTGCCTAAATCCACTTCATCATCTCTGTAATATTTTATTTGCAAAGAGTGTTGCGAATATAGGTCAATGTCAATGACCCTTTAAACCTCAAAGTGATGTTGGCTTCGATCTGTGAAGATAAAGGTTTTGAGATAAACGTCCAACATTTTCTTGAAAAACTCGTCTTTGACTAAAGCTATTAAGTATATCAACATTTATGATATCATACCAACAGTTCTGCCCTAAATCCAAAAGGTTCTCTAACATCATACGAAGAAAAAAAAGATAGGAGGAAAAATGTGTGCGTTTGAGTGTACACATATTGGCGATCGGTGTGTGTAAAAAGCAGCATAATATTAAGTGCATGTGTGTAGAATCATGTGGGGCGCATCCGTACGACACACACACACACCAACCCTCACCCACATACATACACACACAGCTTTATGGTAATGCGATGCGGCCTTGTTGTGTTAGGATGGCGCACAATAACAGGGAGGCGGTTGAACCATTCCATCTCCCTTGATGAACGAAATTCCGAATTGAGGTAATGAAAATGGTGTTATTAAATAGGTTATTCCCCTTGGTTTTTGAGAGTTAAAAGGACAATGCGCAGTGCAATTACCAGATTTATCAATTTTTTGGGTACACAAAAACTTGTGATATCATGAGCTTTTCTCCCATGCTTATATATCCAGGTAATGTGTTTTTAGTGGTCATACTCATAGAAAATACATTTTCAAACACGTTTTGAGAATAGCATTGTGTATAATACGCTGTGATACAAGACGTACTGAATTGGTATAAAATTGTAATCAAATGATTACGTTACATTCCTTTTAGCATTACCCTTTTTCTGTGGATAATCTCTCATTTCCATTATCATGTGAGGGTGTGTGCGCGCGTGTGTGTGTGTGTTTGTGGATAAGAGCCAAAAGCGGAGAAACCGCGAACAAAAAACATCGTGAGATTCATTGAAATCACATTAATGATTAATCGAACTCCAGGAAGCACACCCATGGATTATTAGGACGAAGGTTAAATTATAATCACATCGTGTTAACGACCGGCAACTGTCGTTTATATTGATAATGCATTATGAATCATTTAGGTCGGAAAGTGGGATTAACTTCCCCACCTTGTCTTGTGCAGACTTGGAGAAGAGAACAGAAATTAATCCAATTCTAAAAATCACATTTCTAGATGCAATTTTTTAAAACATTCACCACAAAGGTAATGCCAAACATTTGATCTACAAACATTTGCATCACATGGAATATGACCTCAACCACAACAAACATGGGGATGATGTGTAAATAATTGCTCAACAGTTCGACGTCTTCTGTACAAAGGTTGTGATGAATTAGGTTTACTGTAATCGGCGAAGGACTTTAGAGCTAATTAATCAAAGATGAGGGGTTCAATGACCGAGGCATGAATAAATGGCTCTTAGATTTTCAGCTCCAGTTGTTTGTCCTCGGTTGCCTTTGCCTTTGCCTTACTTCTGTTCTAGGCTTTACACAAAAGCAGCGCGTCGAAAGACAGTTCAATGTCTCTTTTCTCTGTACAGTTGAGCGATTCAGTAGCCGCGTTGTGTGGCCTTGGCAATGAACTATTAGCTCTAGGCATTCACAGACAAGCAGGTCGAGTGAGCAGTGTGATTCTGATTTCCATATCGAGGGATGTCAAGGTGACTGACTGATTGCACACGGGCCTACATTTTCTTAGCTCCTGTTGTGAGCAGTGGTATGAATAATAGAAGGGTTCACATGCAAACACACGATTTGAGTGGCCTGATTGCCGGTGTGTGACCGTGCTCTTTAGAAGTGACAATGTCAAAGAAAATCATGGTTGACCTTGGCAATGAGCTATCAACTAGAAAGACAGACAGACAGACAGACAGAGCAAACGAACCAAAGTCCAAACCATTCTGACTTGCATTTCTGGGGTTATGACCGAATGTACTATCTTCGACAAAATAGAACTAGTCGGGTGTTTCAAGGTGGGCGTATTTTTCCATTTTTCTTTCCTTATTATTGTCATGTTAGATTGCCTTTTAATCAGCTAAACAAGCAAAGGCATCAGTGAGCAAACCGAATCAATGATGGTTCCCGAGCTATCTTAGGGAGAAAGTCATGGAGTGTAAAAGACGTTGCACGCGACAATTTTAATTTTCATTATAAGTATGTATAATAATAATAACAACATTTCGCCTTTTGACGCCGGTCTATAATTCAACTGCAGGTGCATTGAAAATGTGCGACGAATATTCAATATTCCCCAATGCCACACATTGAACGTTCTAATATCCCCAACCCCAATTAACAAAGATATACTTGATACCGTATAATCTGTAATTTCTTGGATTTCTACAAGGACCCAATATTTCTTATTTGTGTATTCATTTTAAGTGAAGACTTTTGCAATATCAAATGTAATAAGTGATGTTTAAAACAAAAAATTATCAGAAATAGCGCATTTCTCATTACAAGGTAATGTGTTTTGTTTCATATTTTGAATTTTCTAGTCAAATTTGATAATGAATCAAATTAACTATTGCGCGAAGACAAACCGAGTTCATCGACTCGAGCTCTTCCAGTCGTTAATTTCTTGATATTTTTTTCCTTCTAGTTCTAGATCCGATAAAAGCACGTAAATAATTACCCCATATTTCAATGTCCCTGTGGTCTTTCCAGCCGAGTGGTTAGGCGGCCAGAGCGCCGATTGAACAGACTAGAGTAATGAATTAACAGCTCTAGGGACAGACAGGAGAAGGTGAATGAACGGAATTAGTCGGGGTTCTTCAATAATTGGGGGTATAGTGGTTTCGTACCTGAGACCAAAAATAGTTCCACTTATATCCCTATGTATTTATTGTGGTGGTGGTTTGATACCTAAGGTGTCAATACCGTGTACAGTTCGTTGTCTACTCTATACAGCTCAAAGCAGCAGGTAGATTTGGTCGAACTGTCCTCAACAATGCACTCGGTACATACGTATTCACCGACAGAACAGAACAACGACCAGTTCCAAATCCAGGGCATTGACTTTACTAACCTTAAAACATCTTAGATTAGCCACACCACACAATCATTTAGTTATCATGGTTATCTGTTGGAGTATGTCTTACGTTCTATATCCATTAAAAAGAGAAGCAGCGAGTCAACGACTTCTGTAAAGTTCAATGTCTCTGTCAACTGGGAGCTGTACGACAGGTAGCGATGGACGGATGATTGAATTGTCCTTGGCAATGGATTCTCGGCTATATACGTAACAAGTAGCGGTGAGTGAACTGCAGTATCCTGAATGTCACCCGATGAATTCTGATGTGCAAGAGAGTGTAACGAATTTGACTTCGCTCTATATAGATGTCTATATTTCTGTATAGAAGATGCATTGAATGAATTATTGAAAACAATAATCTATGACTAAAGATATGTCAATGCTGCTATAAAATCGTAACTAGTACCTATTGAGTTTGACAGTCTCCTTAAATTACCGGCGTCTTTTGGGGTGTTTATCTATATTTTTGTCGATGAATACAGAGTTCTTGATGAATTTGAACATGTAGGATATTTCTAACCCTTAATGGTATTTTTTTCCTTTCTGGTGAAATGAAGATAATTTTCGCACTGTTGCTCAAATCTAAACTCGAATCAGAGGTATTTATTTATGATTACAGAACATTTTTATCCACTAGTTTGGGGATTTGTAATCCTTGTCATAATTTTACGTGTTAATTACAAACACAAAGAACTGTTGCTAAAATTCTAGAATGATATTGATAAACACTTAGCAGATTTTATCGGCCCACTAACCAATAGCAACAGTAAAAAATCACAATGACATCAAACAAGTCACTGAACGTAACCAAGACTACAGTGTTATGAACGGGAAGAAACACACAATAAAACAGAACAAACGTATCATGTACAATAATATTGATTTTTGTTTGTGGAAAATGTTGGAACATTCAAACCGCTAATTGTAAACGGTCGCTTGGGTAGCTAAACCGGAAAGAATATCTTGAAAATGATTTAAAGGCAATTGCTGAACATTTTTCAGAGAATCGTTAATTTAACTGAAATACATTACAAATCATCGATATTTCGAGGATCGTATAAAACCGTTTCCACCACTAAGAATAAATACATGGCTACAAAATTCGGGTCTGAATATGTAAAAACGGATTCATAACTAGGAATTTGTAACCTAAATACACTTAATTTATCTACACTTATCATCTTATTACAATAATCATTATTATTTATATCAATTATTTGAATAAAGAATTACTCCAACATCTAGATAATAAACGGGTTTCACAATCGTGTAATGACTTTCCACGATGTTCACACTGTCGATCTTTCCTGCTGTTAGAGTGGAAAATATTCCAATAAAGTTTAATTTTAATGCTTTCAGTAATATCTGATGTAATAATACCATGGCTCCGTAATCAAAGAAAAAGTTGTTAGCAAGACGACCAAGTTAATTATCATCTCTTTTTGCTTTGGAAGACTTAAAAAAGAGACCAAATGCATATACGCTCCCTAAGCGAAGCAAAACGTGTTTTCATCACGGTCTAACGCTGAAATACACTACACTAGTCATTGCAGAAATGAAATTGAGTATAACTTGAACGTCATTCGACGCTCATTGCGCAGGCGACCTTGAAAATGTCGTTAGCACATTTTTCTTGATGACACAAGAATGGCAGTAGATGATTGGGACCTCTGGTTATTTCACAAGAGCAGATACTTGGTCGTGTTTGGACACTCAGGTTATTGAATGGAACATGAAGCGAAACGGTTGATGATGAATATTGCTCCTGACATGATGATGATTTCATTGCCAACACCTCGTAATCAAAAGGCGTAATCACATGTGGAGGTAAGTTGGTCCAAGGAGAGAGAATTCTAACTCATTGGTTGGTCCAGTGGTCGACACTCATTGTTTTCTGTTGTCATTACAACACAGGATGCATTGTACACCATGGATGCATCACAATGTCATCATATTTATGATCATGATTGTTAAGTTGCCAGCTTAAAATATAAACACACCACTTAGCCTAGTATTAGGCAGGCTTCAATACTCAACTCCGTATGATCAATAATATAACCCCCCCCCCTAACAAAAAAAATAGGACTCAACATACACGTTCCAAATAATAAATGGATTTTTCCTTCCTTCATGGTAGGAACTGCCAAATGATATGAAGAGCAAAAAAAAATGTTTGAATGTTGTTCTAACAATAATGCAGACTGATTGCGACCATTTTTGTCTTACAATCCTGAATATTAGACTAGTAGTGTTATGACTGTAGCACCGACCTTGGTGCGGGCGTGAACTTGAATCCACAATGAGTGTATGAACTTTAGGCCGTATAAATTCCACTCCGCAGAACATGATTTGGATGGCTCATACAACCGGGAATGAGGCATGAAGGTGGTGGATATGTAAACCACATTTTTTCAGAATCATTGGTTTTATGTGCAAATTCTTCAGTGAATTATAATGAAATGTAACAATTGACGTATGAATGACAAAGTAACAGTCCCGTGTCAAATTGTTGAAAACTTTTGTAGTGAATGATGTTCTGCTTCAAATTTGTGGTTTTGTATTGTTCAAGGGAACATTAAATTCTAAAAGAATTCTAATTCCTGGTGTGAATCTGACCTCAAGCGGCATTTTCCCTCTGTACTACTACAACACGTGGTTCCACTGATCTCGCGAAACGGATAGGAGTAGATGGACCTCCGTATTTTTTTTTGAAAGGTTCCTGAACCTTTCTAATAAATAATTTTTCTCTAGGTGAAACGTACGTAAAGATGGTAGTAGTGTCAAGAAATTGAACACAAATCCTCGTTACATACACAAAGGCCCTTTCATACTTTATCTTCAGTAGATATGGAGTAAATTTGTAATCAAAGAGGCATCGATTTAGCCCATCAAAGGAATATCCCATAACTTTCGAAGCACCAAGGTGTAAAACATTCCGTTCACTCACAATCACAAAGACTTTCGAGAAATCAACTCAAGGGAACTTTGAGTACTCTATTGTAGATCACATTGAAATCATGCTAATATTACGTAATATTCACACATTTCAAGAGGTGATGGAAGAGGCTATTGCATTACTTAAAGAGAAGGTCGAGTTCTGGGGAGAGTTAGCAAATAATTTATGAGCGTTATCATTGTTATTATTCAAGTGTGGAAGAACATCAAGGAAAAAACGTTCCCTGAAAAGCATGGCTCTTCAAATGCCTTCATATTCTAAATATGACAAATAACGGCATAAAAATGAGGCCCGATTTTTATGCCACATGTTTGAGTAGTCCCATATACATCTTTATGTGTACAGTGCTTGTAACTTTACCAAGACTAGGGCCAAGTTTCTTATCATTTTGATGATTCCAGAACCTTGCAGTAGGCCTACACATTTATACTTAAATGCTAGATGATCAATCTTTTCTAATCGATTCCACACTGTTTCTTTCACAATGCAATCGCATGACCAAAACTCAACTTCATCTTAAAGAGCGATTTTTCTTAAGTCTTTGCGATCACGTTTAAAGTTACGTTTTTGCAGTTACCTTAAAAACCCACAGAAGAGCATCAAATAAAACAGTTTCCCTTACCATCAAACGTTAGTCAGCAGCAAATTATTACGATAAAACCTCTAATAACCTAATAATCATATTAATCTAAGAGATCTAGTAGTCTACGAGTACACCACTATGAATTCTTACCTGTAGCAAATTGCAGGTCCCCCGATCGCAGGTGTTTAATATTGAACATGCACGAAAGTAATACATCAACCTTTAGGTATGCCAAAGCTGTCAGAAATATAATGTACATTAATGCTAATGCCTTTCACGATGGCACATCGAAGGCATGAATGATCGATATTTATTGTACTTTTGACCTCTGCGAGCCGGTTGATCAAATATAGCGCACTGGTAACACGATTAGGGTTACAAGCAGGTGACATAATTCGATGACATGCGTGGCAAATGTACTCATCGATCGGGGAGAACGAACAAAAGATGATGGGGGTAAAATTAGGACCGCAAGGAATCTTGAGACTGCTTGGTCAACTGGTAAGCATGTCTTGAGTGATGTTCCAAAATAGGGGAAAGCAATGGTTTACATCAACCTCAAGTTTAAACTTGTGCTTGATTCAGGTTAATTATTACAATATAAGTCTGCATAAAGATTTAGAAAATTTCTATTTTCTGTCTAACTCCACGATATCACCGGCTCCTACTCCATATATATAAATACACACACACACACACACACACACACACACACACACATGTAGGCTAAATATATGTATATTACGAGAAGAAGAAAAAAGAAAATGTGTTTTAAAAAACAATAACAATAACAACAAAATTACAAGAATAATACCAACAACAAAAATACGAAAAAACACGCGGACCGTCCTTCGGCATCCAAGACACATTCCTCCTTTTGATTTGTTTCCCTCAATTTATGGATACGCCACTCCCCCATTCCTAACATGAACTTCATCTTGGCCTGACCATGCTGATGATTGAAAATCTATCTTGCTATTTGATATATTCTGCATTCTAACCGAATATTCCGAAACTCTATCCTGTAATTAGGTTGTGATTGCAGTGCGTCATTCATATGCCTCAAGTGAAACCCAAAATGCACGACCCAAAGCTTGCCATTTGTTCCATTCCCTTGGTCTTTCATGGAAGAAAAAGAAAAAGAAAATGTTTGTATACTTCAAGATAAACTTCATCCTAATCGTTCGTATGAGAAGCAACGGTCATAATTCTGTTAATATTATGGAACGCTGGAGTAACTGAATTCCGCCCATCTCTTATTTCATAGAGCAATACTTATTTTAAGATCTCTTTGCTACGTACCCCTGTCATCGAAGCAATCCTAGTCTCGCCCAAGGTGCTTCTGTACTATTACACCAATAAACGTGATTAAAGTGATTACGATGAATTCCTACCTTGTAGAGGTACTATCTAGTATATCCAGGGTAAACTTAAAGTGCATGTGGGTATTTTGAAATATGAAAAATATATAGTTTGGATATTTGATGGATTTGAACGGGGTTATTATTTTTTCGTCTTTAAAAAAAAAAAAACACGATTTCCATCTTGCTTTCTTGATTTTCAGAAACGAACGTATAAAGAAATGACCGTAGTTTTGTATACGGTATCGTATTTAAGTAGGAGTGTTCAATCGGCGATAACCCCTTTGCCTATATGGATAATAAATTTAACTTACGCTAAATAAATTAAATACAGATGCTATAAATCCCAGTCATTAATTAATATAACGCTATATTGACCGTTGGATTATAAGAGGTAAAATTCCTTATTACAATTCTCCGCATATTACTGATAATTCCGCGCATGCTGAGTTTAAATGTTCAGTTATATCAAAGAGATACCTCTTTGGTTATACCATTGAAGTAATCTCGCGCTCGCGAAAGGTGTTTAGTGCCTCGACACCTAACTGAGCGTCTGGATCTCGAAGACTATCAAGGGTTCTCCGCGGAACACCGCGACCAAAAGTGCAGTCGCCCCGACCCCCTAACGTGAAGGGAGTTGATCTCATTTTGATTATGTCCTCAGTTCACGGGGCAACACGATTAACATCGGATTCGATTTGGGGAACACATCGGTAACGATTTGCAGGCCACAACCAAATAAAAATAAAAGAACAAGAAAAAAAGAAGAAACATGCCAGAGGCAGGAGTAACATTTGGAGTGAAAATTTAATGCATGAAACTTGGTCATGTATTCTTGATTAATCCACTAAATGGGGTTTTGTCATGAAAGCTCACCAGGGTTATACAAATGATGACGAATTTGCACGAGGCAAAGAATTATTTTTCTCTTTCTCACTCTTCCGCCTGTTACCCACCCTTCTCTCTCTCTCTCTTTCTCTCTTTATCCCTGTTAAATATATCGCTACCATTTAGTCATACTTTGTCGCCTGTTTTAATCGTATAAAGAGTTATTTATTTTTCTTGCGCTTCCATGGTACCTGGGTGCACTCTTTGTTTTATTGCGAGGAATGATCATTCAAAAATTGATGTATCTGTGAATTACTCGCAAACATGCACGCTTCTACTCCAAAAAAGACGAAGAAGAGGAATCATTAAAAGTAACAGGATATACGCAAAATTTCAAATTTTAATGAGCAAAATTAAAGACTCTAACCTGTTCTTGTCTACGAGACACTAGTAATAAAAGCGATGATCCGAAGGGCGGTGGGTTCCTGGTAAAAATGAAACAAAAGAGACGAGATTGGCGTTAAAAATGAGAACGATTTCAACGAATACATTTGAAATATGATTTCAGTCAAATCAAAAGATAATATTTCTTATATGCCATAACTAGAATCATTATCCCGATTCTTGTCACAGTAAATATCTAATATCTCTCAAACTTTACACACACAAAAGTATATAGAAACATTATGTAGAGTATTAAAAACTATAAACGATCATAAAGAAGCTGCTGAATACAAGACCAAAAGCACACGAGACGAATATTATCAGTGCATTGAAAAGTTGTCTGATGGTTCGCGAGAACGACAAGACAGTCTCAAGAGCCTTCTCTGTAAGCTTCTGAGGGTTCATGTGACCAACATTATCGTAAATAAACCATGGGTCCCGATAAAAATAACAACAACAAAAGGAGAAACAACACAGCACAGGGTAAAATCACACACACATTGACACCCGCCCACACACACCACACTGCTATCGTTTTCGTTCTCTGAAAAAGGTGTACAGTTTTGTATTGTGTATGCAAAGATGGCATTTCTTGATGGCCTTTTCATTTGAGTCCGGCGAACACTAGTTGAAAAACATGCCATTAGAGATATCGTTTAATGTGGTTAGAAAATTGGTACGATCAATAAAAGTTTAATGGGAAATACAGTGTTACGGACTACCGAACAGATGAACCAAAAATTAATAGAAATTCTTGTAAGTTAACCCTGTGATATTCTCATAAGTCAATACAGATTACAGAACACAACACAATCTTCGTTGTTGACTTCTTCGATACAAGACCTAGTTCGGAATGGTGTCCACGATTATATTTTTGTTTTTATTCTATATCTTTAGTGGCTAAACATGCTCTTTGACATGCGAAAGTTGTCCCCCAAAGTGACGTTGCTTTTACACATCCCTATCCCTAGTATCATTTTACAAATGTTGTGTGTGTCTATGCGTGTGTGTTTATGTTTTCGTTTCGTGTTGTTTTTGCTCTTAATTTTTTTTAAAACATATTCTATGTCCCCGCATTAAATCTAAAAGCCTTTTTTTGTGGCAGATCCTGAATTCGCCAAAATTATCTTTATATTAATTACTCATACTGATATACACTTGTTTTTGTACGACTTGTGTAAAACGCAATGCTATTGAAAATGCTATAATGATCTGATTATAAATACTATGATCAGAAATAATAAGAATAAAAATGCTTATTAATATCATAATTTGTTGTTATTACATTCATCTATTAATTAATTTATTCATTCATTTAACAAATATTATCATCGTCATCATCATCATTTCTACTACCATTATTATCTTTATCCTTTCTGTTATAATTACTAGCATTGTCATTGTTGTCATTTTCCGAAACATTAAAGACGAAATCCGTAAGGTAGAGCCGAGAGATTACATGTGCGACATTTCATTACCGATTCCTTCGACAGGTGTTGGACATAAATATCTCGGAGGCGTCAAATCAAATCTATATTTTGTGGGTATCCCCAAACAGACATCATGCACGACGCTTCGAATCTGTTAAAGACCCGACATAACAAAATTCGTTTATTCAAGATTTCAGCTTCCAAAAGTTACATACTGAATCATCAGTTTGAAAGAATGAAAACAATTAAAATGTACTTGACGAAACAGGTGTAAATATTGCAGCTTCTCATTGTGAGGCGTAATTACTTGGAAGACACTGTTTTGATAAAGGACCGGCTTACGATTGGATCGTAAGCCTTTTGGATCGTGAATGCCTCCATCATTCACAAAGTAATTTCTGCTTGCATGATGAAGATAATCAAACTGCCATTTCTCCTTATTTTCATGGTTTCATAGGAACCATGGGCCTTTTAGACGCTGACTTTAAGGTTGAGCTTCAAGTTGTTTCCCAAATTTAAGAGAATGAGATTTGATTTGACTTTAACTAGCCTTATCGAATCAATTCATCATAGTTCATTTCCTCTCATATTATTTTGGGCGAGAGTCATTAAGAGATACCCCTCGGAGCCCCGTTGAATTTCACTCAGGGTTGAACTTTCTTCGATTGAACGGGTAATACATCTTCCACAAAACTATTTTCTCACATCCATTCCCCATGGAAGAATCGCTGTATATTGTGAATAGTGTCACTTTCTTATACTTTTTTTCGAAATTAGACTAAAGTTCGTGAATGCATGTTGGAATGAGGGGTATGTTAAGGTCGAAACTAAGATAAGGTCCTGAACACATCAATGGCATGACTGCATGATAGAGGCAAGTTTTAGCTTAGCGTGGGACCTAATCAGATAGACCTGATCATAGAGGAATACTTTGTGGTCCCTTTGAAGCAAGCGGCACCGCATGAGTAAACCATGTAATAACCCAATCACACCAACGAGACCGATATCAGAACGCCAGCACACCGAGCAGGGAAATACACCCTCCCCCAAATGGCCACAATCCTATCAACGATCAATCGTTCTGAGAGTCGGTCTGGTGGTGTAACTGGGGTATCAGAGGTTCTGAGGTCTACCTGCGCGGAATGTGCACATGCATGCTGAGAGACAGGTGAAAGAGGCCATTGAACTTCGCCAGCACACCTAGCTAAATTAGATAATTACGAGACATTACAAGTAGCAGCATGCACAGGATGTGGAACCCCTGTGTACATGGAGGTACGTGCTCTGCTCTTCGTCAAAGACACACACTCATACACGTCATTGGTGGAGGTTATTTCGATCCTTGTATGTATGCAGGTGATAATGTACGGAAACACTTAAAGTCATTGGCAAATCGGACAGTCATACTTTATCCCGAAACAAAAATCATCAATTAATAATGGTGCAGAGCTTTACTAATGTCAAGAGAAGACGTTATTCTTTCGCCATAATCTTTTTTCCGTCTTATAAACCTTAAATTTTACGTGTTTCTAATTAATAAACGCACATCATGCTCATTTCTAGGTATACTTGGTTTGATTAATTGATAGAAGGATGTTGCAAAAGTGAACAGCATAGTACTTTCAATATTTCTGATTTATTGCTAATCGATTGGAGATTCGCAATTCACTTCTTCACCTCAGTTACGCAGCCACCAAATCACCTGTTTCAACAAAAAGCTGATTTAAACTTGAAACTTGAAAGGTTTCGCGCCCTTTCCAAATCATGCCTATGGAATGATCACGTCCTACAAACGAATTTGGCATGGGGAAAAATGTGAGAGGTACTTTTCTCCTAAGACAGGAGGATCACATGGGCCAAAATAGCCTTGCCGCTAGAAGGAGCTCCATCCACGGTCAATACTTCGACCCCGCCTCTGTCCCGGTCAACTACAAGTTAGAATTCGATTACAGACTCAAGGTGCGAGGCCTGTCTCCAGGGGGCGGAAGATCAGTGGTTGCTAGGTCTTTCTTTGCTCAAGGGAATCTTTCTCGTTTGTACGGTTAAAGTAAAAACTTACATGGGATGATAAAGAAAATCATTTTTCTAACTTACTATGCATGCAGTAAGGAATGTTGGACATCATAGACTTATCTCATGTTGATCAAATTGTGTGGTAAATTCCTTGTTTCTTTAGAATAAGACCTTTATAGAGCCTTGTATGGTGCAAATATATTATACAAAATGTTTAACTTTTTTTGGGTCAACTTTAACAAGAAGGGGATATCAATATAAGTCAGATATTCGAACCTATTCACGCGTACGTCCATCCTTATTAATTGACACCTTTATACTGATAAGGTAGACCAATATCACCGTTACGTTCGTTAAATATAACTTTACAGAAGAGTGAAAGTAGCTCGAAAAAGCACAAAGAGAGCTGAATACTATAAAATAAGAACAAGTTTTGAGGAAAGATGGGGATATTTTCTTGGCTTTGTCGGTCTTATTTTGCAGACTAGAGCACAGGTAAGTTATTCAGAAAGGGGTCCGCATTCCCGATTTCTTTTCAATCAGCACCTCCTAGTAAAGCCTGCGTGAAGACGAGGGGGGTAAGAAACCATCTGCAAGAAGGAACCGAGACGACAAGGGCTTTAAATCTACAAAGTAAGGGAGTGCACATGTTCCCAAACAGGTCACGTGATTCAGAAAGACTCCTTAAAAGTTTCTGAAAAGACGTTTTGGAATAATTCAAAATCATCTATCGTAAACCTCAAATTCATTGATAGCATACAAAATTGTCATCATTAAAGCCCCACTGTCCTACTTGTAGCTACTTGCTCCCTCTATATAGAAAACTTCCCCCATCGGTGCCTGTTGGTCTCCCATGATCCTCTTTTTCTTATGTTAGTTGAGAGCTGAGATAATGAGATAGCCACCTGTCAGAGCCCAGTAGTATTGACGGTCTTTAAAAGGTATAATTTAACAACAAAAGAATCGTATCGCTTAAATTACTTCATTGAAATTGCAGTATCATACATTATATCACCACTGCCCATTTTGGAAACGTTTCCTCACTATGTATCTCGAAAGTGCAGAAAGCTCTATTTAGGCCATATTTCATTTATTAATACATGTGTCATTATGCATGTCAGTGAACTGATACAAAGTCTTTAAAATAAGGGCTTACACATCTTACAAATTAAAAAAAGTTAAAAAAAATGTGTCAAGGTTTCAAATTTAACGCTGAGGCAAAAAGCGGAATTTTGAGGAAGTTATTGTGGATTCATAAATCACTACACATCTCGCGTGCCTTTTCTCATAGTTTAATCATACATCAACTCCTAAAGTATACCTCAGCATACAAGTGGCATTTTGGGGGTAAAAAAAGGTTGCATTGACCACCAAATGCGGGCGACAGGCGGTCAATATGTCTTTAATTCCGGTAGCCACACGACCTCACACCTTTACACTTCAAACTAAAAAAATACACGGAAGTACAAGAGGGAGATATTTAGCATACCATTTCTCCCACCTTAATAAAATCATCACCCGTCAAATCCTAGTTCAGAACGCAGTGGCGTTTCTCTGGTCGGAAGTTTGCAGTGACCAGCCAAGGCGGCAGGCGGTCAATATGTCTTTCATTTTGGTAACCCCATGAACCCACACTTTCACACTTTCTATAACAGGTAAGGGGTCAAATACACTCTAAAGAAAATGGTTACCTAAATGTATTAGAATAGTGCATTTTCAGTTTAGAACTTGTGCAATTTTTTCCGAAACTGAACCACATCATCATGACATTTTTATTTGTCATTATAGGAAAATATCCTATGTAAACTTTAAAGATGGATGCAAAGGTAATTCATACGAAATGAAAGTTTGGTAAGTGATTAAACTTACGGAGTATCTTCATTTTTGTCATGGTATCTCTGTGTGCCCGGCAAAAGTAAATATTCTTGGGACACGTGTTTTGTGGCGCCCGAATCATAATTATAACGTTGCCACTCGATATTTCGTCTAGATATCTTACGACCTCAAGTTTACATTACAATGAACCAGATACCAATATAAGGTTGGTTACTTGCCTATACGTACGTACTTTAACAAAACCACTGCATTACGAGGATAAGTACGAAAAGAAAAATGTGGCACAATTTTTTAATTTTTTTTTTCTTTACGGAAATGACAATAAGAATCCAAACACCCCCAATTTCTGCCAAGAACAATAAACCCACAACAATGGGAACACGAGCTGGGATGGGAAAACAGTAGGTGTCCAGCAGAAGAACACGGGATGAAATTTTCAGGAACATTTCATGATTGGTTCTTCCTAATTTCCCCTCTTCTGTGCTCTCAGTCGGACCCTCTGCGGGCCCGCAGTCGGAAAACACCCTCAAATTTGCGAAGAATGCCGAAAGTTTTCTTCACAAAAGAAAGAGAAAGATTAATCAGGTCACTGGTGACGACAAAAGCGCTCGGTCATGTGACCTCCGAAGGCCCCCCTGCAAAGCCAAGGTAATGTTCAAATCCCCTCGAACAGAGGGGTCACAATTTGAGAGAGGTGAAAAAGGAATATTTGGAAGAGGAAAGAAAGGAACTTCGATACCATGCGTCCTCGCTTGCCCCGTAAAATTATCCCGCAGGTGAGATGGAAAAAATGGCCCGAACCCTTAAAGGGAAAACTCGTACCTTTTTCTACAGAGTTAATGTTAGGAGAAGAAATTTGATCGTCTTTATAGGTTGTCCAGATGCACAGGGACTCGGTGTTCAAAATAGAATATATCTCTACAAAAGTAACAACCTTAACATTCATCTGCAAATCGGGTTATGTGATCTTCAACGAACAAAGACTTAAGATATCATACAATTTTATAAACGATTTAACATTACTGCAGAGTGTACAAATTAAATCATTCTATGGTAATTAATGTCCACTCTCATTCGATGTAGTTGTAGGTATGTGGGTTGTTCAAATTATTAACTAAAACGGTCGGTACGTGTATATAGCCCTTACTCTGTCATTAGTTGCAATGCGCTAAGACTCTACACATACAAATTATAAAAAACAGCATTTGTCTAGCATAAAATGACTTAATATATATACTGCTGATGTGATCATCACACGCGGCCTCAAGGTGACTGATCTCCGAATTCGTTATATAATTCCATCAGATCGAATGATATCAAGTACCTAAACGAAATTAGAGTTAAAGAATGAGGACACACCCTAGAATGCAATTATATAAACTTAAACACCTTGGATCCGGGGCTCTGGGTAATTGATCAATTTCTGCCGCATTTTCTTCCCTAAAAGAAGTGTTTCAAGAAAAATGCTCCGAGGCTAAATACCGCTCATGTCATGTTACTCTCTTCCTCTGACAATTACTCTTTCCATTTGCAAGAGCAGAAAATGAAGAGGAAACTAGAAATGCAATCGTGTCACAACGATGTGCGTGCAATGACGCCATGTTTCTACGTGTCAAACGAAAGAGCTTCTCTCGCCCTATCCAGAGCAATTTGTACGAAGTCTGTAGCTTCTGTGATATTGGAGATAGGTAGGGCGAAAGAAAGGCCTCAACAGTGACCTTGATGGGATGGTAGTGACTATGCCTACGAAGTTTGAAAGAAATTGGGATATGGGAAAGGACGTGGAAAGGGCTCGCAAGCACTGCGTGCAAAAACCAAGGGGATTTGGTGCATGTTCGTCATTGCAATAAAGATCGTTCTGGGGGTCAAAAGCGTGAACCCGATATGCCCCATAGACAATGCGTGTAATGCATGAGCGGAAAACGTACAGGATCTGTATTATGACCGGAGTTAAATTGTTTTTCTCTCTCTCTTTATGTCTCTTTATGAGCCGTATTTGGTATCATTAGAAAGAAAATTTCATGAATGTTATTGTAAACCACTCTCTTTTTTCCCATGATAATCCTATCGAAACACGTGATGTAAAATAGATTTATAGGACAAAATGGCGTCTTAAATAGCCACATTGACCAATTTTAAAAATCCGGCCATGAGGTGCCCTGCGTATTGGAACTCGGCATGTCACTGCAAATTTTCAAGGAAAAAAAAGGACGTTTAAGGGGCGAAAAGCAATCTGAAAAAATGACGTCATAGCCGATACGTGTTAGATTCGGGCGGAAACTCGGCGGAATTCGTGTAGTGATCTTTGTTCAAATGCGATTTATTCACAATTTTCTGTGTGAACATATACTATACTTGGTATCATTCGAAAGGGCACTTCATTGCGGTCAGTTTGACACCATTGTTATCTTCGCGCAATGTATTGCACGCATTTAACGCGCTATCACGCAATGCATAGTAAATACATCATTTTTTGAGATAACTTTGCGCTGACATAATCAAATTTTACCAAACTTAATAAACAGTTGTCACGTATATAAATACATGTGTGTGCCAAGTTTTATTGACGTAGGTCAAAGGATCGTAATTTTAGAGCAAGTTGAAGTTATTTTGGAATTTTCTTGAAAATGGCGAATTTGGAGGGCAATTTTCTCAAATTTGGTCAGTGATAGGGTATATAATTTTGTATATGGCTGGAAAGGGCATATCTTCAAGTATCTAAATCCAAAAAAGGGTACGGGTTTGCCAAGCCATTATGGAGATACGGCCACAGACAGAAAGCCAATTCCCATAACTTTAGAGGGCGCTATTTATGTTGTGCAAAGTCATTGGAGCGTGAAATTTGGCATGGCTATGTGCAATTATGAGATAAGGATACTGTGAGATTTAAATACAAAACGGAATTTATATGAGAAAGTTATGGCAGTTTTAGATTATTTAGGTGTCAATTTTTCAAGAATTTGAGAGATAGTTGACGGAGTCGGTTTCAGATTTGAATTTTGAGTATGAAGATGGCATTTTGAAGGTCAGGTTATACGTCGCAGATAAAAGAACATCTCTTAGACTATCTAGAGGAATTTGTTAGAAATGTGTAGGATCTAGGATAGTGGAGATAGGAAGGAAGAAAGAAAGGCCTTAAAATGGACCAGAAACGGACAAAATGGCGCCTGGACGGTTATGCATGAGTGATTTCGAAAATCGAAGAATGTAGTGACCTTGAAGGGATGTTAGAGACTATGCCTATGAAATGTGAAAGGAAAAGGACATGAGAAAAGCACCTAACTAGGAATAACAAACATTACGTGCAAAACGAATGCGATTTCCTGACGATAAGGAAAAGGAAAAGGAGGAAAAGGAGAATATTAATGGGGCAGAATGTGAACGAAAACAAGGCAATGACGAAGGTCGTCATTGCAAAAACACTCCACTTGTCACAGCGGTCTTTCAGTCTCCCCATGGCGCAGGGTGGATACTGTTGCCAATGTTATATTGCCTCTTGCAGCTTTTGTTTTGGGAGCATCGGATAACATTATCTTGCACGGATGTCGCTCGAATGTGCCGATGTAAACCAATCTTCGGGTAGCGGCTCTCTGACATGATGGTGGTGGTGGGGGTGAACTCGCCAGTGATAGGTCATGAGAACACACGGCTACCGCATGCTATGAACTGTGTCAGCCACACGAGGAGGCGGTGATCCTTACGGGGGCATACGAAGTTGGGCAGGGGCATTTCAGTTCATCTTTAAACAAAAAAGATTTTCCTAAAATGTCATCCTTGCCCTCTCTTTTTTCAGGACACTTTTATTTAGGTTTAGTGATACGTAACGTATTTGTTTCTCTTACCCTAAACATTATTCCGTTTTCCTGAAGAACTAAAAACATTGTATTTTATGGCATCAAGATGATTTTGTTAAGAGCTCCTTGATGACATCGACCGAGCTTCTGAAGCAACTCTGCCGACGATACCAAATTACTGTCATGATGTTTAAGAGTTTTACCTTTCTTTAAACGGAATTGAGTTAAAATTATTTCACTTAAAAGTTCTCACAATTTACAAAAGTGCAATTTGGCTATTTTAGAAAAGCTTCGAGGGAAGCATCTGGAATTAAGTTGAAACCTTATATACCGCAATTTGTTTTCACCGGAATTTCCATTCGTGATATCACTTAAAAGTGCTTATTTTGGTTATGAATATGAATATGGCACACACTGTCACCCACCCTCGCCCACACACTCACTCCCTATAACCATGGTAGTAGGTCCATGCTTTAACTGCACATCCTGCCTAGGAATGTCCTACAAGGATTGTCATCAGTGCAATGGCAAAGTGCCCTCGAGGGGTAAAGATGCCCCACTCCGACGACGTGATGCCGGCTTATCGAGTGACACCCATCACATCGTCAGCTCTCGATATCACATCTTAAAGGTTCTCAAGGAATCGAAAAGTCAAAGAATAAAATGAAGTTTGTGAAGTTGTGAAATCGTTAAGGAGTGAACCTTGATCATGGGTGCTCCGACATCTGCTCTGGCGACATTTGCTCATACTCCAGGCTTTATTTCGTTAAAGATATAGGTTTAAAGTTACGGTTGCAATTGGGCGTGAGGATGAGGTTTAGGGTTCTGGACAATGTTTATTTCAGGGTTGAGAAAGAATTCCTTGAGTGTGGGATCACGACCAGGGGGCAGTTGCCGGAGTACGTGTCGTACAACCTACTCACAAACGTTCAAATGTGACAAGAATGTTTGTAATCAATTAATAACCACTAGGGGGAACAAATTTGTATTTTGTTGGTGAAACATGTCAACAAAACTTTCAGCCATTAAACCGTGGAAAATAAAAACAAGTGTATACGTGAACGGGTAAAATTTAAGACGTGCTTTGGTCTGAGGGGCCAGGGACGAGACCTCGTTGGAGCGAGAAACTAGAAGCCCAGGTCACTTTAGTCGTTTCTTCCTTTGATATCGGAAGGTGAATGCAGGGAAAGCAGAGAGCAAGCCCTCCAATGCCTATATTGGTTTTGAAAGTGACCTTTCCAAGTCGGTTAAATTCGCCACGGTTAAGGAATTGGGATGCAAATTTAAATGGACGATATAGTAAGAAGCAAGCTAATCTGAATTTCACTTTGAGGGGATTTAAAAAAAATAAAACGTGAGGAGTGTGGCACTGTAATGGCCTTCTTAGAAATAATAGATGTCGATGAACTAAGAATATATGGTGTGGGTATTCTCTACAGAACTATGAAAATGGGTGTAGTGTAAGAAAAGTTGACATTTTGTGTAGGTAGAAAGTTTTGTTTCATCCTTTCAATCTGACCTGAAGGTATTTATCCCCCGCGACAAGGTGATTCTAGGAGCGGTCATTTCCGTGTAAAATATTACTTCCAAGATAATCGTTTTATTTCATATCCGTAGGCACAAACAAGGGATTGTAATTGAGACGATTGCACGCGAGGGGTAAAATAATACAGGAATACAATTTGGCTTGTTTTTGCCTCGAGGATCGAAGAATATCCGACTTTTCCGTGCCCTTCTTAGCGGGAACCTGTCAAGTCTTGGTGTTGGATTGTACATCAGAACAGGGAGAGGGAATCAATAAGGTATTGGACACATTGCTCTATATAATCTTTCCGTAATTTTCTTTCCCTGAAAATATTCACAGCCCAATGATTTCTTGCTCAAATTATAAAATTTAATAATTTGTTTAAAAATCTCACACAAACCTTAGACGCATTGATGAAAGTGCATCACATTTACAGAATTGAACCTCATGAAGAGTCTTCACTGGAGTTGTGAGGTCAGATGGGGAAAGAAAGCTTAAAATGCCAGTAGCATAAGTTTAGGGGTAACATATTATTCAAGATTTAAACTAGAAATGAAACGTCAACAGAAACTATTAAGGTTTTCTTTCAAACTTGTAATAAACTAATGTAGTTTGCAAACTACATAGATTAGATATATAGAGTGGACCATTAAGTGGACAGACACCAGGTTTAAACGGTATTTGTGGGTGAGCATGCTAGCTCGATTTTAATAAGAGTGAATGGTTGACTGAATTAAAGGCTAGGAGGCTAGTAGCGTGAAGGTATACAGGGAACGCCAGAATCCGCCAGCTCAGCTGCGCAATTGGTGAGAAAAGAGACCCTCCAGAGATTTGGTGATTTCCCAGAAAATATCCCCCATTCGAGGAGAGTTTCGCGCCGACTTCATAATCATAATGCGCAACCCAAACACCTTCGTATTTCCATCGCCCTCTTCGGCATAAAAAGAAGAGAATGATTAAAGCGTATACCCCGCTTTATTTTTTTATGAATGCTTTTTCCCCCTATAATAATATTAATGTTCTCGCTAAATACATCGAAGATGTTTTAAAGTGCTTTAAATTTGTTTCATTAATCGGATTTAGGCTAACCCGCACACAATGTATGCAGCACACACACTCCAGTCACTGGAGAGCATTTCATCCAAACGCCATTTTACAGACGCCCGCAATGTTGATAAAAAAACAATGACTTTCGCATCCTACCAGGTACCGATTTAACATCGGCGTGGAGGGTGGTAAATGGGGATGAATTTCTTGCCAAATGACGTTAGAGCCTGGCTGGGATTCGAACTCTCAATCCTTGAATACTACACCACGACACCTCCGTTTGCAAGGTTGAATCATCTTCACTCCCCCTTCCTATTTTTTTTCTTTGAGACACCTTTATCATCGCTTACTCAGATAGCGACCTACCTGACGATCAGGTTCAATTCCCAAGTTGTTGGCCCCCTATTGGGCATCTAGGTCGACAGGCAAAGTTGGTGAGGCTTTCCGTGACCGTCAAAGAGAACTAGAAATTGTTCGACTAATATGAAAGAAGCACTGGAGGCTGGGCGAATCACCGTGAGATCAGGAATTCTATGGAGGTACACCTGTTCGGTCAGGTTTCAAAGCGATTGCATTAAACACCTCCCCAAATGAGCATGCTGGGCGACGTTTTCCCCCTCAAAGGTGAATCGCAACATTTCTGGAGATTTGTATGATATCCTTAAGTAGTTAATAGGTTTAGGTATGCCGTCGAGCCTAAATATAATCTGTGGTTCTGGTAACGGTTTAAGAAATTCAGAAAAATCACATTATTTATTGGTTCACGTCTCAAACACATTTCAAGCGTTTTGGAGTAATCACCCCAAAAAGAACATTTCCTTGCATGTAATCCCGAATATAAACTTTACTAAAGACTAACTAAAGGGCTTCAAAAATCATTACGACAAAAGTAATGTTTTATTTGCTGATTAAGGAGTATTTTGCCGTTTAAAACCTCTTTGTATCCTCGTTTTTTTAAAAATAAATCAGCATGCACGTCTTTCTGCCTGAGAAGTAAATCAGTTATTCGACACAGTTGACATACTACTTACGAATCGATTTCTCGCACCGGTGACTGGGAATTGAATTTTCTCTCGCTGGAAAACCGGTGCGCAGACAATCTAAAAACCGGAAAAAAGGGCGGGTTTTCTTTTCGCAAAGTCGCCACTACAATGGTCACAATACATATAATTATTATCCCGGTCTTCTTTGGTCAAGTGCGCCATTGTGATTAAAAAGACGTGTGGTTATTATTTTTCGCAGCCTCTGGATGACTGGGATCCTGTTTAGGGGGGGGGGGAGCAAGGAGTTGATTAGATCACCATGGAAAAAAAAATCGACAACATGCACAAGGAACTACGGCTCGCGATTTGCGGTGACTAACGGTGATATAAGGAGGAGAGTTTCCGCCGCTTGCTACGGGTCACTCACCCCGTCTCCATGCTACCAACGCGATGATCTTAAATGGAGACCAGCATGTTCCAATAAGCCTACAGTGGATCTACATTCTACTAGAATCAGACAAGCAGTGTACATCTAAGTTATTTAGTCACAAAAGATATCGAAATAATTTTGAAATGAAAACTCCTTTTCAAATAAAAGAAAAAAGAAAAGAATACTCAGCTTCTTTTCAGGATCGAGTGCTGGCAAAGGTTCAAATAATATTTTTAGGAGCCATATATTTTGAATTCCTTGTAAAAGAGCACATTAAGAACTTGAGAACGACGGTTATTCCAATACTTTCGTATAATACATACTGGAGTCAGTCACAAGTACATTGTAATTACTTGGTCTCATAGTGACTGGGTACCTTCAAGCTTTTCACTGTCACTCTGTATGATATATTTATCTTTAAACTTGGACTAATTCTTTTGAAGGCATCTACACCATAAGTATGCGACATAACTAGGTACTATTTAAGTGGAAAGAAAAATACCCCCGATATCAGATTGTATAGAATATAACAACGCTAGATATAGACTGACTGCAATTAATCATCCCCATTCCATACTCAATCCTTATTTTTTTTTCTTCTTCAGGCAATAGCTGGTTAACCGCGGAAACTTGCGGCGAGCTGAGGGATGATCCCACGATTATCTAAAAGCTATATACGAAATTCGAAGAGGTTCGGAAATTGAGAACGATCTACGCGATTTCTGGGATAAAACTGATATCTTCGGCGTGTCACTAAACGTCATGATCGGTCGCCTGATTGGGGGATATAATGATCATAACAGCAAAACAAGAAGCAGACATATCATGGCGGGAGTGGTGCAATTTTCTTAACCCCTTGCTTCTTTAAGATCAGAGCATCCGTTAGTTTTACCACGTGCAAGACAGACATCTGGCTGGAAGTTGGTTAAACAGCACTTGTAGAACCTTCGCGACCAGACTGCGCTCATAATTTCATTACACATCTCGTCACAATTCATCATATCTCAACCAACTGTTTTTCAGTCCTTAACCGCGACCCCTGATAGGGTTTCTTTACTTTACAATCATTGTGAATTCTTTCTTCGAAAATTATTGTCCACTCAAAAGGCCATCCGTTATTGCTTGAGGGACACTTGTCAAACAAAAAATAAAAAAGTTTATTCTCTTGGAGCATACATTCCACTTTATTCTTTATCGAGGTCTTTGGATAATGGAGGGCCATTTTTATTTCCGAGAATTTTTTTTTAAAATTTCATTTTAACTTCATTTTTAATGCGTGCAGATCTACACCTGAAGGGCAAACGGTTTGTATCAGTATAAAAAAGGGCTAGAGCTGAAGGTGCTCATAAAACACAAAAGTACACAACAGATATTCAATGGTACATCAATCAAGTTCTTTCTGCAAGACCCTATCAATAAATCTTCATCAGGGAACTAATAAGAGCCCCTTATGTTCTACTAAATATTACAAAGAGATGGATTATTTGAGTAATGACATTCATAATGAGAAACCGTTGGTAACTGCAATTTAAAAAGAATAAATCAAATAATCAGTCAATCAGTCATTATTCGTCATAATATATTTCCTCTACGTAAAAATTATGATTCCACTACAATTGGTATGTGATTAAAACACAGATGACCAGCCCTTAATCTTCCTTAAAGAAACCTGTTATGTTTATGTAATCGAGTGATATGAAACGTTTTAAATGGCCTATGATTCGATAAAGTTAATTATTCCAAGAAATATTTCATCTGCCTTATGTTTCCTGAGTAATTATATTCCCCCAAATACTTTGAGTCAAGGCGTGTTTGCGTCACGTAATTTTTTAGATTTTGGGTCTTACTATACGTGCCCTATACAAATCTTATACAAGAAATATTCTATAAGCGTCTGAAGTTAAGCTACCTGATCGAAACGAGGGAACGAGGTCTCCGCGCGTCTTAGGTCAATTTAAAGCACATTGACGATCAATCAATGAATTGATGCTTGACAGTCAAGCTTCCTTATCGCCATACGGTAGTCTTCGGTTCTACGAGTTTTTGTCCATCTGATTCCAAATGTCGAAGAGGGTCGCTATGAATTGAAATATATTGAAACCATGACCATGTTGAAACGGTGTAAAGCTCCTAGATGAACTGAACATCTAGAACGGTTTTTGAGGAACATTGTGTTCACGAAAAGAAGTTCACTTCAGATATGCAAGCGTTCGGGAAATTGATAAATAACTGGATGGGTGGATCTAGTAATCAAAAGGGAGCACAATATTTAAAATTCATATATATTAGGAGGCAACATTTTGTTTTGTTTTGGATGTGGACTCAGGCGATGCCAGTTTCAAAAGGTGGGCACGAGCCGGTTTCGCCGCACCCACCTATATCTAATCCACAACTGCGTATGCATGGTACTACGACGAGTATGTAGGGGGCCTGAAGGGTAAAAAGGGGGCGACTCGAAGCAAGAATATGAAGTTATTTTTATGTTTTATCATCCTAGGCTCCTTCACCGATAAAGAGAATCTCTTCATATGGACAAGTACCTCTTCAGCACCAAAGTCAACTACTAGTATAAAGAAGAACTGAAGGTCAGGATATGACCTAAATTGAGCCCTTCATATCCCTAGTCTCTGCAAAAAGACCTGTCATGCAAATATATCACCAGTTCAACTTGAAAAAGTTGTTTGCTGATGTCATAAAAAGAGGATGTCAAAATAGCTAACTCATCTTATTTGCACAGCTTTTATCATTGTATTAACACTTGGTATATTGATGTTATCGGACTCGAAGCAATGCATGTATGATTTGATCGTCGATATCAAAAGCAACAGCAAAAATTCACATGACTATTAACGAATTACATAATGTTGTATTCACTATATTCCTTTGCATGGCATGGGTTAATAAAATATTGCCACTGATTTATACAATCGTTGTCATGTTAGGATATAAACTGGCTTTTTTCAAGAAATTTTTGATAGGGGCTATTTCTTACACACGGAAGGCCCAATCATCAACAGAATGTCAGTACCGGTATTGTGCAGTGAAGGGGGTAGACTTCAAATTATCCGAATTTGTGAACATCTTTTTAATAAATTAAGTTACTGGAACTAAATGTGATCTTCTCTTTGTAATAAAGACATTTCTTTTGTTCAAAATTGAAATTCTCATACGTTAAATCAGTTTTAAAATTACGGAAATGGTATTTCTAAATTTAAAATGTTTCTCATGGAAAATTGTTTAAGAACTACAAATTCACAAACAATTCGAAATTTGGATGAGACCACGAATAAGCAGAGTCATACAGATCGCAGTACAATTATTAATTCGTATTTAATTGATGATAAAATAAAACAAGAATTTGCCACAAAGAATTCACCCAGAAGCAGATATTACTTACTTTCGAATCTTCTGCTTTCAAGAGTTAACGTAAATAGGATAAGGTTAGCTTTATCCTCCTACACTATAGCACAATCTTTCCATGATTCGATGAATTCCAAATCATGTCCAAAAAAATATAATAGCAGACAGGTAGGGAAATGTTTTGAAACTTTCGGCCTTGATGTGACAAATTAAAACTTTATGTTAGGCTCCCGATTCCGCGATAAAGTGACGAAAATAGTGCCAGCGAGACTGACAAACACGAACAAGAAATCACTCTCGGCTCTCGAAACAGACAGCATCATAACAAATCGACCGGTTCAGAAAAACGAAAAGTCGACATATTTAGATCGCTCAGCAAAACCTAATTCTGGAACTCGTAAGTTCCTCTGCATTAACGTTGACATATCCTGTGAGGCACTAATAAACGGATACGTATATTTCAGTTGCTAGAGAAATTAAACATCCCGTGGCTGCTATTTGAGCGTGTTTTATACCTCGTGACCAAACGGCCTTCTTCAAGGTAAAATGTGCAGCATAACACTCTAACAAATATTTAACCTACCTGTTCTTTATCTTCATGATTATACATCTAAAGTTGAAGAGTCATCTGTCAATGATGAATTGAAGATCTTCGAATGTTCATTATTCTTAAAGTAGTGCTTTATCAGAAAAATGCAAGAAACGAACAACAAGATCAAAGAGACCTTCTTTCATAATTTAGTCAAAACGTCCGTTTTTTAAGACATATAATAGAAATCATTGTGAACTATACTGACCTGTAATTCCAGAAGATTTATCTGCTTTTATTCATCATTTTCATGAGCGTTTATACTTCGCTTCGATCATCCCAATTTGTCCACAGCTATGTAGCACTGGTGAAGTGCATGAGGGGAGGGACACTCTACGAATCCTAAACCTTTGCCACTTTAAATAGGACAAAATCACGAAAAGGAAGCCCACTTTACCTCTTCGTCCCCTAAAATGGGGTTAGCCATTCTAGATATCAGTTTTGACTGCAAAGTGATACATCCTCGCATTGACAGGGGCGCCGGATGGTATGCACTGACATATCCCATAGAGAGAACGTTCCCACGGATACACACGGGTAGAGGTTTCGTGGTATAGTGGTTCATTCTCTTGACTCCGATCTTAGGGTTCAGGGTTCGATTCCCAGCCTGGGACTACCGTACCATTGACAAGACATTAATCCACATTTTTTACTCTCCATTCAGATACAAATGGGTACTTGGCATGGGGTAAGAATAACTGTGGGTCTCTCAGGTAGATGATTGAAACTATTATTTTCTTAACAATTATTATTATCAGTATCATTATAAGAATTATCATTATTAATATTATTATTTCTATTATTAGCATCATCATCATTACTATCATCATTATAATTGATGAAATACAGTGATTCCTTCTCACGGTGTTGGTTCTGATCCTAGAGAGTTTGATAAAGTCAATACACATGATATATAAAAATTATAAACCGCCTTGAAATAAGGAGGGAAAGACAGAGAGGTATAGAAGGTGTTAAAAAGCAACGTCAGCTGTAAAGCATCTCCGGTGTGTACGTGACCGGGAAAAAGCATAAAGGCAAACAAAAAGAGCTTCTAAATATTTTATTTTTGTACTCCCTTTAAAGTTTAAGTAAATAACTTCGAGAAAGACAACGTCGTTAATTCCTATTTTTAACTTGATGTATGTTCAAATACGAAAAATGACTTAATAGAGTTTGCTTTAGGTATATCAACCTAGATTCGGTGGCATACATGTCAATGCCATATAAACATTATAGGCAAAAAAGGTTACTTTGGGACTTTGGGCTATGGACTTCAGATTACGTTATTGTTCAGGTACCGGCTGTTACATTTAACCATGCAAATTTCTTTTCAGATGTTTGCAAAAAGGTAAATGCTACCTTTCCAAGTTCCTTTAAATGCATATCAGTGTTTTGTCTGATATACGTTGAAACAAAGTATATCACAACATGAGCGAATATCAACATGCATTTTATCTAATAAATTGCATCTATATGATAATCAAAATATTATTACATGTATTATCATTACAGTGACTCCGTAACATTGTTGAAGGTTCATTAAAAAATTGCGTGATTTTGGTATGAAATGTTACTTATTATCTTCCTTCTACTGTTCTAGCCCTCTAACATTAAAAAAGTCCTGAAAAAATTCTCAAACCACAAAGATATTAATGGTTTTCAAAGAAGGCGTCACTGGTCAACACCCTCTAAAAGTGATTAACAGTAAATTCTCCCAACCATTTTTTAATTTTCCCAACCGTTTTTCCATGAAAAAAAGACAAAAAACAGGCCTTTTAAAATCTGTCAACACTTAAATGTCTGGAATGGTATATAGAGCCAATTCATTGCTTTGTGACGATTTACATTACCTAAAATATAATTAAATTGTAATAATATAGTTGGGAGAATTAAGGTATCGATCAGATCAGTTTTACCCGATTTTTATCGTTAATAACGATCCGTTTTCACTCAAACTTTCAGATTATCTTTAATTGTACATCTTGCATTGAACTCACTACCTTAGCACCATTTTCTCTCATCTTTACAATGTTACCAAGTCCCTTTAAGATAGAAAATCGACTAGTTTTCATTGTAGATTTGCCTAGTCATTCACTCAATTTTTGAAGTACATAGGTATTACTGATACATTTACAGTCAATATTGCTTTTAAAAATCCATTGTGATTGTGATTTTATGGACAAGTTTGTGAGAGAGAAAAAAAAAGCCTTCCAACAAACCCCGCTCTCTCAGTCACTCCATTGCGCTACCCAAGGGATCAGTGAATACATGCACACCCACTGCAAATTTTCCTGAGGAAAATTCTTCTTATATGAACAACTTGGTTACGTGTGTAGTCCCTTAAACTGTGAACAAGTCGAACTTTGGACCTCGTCCCCTTCTGGTTCGCAAAAGCAACCCTCTTTATCGCTCAATTATCAAGAGATCAATCAATATTTTCTTGCCAATCGCGGGTTTTCGTACTCCTTTTTAAGTCCATTCAGACCTGGTTAGCTCACCTATCAAAATTATCTTTTTATCGATACCACTGAGTACAAATGACGCTTGGCAATCTATTCAGGGACATAATTTATCACCGCGAGCACAATTTCTTTTTCTCGTACCTCTTCTTATCCAGCACAAAACGCGAGGCTGTGCCGAGGGGTAAGTTTGGGGGCATTGTTCGATGTCGGGCCCGAAAATTGTGAGTCGAATAAAGGCTGTTTAATGAACGGTATGAAGTGGTTTTCAGATGTATTCTCTTCTTTATCCCTCTTTTCCTTTTCTGTTGTTAGTAGAAACGAACTGGAATCGTAAACACATTCCTATGCATTTTCTGCAGATTCATTGTGATCATAATGAATAAGTTCCGAGATTACAAAACGAAAGAGGCATCAACCTCTGGCAGTTCCAGGCACATTTCCATCAAGTATACAATTTCGCTGTACTATATCTTAATTTAGCAGCTATTTCGTAACGAAATTATAGTACTAGGCTCGCTCGCATGCCACTGACATGCAGGCGTGTTTGTTGCATGAAATAATTGTTTGATAAAAACATATCCACGAAGCAGTGACGTACACAGTTCAAGTGTTGAGACGTATGTTCACAGGAAAGGCAAACAGTGATAAAGGGCTCATCTATTTTTGACCGGTTAAGATTACTGTAAATGTAATGTAATGTAAATCTTCCCCAATAAAGTTCGCTTAAGTTTATAAACATGACAATGTAGAAAAAGGGAGGCAATTGGACATTTGTATTAAACACCAATCCGACACTTCACGGTACTAGTCTACTACAAGGTGCCCCTCCCCCTGTTTGAGACGATGCTTTATCTGCAAATTCGAGGAATATTGCCCCCCCCCCTTCTACAAATCCGCGGATTTGCCCCTGGCTCACTTCAATATATTTGTGAGATGGGACCTGCAACAGTTCCGCGTTTCTAAATTCATCGTTGTAGTTATCATTATCATTAGGGACTTTTAGATTCTGCACGACGAGAACGTTGACTGCCCTTTTAAGGCAATGTGACGTCCTTTTAAGGCACTGGCAGTGACGTCACATTGCCTTAAAAGGGCAGTCCGCGTTCTCGTCGTGCAGAATCTAAAAGTCCCTATTATCCGTCAAAATGAGACCGACCCTCAATACCTGGAAATGTGATCTCCACCGTTCATCATGCTATGTATACCTAACCCTTGTAGGTCTAGGGTAGTACCTGACACCTACTTCCTCGGGGAAAATTATGTGGGTGTGGTGAGTGACGAGATGTTTTAATCTCGAAAAATAAATGTGAACGAGCTTGTGTATTATGACAAGTGCCTTCTGAGAATGTGAGCCATGCAACAGACCCAATGGCAGAAATGTGCTATTCAATTTCGCCATTACTTACGGAGTCTCTGCTAAGTTTAATTTTGTTTAAACATAATCTTACATTGCTATTGCTTCTAAAGTCTGGACAAAGCTAGGTAACACAGCAGTTCTAGACAAACTTCCCATGTCTGATTAAAAGTCCATATCAAATGCAAGAAAGATTTGTTTAGTCCTTTGGTCGCAGAGGCTTAAAGGGATCATTTAACAATGTTAAATCTGAGATACACGGTCCTACATGTTACCAGTGTCTGTGATATGGTGTAATATTGAAGCCTTAAAAAATCGCGCTTCAAAATGATCAAGAAATGCCTCAAAAAAGTAAAAATCTTTGAGTGACCGGTTTTACCATACTCGTTTTCCCCAATAGACTGTAGTGTTATGAAAACCGTTCGGCGAACGGTTTTCAAAATTTGTAATTCCAATCATTAATATCTTAATAATCAGACAGGCGATCGGCTTGTAAAAGTCATGGAGTTCCTGACTGACCTAAAGGTTTATAATTATCATTGCAGTATGAGCTAAATGAAGGATTATTTCTTAAGGATCTAAGACAAAGTTACCGGATCATGCAAACCCAGATTATGTACTATGACTACGATGAATGAAACTGAAAGTGTCTCCTATTCACGTGAACACGGACGCAATTACACCACAAAATAAAAAGTCGTTGACATCTCCTAACAATTTGCAGAACCTTTTCCACTCGAGTGTAATGTTTACTGAATATATATAGTTTAACTATCCCTACTCCAAGTGGAGGGGAGGTTATACGGGTTCAAGTGGACAGTACTATCACGCAGACACGCGGAAGAACGCGCTTGGTTCACCATGGACCCTACCCATGGTTTCACACATCCCAGAGAGAGATAATCAAACTGACTTGTATGAGGAGGTGATTGACCGACTGCTATCGTCGCATTTACAATTCCAATTTAACAGCTAGCATATATTTTATCATATATACCTTGAACTCAATATCCGTATCCGGGAATATTCAAGAGAGGGACGTTTGGATACGCCATCACAAACATTTAAAAAAAAGTAATAAAAATAAAAAGAAAAGTGGTTTGTATGAGTTACGAGTATGGAGGATTAAAAATGGTTGATTTGAATGCTCTGTTACAAAGTTTTATATTAAAGTGGATATTGCACTACTTCTCCCACGAAAACTCAAAGTGGAAAAAGATAATTGATGGTTTCTTTAAAAAAGTGGGCAATTTACAATATGTGTTAAATAGTAAATGTACAAAAGATGATAAGAAGTTTTGTTTAAAGAATATAAAAATGCCCCAATATTACAAGAATATGGTATATACTTGGTTTGACTTTAAAGAGATAGTAGAATGTAAGACGCCAATTGATTTACAATGTACTAATGTTAGAAGTGAAAACATATGGTTTAACTCAAATATAAGAGATCATAACAAAAATGTATTATTTATTAAAAAATGGTTCGATGTAGGCCTTTTGAAAATTAATGATGTCGTAAAAAACTCTAGATTTATGTCTTTGAGAGAAATTGAAAAAAGATTTGAAAAAAAACATGCTTCTTTGTTTCAAGAATATTATATCATAGTAAATGCAATTCCCAAAGTTTGGAAACAGAATATGTTAAGACAGGTACATGTATATGATGCGACACGAGAAGAAAATGAAGGTGTCATGAGAAATGTTTTAATGAATGTTAACACTAAACGAAAGTCGAAGTTTTTTTACTCTACGTTGTCTATTCATTCAATTGTTAGACCTCCAATAGAAGAGAAATGGGAAGAAATGTTAAATAGTACAGAACAAATCGACTGGAAAGTCATATGGTCATTTAATTTACTAGCTATGAAAGAAAACAAAATATCAGAATTCAATTTTAAGTTATTACACAACTTATTACCAAATAGGTATAATTTATTTAAATGGAAATTGTGTAACAATCCCTTATGTTTATATGATAATCAGTTACACGACAATCTCCATTTATTTGTAAAATGCAAGCACACAAGATTGTTTTGGTTAAAATTTGGAGACATAATTCAAAAACTTTACAATGTTAATTTTTCTTTTGACAAGTTCGTTTTAATTGAAGGTTATAACTTGAAAAACAAAATATTTAAAAGTTTAAATTTTCTTATCATATATGCAAAATACGCAGTTTATTTAACATCTATGCAAGCAGAAAATCGCAAACTCATGTTTCATGAAGTCTCTATTCTTTGTATTTTCAAAAGACTAATCCACAATCGATTAAAGATCGAAAGGAACTGTAAAACAAAAAAGCTATACATTTTTGAAAACACTGTTATTCAAGAAAACGAAACATGTTTTATTTGAACTATGTTAAGATGCTACGATGTTATTTCAATTGATTGTGTATGATTGTTTGATTTGTTCAAATGTATATATTTATCAATAAATTCATTTTACAAAAAAAAAAAAAAAAAAAATAATTTAGAAACATGCCCGGAGTCTAAATAATACACCATTTCCCGAACATTTCTTACTTCCAACGATGGCTCTGGCGTATTAGTCCAAAATCAGAACGTAAACATGGTCAATGTAGTGTGGGAATTAGTGGAAGATTACACATGGCGTTGTACTAGAATCTTACAATAATAGGAAGATCAAAACATTTCAGGACTATTCCCAGGGTCGTCATAAGTTCATAACGTTTACGTACGACAGAGAAGTTGCAGTTCAATTCAATTCAAGACTTTATTCCAGACTCAGCTGCAAGAGCAGAGGAGGTCCATATAACATATTTACATGTAGATATAAACAATGAACAAGAACAATGTCAATGTTTGGTGATGAATAAATTTAACTCAAAGATACATTTGCTTACAGATTTAAAAAAATCAGCGTGTTTATGCACAGCGGCAAGAGCTTTGCATGTTAAATCATACACCTCTCTTAGATCCATTGTTAGACTTTATTATCAACCATTTCAAGAGATCAACTTTATTCCTTTGGACGTTATCATTGTTACAGCATATATATATCATGTATAGTTGACGATTTACATTGAGTGCTTCACACAAAACAGCATTTGCTTTCAGATTTTGAAAGTCAAAATGCAAATCTACAGTGGCAAGATGGCAAAACAGACATGATATCGAACTAATATTTATGACAGGAAAAGATCACGACATGATCTCTATTCCTCGGTAAACACATTAAACATCAACGGACGTTTCACAGTGAGTACTGTATTAATTTCATCCAAATATGCATTTGCTTATACATTTCAAAACTCAAGTAGTAAATTTACATTGGCAAGATGGGAAAACAGACAAGACGGTTTATGATAGGAATGGATCAAAACAAGATCACACTGTCTGGGATTGGAAAAAGAAGGTTACATTTTAACCTCAAATGTCAACACTGTTTACTGGGATGTTATATCAATATTTGGCTTGTTTTATCTTCAGCGCTAAAATGTTCTCATATGACATAGCCATTAACACATAATCTCACATACTTAAATGACACAGAAATGCCCCTAATCTCGTTTTTCCCCCTTTCAAGACCTTAGCGGGACCTGGAAATTTAGGAAGCCGTTCTGCATGCTTCCTTGCTTGTCAGAGACGTTTTTTGTGTGTATTTTCTTTTACAGAATTCTTGATCCGCCCCCGTATATGTCAAATGCTTGTATGATTAATAAACCTCGCACTCATTGATTCTCTCGAAGCCTGAATAGATAAGGCAAAACGCCGAGTAAGAGGAGGAAGAACACTGGTAAAGAATTCCTTCAATAGAAAGAACAGCATTCAGTCAATATAATCCACGTTAATTTGAGTGACTTCTTTGCCTTCAAGGCTAGTGCATAAGTTGGAATTTGATTGATACCTGACGATGTATCGTGTATAACATTACCCTCAAATATCGACTAAAAAGGGGTAAGATTTTCCTCCGATACCCCGTCCGGGCATACTTCACTCCAATTCCAATCTTCAACTCAATTATTCGCAATATCAAACACCTTGTGGAACTCAATGCACCCTCCTTGTGTGGGTCGCACAAAAGTCACCCGCTACATCCAAGGCCTATGACCGAGCAGAAAATTAATTCAATATACCCTCTTCAAAAGAGGAGGGGAGAACGAGGGGTGGAAAAAATACTATCGCTCAATGCACCATTGTGGCGGTGGGTTTTGTGAGTAGCTTTCACCATTGTACCGCTATTGTCAACCAAACACGGTCAACACATCGAGTGGGAACACAGGTGTACACGGCCACACGATAAACCTTTAACAGTCAGGACGACGGTGAAGCTAGCGCTCAGGATCATGAAAAAGTTTTCTTTTCTTTTCAACCCTGCCTTCAGGGATTATACTCCGGCATTATTATCGATAGAAATATGATTGATAAATAGCACCCTTTTCAAGAGCGGGACGGCCGATAAAGAAGAATTAATCTTCAAGTCTATTGAAGTTTCGTTTGGAGTCTATCCATCGTTTTCTGCTTGAACTAGTGTTGTTTTTTCAGAATATTGAGGAAATACTAATGGAAAAGTAGATACCCACTAATGTTGTTCTAAGGGTAATGGCGGTAGGAATATAGAAGTGGACTATAGAAACTCGGATCTGATAGCAATGCAAATGGAACCACTGCTACAAAAGCTCCTTCAAAAGTCAGAATGTTAATGAGGTCGTTTATTTCATGCAGAATTATTGCAGAACTTGTTCCTTCAAAGGCTATCACAGTGAGAGTCTCTTGCCTTACCGTAGGTTCACGAATGTACGATTGTAGTTGTCCTATGCTATATTCAAACCTAAGAAGATGTCTGAAATAAGCAATGGGAAGATCAATCACTATACATATCTTTAGTGCAATCTGGAGTTAATGCAAAACAAACATACCTTGGCAGTGTCGTTTTGTCACATTCATTGATTGGTCATTTGTTCTTTATCAATTTAGCACAAATGGACATAACATAAAATGCGAGAACATCAAAATGCTGTTGGTAGTTCATTAGAGCATTTAAAAGATGCCTTAACAGTGAACCTTAAGCCCACATGAACTATGGGGGAGCATACAATCTTTAAATAATTAATAGGTGGTAACGCAGTATACCGAACGGACACCACAACATCAAGGTCCTTCGATCATTGTACTAGGTGTGAATAACTCTACTTCTACAGAAGATGGACTGGTGATCTCCTGTCAGGTGTATATTAAACTCTTGGCTTCTGTGCCAGAAGGATGTTCTCTCCACTGCATCTTATATGACGGATGGGCTCCCCAACCCGTGGTCATCTGTCTCTTCATTTTGACATGGGGCACAAGAGGTGGTCGCATATAGAAACGGCTCGGAGCCGTTTGTCAACCTACCTCTCTCAGCTCAGTCAAAGAAGGTGATATTTTCGGGTGGTCATTAGGTCGAGGTAAACCGGCGTGGTGGTATAGAAGGTGGCATCCTTCTGCCTAATTACCCCTGCTGCTATTATTAATGACTGATGTGGTATGGTCACTAACAAGTAGGCCTATATATTCTTTACCGGGGGCGAAAGGTGGTGCACAGTGACAAACTAATAGTAATAGATTTTATGAAGTTAAGAAACCCTGAACTGTTCTCACCTCAATTTGATACGTTTGCTATTGAAGGTATTAACTAAAAAGGACGTCATTCCATGTCAATAATTAAAATGGATTTTACAATGTGAAACTCTCATTTTAATGAAAGTGAGCGTAACTTTTAAATATAACTGAAATAAAAAATACAGAGATCATTTTGAAGAACATTTAAGAAATATCAAATGTAAAAATATCTCACAAACACAATATTCACAAAACAAAGACTTGCATGAAAGGAATTTACAAAATACGGATATGCAAAACATTCGTAGGTCGATTCTCCCGTATTTTTTGTAAATTTATAAGTGTAACTTTAACCAAACAATCCGTCCAACGAATTAATGAGGTAAAAACATTTTTTTTAAACTGCAGATAAAACTGTTGAAATAAATGGGATATATCTGGAGACGAATATTCAAGACTATTACTATTAGGTATAATGTATGCAGTTTTTAGAAGGACGTGAGTTTTTAAAAAAAAATCCCCTTACCTTGTACACGGGGATGGAGAGCTATGGCACAGGAATATAAGATATCCAGTAGTAGGAGAGGTGCAAAGCTGGATGAAATCGATTAGCTACGCTTCAATTGAAGATCTCTATGAAATTGTCCTCCTGATGACCCAGAGTCTCCAGATCACAACACGGATATGTTCCACAATTTTGAAGACGGTTCCGATGTCGAGATCAGAAATCCAAGTCCAAGGAAGAGAGTTTTGAGTATTCTGCTAAGAGGAGAAATATCATGTTTTAAAATCTCTGAGATGATGGATTTAGTGGGCATAAGAGGGCAGAAGATGTACCGTGCGCCATGCTTCAACGCTGGTTGTAGTTCTGACTGGCGAAGCGAACGCGGCGAATGCGAACTTTATACTCGGCTCAGCCAGGCGCGCGAAAGATGAGGGAAGAAGGTAGGAAAAAATCGCTTACATACGTTAACCGCAAGAAGCGATTGACCTCAATGTAGATCCCCTGCATACATGTGTGTATATACACCGAGGTTCTTTAGCCCCCGAGCACTCGTAGTTGCACTCTCTGTGTGCCCGCCCACTGGGGGCTTACTCGCTCGTTCGCTCGTCTGCACAGCCTGCATAGCCGCGCGGAGAGATCAATTTGGCAGCCAGTGCACGACTATCTGCTACACGACGGGTCAGTGACCGTAGGGCGGAGAAGTAGTCGGGGAAAGCGCTTGCGCGTTCGCTGGACTCTTGGAGAGAGAAATAGCCACCGTGTGGAATCGTACACAACTCGTAAAGGCTGACACTCTTGTGAAATCCACAGCTTTTACCTAAACACTGGTTCAGAGACTTATTTTTCCCTTATTCTAGTTCTCACAAGTATGAAGAATAACTTGAGCTGAAAATTTTGAACTGAAATTACATAAATAGCTAGTGCGTGTTAAACCACTGATTTTTTCGACCTGTAGTAACCAATGTTCAACCTCGTATCACATCAGTTTTATACACACACAGAGATAATGACTTATGACTTTGAACGGTACAAAGGTGACACAATACAATGATTTACGGGCTTGTAAACACACGCACATTTGTATTAAATGTGAATGCTTAATGAATTGAAATGGCCTCGAAGTTTGTGGACTTAAGTGAAGGCTTTCTTTGAATTAACACACACCGCGTTGACAATGCATCATAATGCACTATGAAATAAAGAAGGTGCTTTGTTTTTAATACAAAAGTGCTCTAAAACTGTTCACAAAAAAGGGATTTGAGAAATAACGAAGGCTGATGATTCTATCCCTACTGCATATCAGATTGCTTTACACCAATCAACCACGCACAAGAGCCATAGCACATCTGACCGAAGTGAGTCCACATCTACCCCAGCTCGCGTGGTCAACTGACCTCAGCCCTGCCAACCTGGCACAAGTCATGATGTCCGTGTCTGAGAAGTTCTATGAACGAAATAGGTTGGAACATAGGAAGGTCGGGGGGAAATGACCGAGACGACGACGCCATTAACATCAGCAAAGACAGTGACACCCATCGACGAGCCCTGTGGAGGGAGGAACACAGACCAGTGGGCCTACAATGCATGCATGGCCTGGGTGGAATGGATTTCGCTCGCTCGCGACCTCCACCATCTCGGGTAGATTTGAAAGCACGCCGCCGGCAGTAGTAGTTGAGAGATATCTCGAAGGAGGGAATCAGGAAATCGGATGGTATATCCAATCGCACTGGAAGGTCGCACTGGGAATATAGCCTCAAAGTCAAAGACACGTTCGCTTGCATGCCTGTATTCCCTTTCTCCTGCAGCCACGCATACTCCTCAAGTTCAGTCGCAAAGAACGTTTTACAAATGTTTATATGTTTATGAAATGCATCTGAATAATACATCCTTTTCATTTTTATGAACACATTGATGATTTTATTTCTTCAAAGATTTGTCTTCTTTCATTATAATGCTTTAACGCTTAAGCTTTTTTATTTTTATTTTTTCATTTTAGTAAAGAAAAAAGTTACATGATATTGTATTATTTTGTTGTATATTATATGTAAATACAAAACAAACAAGTTTTACATTCATATGTAAAAACAAATTAACAGAAAAAAATCTTGCCAAAGAATGGAACTAGGCTCGACTAACACTTGTGCTAACTTCTAGTTCCCATTAACAACTTCACCTAAACATAGTAATATACATATTTACGTATATATCTTTTGTACATTTAATAGTATGCAGATGTATGTCTAAAAAATATCGTTTTAAAACCATTGCTGTTCAATCGACATTACTCTTGTGTTATGTATACATGTATCAGTATTATTCTTTGCATTATATGATTGTTCATATGTACTGTCATTATTGTGATGTGTTGTTAATAAATTCAAATTCAAATTCAAATAGTTTTACAGGAAGTAAAAAATATATCGGAAGTTTTTTTAAATTGTTAATAAGCAATAAATTTCTTACGAAAAATGACATTAACTTTTACTTTTAGAGAAACATTTCTCTCAGCGTTTGTCGGTGACATTCGGGTTGTTGTCCACCACACTTGGGATCTATTCTTCCGTCACCCCTCCCCATTTACAGGGGGAAAGGGTTCTTTTTTGACAGTGGCAATTATTCCAGTTTGAAACTCTATAGACAATATTGCACTTATGTTTAAAAGAGACCTTTGATAGGATCGAGAATCTTTGTCGCTGAATTACTGTAAGTAAAATGACAAAGTTTCAGGTAAATCATTATTTACACAAAATATTTGAAAGGTATTACCAGTTGTAACTTTTATCGACAAGACTGACAGAGCCACAGTGTATCCTTTAAAATACGCTTATGACTCTTTTATCAACATCATAACATATTTGGAGGAATTCCACAGGGCATGCCGTGTGATGAGAATTCTTTTCTTCAAATGAATTACCTACCGGCTTTCTAACGAGCTAGTCTAACATTTAGATATCCATAGAATGATATAGAAGAAAGAAAATTGCGAATGTTACGACCGTTGAACCCCACTTGTATCAGCAGGGGAAGACTCGAGAACTTTCACAAGATTGAGGATTTCGGCAGAATGTCCCCTCAGTTGCTGAGCACCGGATGAAAGCAATCAGACAAGTACCTGAGGAACCCCGCGGAAGACATCTCAAATGAACTCTGCATTGTTGGATCAGAAAGAAGAAGCAGAGATCCTCCAGGAGATGTGTTTTGCATGGGCCTTGTTTCGATCTGTGTTTTGAGAATTCCGCTTCCTCCCCTCCACACAGGCTGCAGACGGGCTGAGTTGTTCCATTGGATACCCAACATGATTTCCACTTTGTGTCCTTCTGTTATCCTTCCCCCCAAATAAAAAAAAGTGTCTTGTCTAAAAAGTGTGCCATTGACCACAATTTGAGTTCAGCTGGAGAATCTGGATTTTTAATTTTCTTTTTAAATAAGTCCATAAATATGTTATTCACTTTATCATTATGCGACGCGATCATGATGATTTAAAACTGGATCGCTTTTAGTAACAGTAGGTTAACAAAAAAAAACATCTTGCTTTATCTTATCGCATCGAAATTTAAGTTGAATTCTAAGCCACCAAGTTTGAAAAACATCTTAAACAGTAAAGAGAATCCAATAAAATATGCAATCTATAACACATTTCTTTAATGGTTAATACAAATTATTACAATGTACATTTTATTGTAAACAAGGCTCAATCCTTATTCTAAGACGGATTACTTAATGGTTACTACAAAGTATTACAAAGCATATTTTATGGTAAACGAGGCTGTTTTTAATATTACAGATTTTGACGGCCTTCGTTAATGAGATTAATACAAACCCGTTATAACCAAAGAACTATTTCCTCTATGAAATTTATGCCAAATAAACGTGGTTGAAAAAGATCATTAACTGATCCAATAGACACCAGTTTTCTTTCTTATTAATGTCCAGTTTAATCTATTACACAGTTCTAGATTCGTACATCTTCTCGGACATTCAACATCTAGTATTACTTAGTTTAATTGCTTCGTCGTTTTTCGTCCTATAGTTAATTATACATTTCTTTTTCGTGAAAATGCTTGAAAATTACACTGTTTTAGAAGGCTGAATACAAATTTAGAGTGGTCAGTGATGTCAAAGTCTGAGGGATTGATCGACCCTGAGAGAGAGAGAGGGAGAGAGAGAGAGAGAGAGTTAGGAAATGCTAAACAATCCTTAATTTGGCTCATTAATAAGCCTCTGTTTCATGTCATCTTTCGACGAGCTAATTGAGGGGACAACATTAACGAGGCAGGCGACATGATATGGGCGCCGGTCACATTATTACCATATCGATATGGACTATTCGTGTCTAAAATGGATATAAGCAGACACAAATTTTAGACCCCTAGAAAATCAGTGTAGAGTGTCCGAGAGTGTTCATCGGTGAGAAAACATCGATAACCAATAACTTATACACATGAACTTCAGGCGACTGAATTTATAGAAGTTAATCATTACTGTTATTATCGGTGAGATGTGACTGACCGTGATCACTATATGCACGTGTGGGACACAGGAGGAATGCACAGGCCATGTTTACAACCCTGTTATTTCCCTTTCTAATTCTACGAAGGACATTCTGGCATGCTATCAATTTAGTGGTTCGACTTTAAAGTCATGACCGAGTTATTTGCAAAGGATTACCTCCCTGTATTCTTCGTTTTCTTTCTTTCCCTTTTTTCTCTCTTTCGAATGAAAATCTGCACCCGTCCAGAGAATGTCCAGATAAATGCATTTTGCCCATACTTGATAAAAAGAGTGTACAAAGTAGCATCACATTATTTGTTTGGGTTTACATGAATGCAAAGAGAGTATACATACATTGTATGGTGTATGGTGTACAAGGAATGCACTTCTTAATGATTTTCCGTCCTTTAAAGATCTAGAACTGAAAATTGTATCACTTTATCATCATTCTGAATTCTTAAACTTCCATGCTTTGAATTTGAAGCTGAATTTCACACTTAATGAAACCATTCTAGATATATAAACGTTTTATTTTTTTTTTCTCGAGTTTCTTGTTATTAATATTAATGAATTAAGATTACGAAAATTATTCCTATATATAACTGTGAACACTTTATGTATGTGTACTGGATTGATGACTGAATCAATGATAAGTTAAGTTGTTTGGTCTGTTTTCCAGAGCAACACATCGAATGAACGCATTCAATATCTTCTATAGCCACCCGCAAACACTTTATCAAATAGTGAACTCACCACAATTCCGTCAGCTTATTGTTTATTAGCATCTATTATTTACACTCGTTGGCAACACATTGCATCGGGAGTTTGCACCGCCTTTAGATAGAGTAGATGTGAATGACCGCTGTACTTATCTTCAGAGTTCAACAAAATGTCATACCGGAAAATTTACACTGATTCAAATTGCTTTGAAAATGCATGAAATTGATATATTCTGACAAGCTGATAGTTCATCAAAATGATGTTACCTCAGCCTTTAAAGCTTTTTTTTAAAAAATGAGGAAATAAGCCGAGCCAGGTTAAACATAATTATGTCTGGAAGACCAGCAAATGACCCCGTACAATTTGGTTACTCATTAAGTGAACATAAAAAAGAGGGCTTCAAAAGCTTTTTCTTTGCTGGCTATCGACAGGTTCAAGAGACCTTATAACTAAACTTTTCGGGCAACTACCACACATTCTAAATGTTGCAAAAAGAAGACAAAACTTCCAGTCAAGGGCATAATATTAGCACGTGCCCTATACTTGATCGGAATAATAACAAATTATAACCATATGATTTATTTCCAAGAATTACATACCTTCAACAATGAAATGTGATTTGTGACTAAAATAATGGATATTATAATTATTAAACATAAAACGTTGTAAAACATCGTTTAATCAAGCACCTGCTACTTTGTAAAGTAAAGGCCAACCATGAGATAGACCTCACATAGAGTCCTAGCCCAGAATAAAGGTTGTTTCTATAAAGGAATCACAAAATATACTTTGTTATGCTAACCAAAATGGAAATATTCTTTTACTCAACGACGTTTTCTTCCGTAGAAAAGTGTTTAGGAAATACTTGGAAAATCAAATTATTTTCCAAAAAATAAAAGATAAAAGCTAATTTTGCCATTTCTAAATAACTTAACTATTCCTTACAAGGAATTTCACACTATATCGTGGAAACTTTTAACCTATTACTTTTAAGAAATATATATATATATATATATATATATATATATATATTATATTTGGTAGATAACGTATTCTGTGTAGTTAATTCGTTTGATTGTATTCTTCCATTTATTAATAATAAAGCTGAATAACTAATAGAGCTATGTGATGTCATGCCATTTCCAATCTATAAGCTCTTAATTATCTCCATTATAGGCCTATCTCATCCTGATACAGTCACTGACATGTCTGAGTTAAGTAAGAGACAGTGTCCATGCCAAAGACGATTTTTATTTTCTTTCGTAACAATTCAGATATAATTATTCCGTTATCAGTAGGCTATAATTTTCAATTATGTAAAACAGAACTGCATTTTGAGACTGTCCAGATTAGCAGAAATGTTAACGAATGAAGGGGACTTGCTGAAGTTCCCTTATACCAGAAGCCACAAAACCATTGTACTTCATTGTTGTTGTTTATTTGTATGTTCGGTTTGTCCAGGACGAAAAAGCTTCTTTGTATGGTTTGCTAAGTGACCATTACACATTTCCATTGCGTTGGTTTAAATCAGAGAAATCGCCCCCCTTTTAATCAGTAATAGAATTCAGCTTCGAAATATGTTTCTTATATACAATTCTCAAGTACGAATGGATTGACATGCCGAACAATATGTTTTATATGGCAGTGATTTTGATGACATCATCAAGTTCTGAATACCTGATTTTGAATGGTACATTAATTGTGCCCATTGGGGGTTAATTCTCTTGTCAATAATTGCTAAATACTTCCACGTCTTGCATCTACAATGCTACTAACATAAACTGGCTGGCTATTATAGTCTTACGGTCGCATCTTGGAAATGAAAATGTTAATGATCAATCTCTTTAAGAATTCTCTCATATTCATAATATCAATTTGTCTCTGTTGGCGTTCAATTTCGTTCGTTTCGATCTCGTGATCAAACTATCATAAAGATCTCGATAAAAGGTATCTACGAAAGAGTAAACACCCACCGGTGACATGATAGAATTCCCTTCCTTCATTTTCTATTGATGATTAAGCATCAATAATGGCAGGTCGAGGGACTAATAATCGGGTAATTAAACAATCCAGGGGTTGAGTCCACGTCTTGTTGGAATCCTTGTAAATAGATTTTAGCGGTCAGTGCCCCCTTCTTGTATTGGTGTAAGGGTAGTTTCCATTGGCATTTTTTTCTTAAAGGCATCTCTTGTTTTTAGTCTTGGCAAAAAAAACTGGTTTCGCTAAAATGCAAACGTTCCTGAATTTTCACTTTCCAGAGCAACATGTTCAAACATTTTGAGGACATCCCATAGTAGTATACACGGACACCTTTAGCCAAGAGGACAGGATACAATCTTTTGTCTATACTTATAAGCGTCCATGACCAAGATGGCTCTACCTTTCAGCACGTTCGGTTGTAAATAAGAATAAATATGAACACTTTTAACAGAACGACATTTTTTTCTTCTAACATACCTCTACCACAAAAGCTCTTCAAGTGAGCGCCCTACAGTTTAACCAAGGCTTGGCCGACATCATGCATGCATGCGACTTCAATTCTGACAGATTTCTGATTAAAATACGAATTCCAACAAAACATTTGTAATCTGTATTTCTTCAGTGCAGCTTCTCAAATCTCATTCACAACCTAACTCATTCAGACCCCTTTAATTGATCTCTTTACAAATTGTACACTTCTATATATCCTTCGGGAAAATGTTCTCATCTGTTCTATTGTCGGTCCATTGTCGGTCTTGTCGTGATTACTGGGGCGTTAACATAATTAACATTTCGTTGATTTATTTTACTTCTTTCAAAATGCGCCACGAAACCTATACCTATCCAATGGACAAACAGTATCGGTACCATTATTGTGATGTATTGATGCAATATTATTGATTTCTCACTTCAGGAAGAATCTTTCATATATTAGTAAACATGTGTGAACTGGTCCCGGGAACTGGTAAATTAAGTGTGAACGCACCAACTCTAATAAAGTTGGGTTGTGATCAGTAAAGTATGCGCTGGCAAGGGGCATTGACCGAGGGCATGAGGCGCCACAACCTGCTATATACAGTGACACAAATGAAATATATCGCTTGATGATTTGTTTATAGTTGGGGAGCAAACCATTCCCATTTATCTCCCGCTTCCCGTGAACAAATTTAGTTTAGATTATCGTATTTGCGCCTCGCTCCTTCAAAAGCTTTTTTTGTTGCCGGCATTACACTCGGGTGAACCTGGACAGGGGATATTGGTGAAAATAAGGTGATTGAGCGGCTTCTCGTATCTCTGAAGAATTCGAAGGAATTCGAGCGATTCCGACTTGATTGTGCTTGATTTCTTCGACTCGTTACCAAATTGATTTGTTTGTCCTTTTTTTTCAACAATTGTACCCTCAACATGACTGATATAGGATACTTGAATGAATGAACATACCCAATAGGCCATAGTCTAATCAATTTGCTTGAGGTAAGGTATTACTCGAGTATTTTGTGTCAAATATTTGAGCAGATGAAGTGCTTTTGTTGACTAGTTTTGAGATGAAAGGTGTTTCTAGAATGGACAAGAAAACATCTATCAAACGCTTTCTTATCAATTATACAGCTTACACTAAACACATTAAATACAATATTTATCGATTCAATTCAATTCAAAGGTTTATTAAAAACATGTGTCGCAGCCCAGTTGCATATTTCAAACATAAAATACAGGTACAATTGATTTCGCAATATTGAAATATATATATATATATATATATATAGTTAATATGATAAGATTACTTGGGCAGCAAAAATTAAAAAAAGAATATAACATGAAGTCAGAAAAACGAAGAGGAGAAACATGAAGAAAAGAAGTAAAAGAGGAAGTTGTAAAAAATGCATGTACATACAAAAATATGATTTGCATACATGTATTTTTAAAGAGTCATTTAAGACAATATACGAATATAAAAAATAGAAAAGAACATATTTTTTTCATAACATTATTGATGTTTGATATTATATGACGTTTGATAGCATATTTATAGATATACATGTCATGTACCCCCTCCCACACCCCGTCTTTTATCGACCTCAGTTTCTTTTATTTATGATAAAGACTTCACAAAATAAAATGTATTCACTATAATATGAAGCAGAAAATTATTTTGTCTGATGTAAATTCACTTGAAATGGATTGAAATTGAAAACCGACAAGAAAATCGTTTGTGTAACCTCAATGCATTCGTAGACTTCCTTCTAATTAATAATAAGAAATTAACATCTTCACAGTTTTTACACCATGATACCATGATCTATAATAATGATACCATGATTTATAATCTAAGACGTATTCGTAAATATTTAGATAAGGACATTACGAAAAACCTTGTTCATGCATATGTATCACCAATAAGATGGACTATTGTAATGGTCTACTGTGTGAGATCCCTGACTCTCAAATAGCGAGATTGCAACGGGTGCAAAATACCTGTGCAAGACTGATCTCTGGTTGTTCCAAATTCACACGGATCACCCCAATTTCAAGAAATCTACATTGGTTACCAGTACGCCAGAGAATAACATTCAAAATCTTGCTGATATAAAGCACTTCTTGGTCAAGTTACCACTTTGGCACTTATATCAAAGAACTGTTGAATTTCAAACTTAATCAACACAATCGCAACTTGCGCAGTTCCCGAGATACTTTGTTGCTGCAGATCCCATCCTAGCAAAACAAATATAACGCTAGGTGATCGAGCGCATGCCTTTGCAGCCCCAAAACTCTGGAATAACTTGCCATTTGAAGTCATAAAATCACCATCTGTAAATATCTTTAAGTCAAAACTGAAAACGCATCTTTTTAATTAACTGTAAATCTAAGAATATCAGGAGCTCTTGTAGCGCAGTAGAATATATACTTAATGTTGGATAGTTTCTGCGCTCTATAAATGTATTATTATTACTCCTGTTTTTTTCTCGTTCTGTATGGACATCGGCAACGGTTGTGGAAGATTTCCATCAACCTTGTTTACCAAAACGTCATTTCCTCCCTCTCTTGCTTTCCGTGTCAAAATTAACAAGATATTCCCTGCTCGTGGCCCTAATAGGCCTATCGTCATACGTGTTGAGTTATCTTCCCGTGACTATTGATGAGTATGCCTTACCTGTATTGTAGAAAGCGAGAAAAAAATGATGAAAGAATTAAGATCATATTTTATAAAAGGAGCGATGTTACCCATGCATCCATTTCCATCGGCCCGAACTCGTTGAAAGCAATGCGTATCCAGAATGCCAGAGATTGGGAAGTGCGATTGTGATGGGAGAGAAGCAGAGGGGGTGAAAGTAGGACAGAAAGAGGGGGGGGGGGGCATATTCGAACGGACTGCATGACTGTGGGCTTCGTGACCCTCTGCCTCTAATGCAAATAACTTGTGTTATGATTTGGCACAGGAGCGGCTCTACTAGATTTTTGTTATTGAGGGGGTGGGAGGGGTGGAGTTTGGGGGTTCTTGCATTAATTTTCTACATATTATCTCTAGCGAAAATGTTGGGACTTGAGTCGCCCCCCCCCCCCCCCTCGGAAAACGCCGCTAGAACCGTTTCTTATTTGGCAGTTATTCAGTATGGGGCATGAAAAGGTTTCCTTTTTATTAGTAAATCTTAAACAGGAGAAGTGGGTTTTCCTTCAATTGCCATCTAAACAGCTTACGGGACGAAAACGTGACATTTTGAAAGGCAAAATTTTAAATATTCATCTACATGAGAGGTCATTGAAACGCAATAACTCACTCATCGTGCCATGATGCTGGCGTTTTCAGCCCCTTCTGGAATAGAAATAGTGAGATATGCTACGCTCGATTGATTTTGAGGCAGCGCGCTGACATCTTTCTCTCACTCATCACCTAGTCTTTGGTTGCAAACACTTGTCTGCTTGAACTTGGTATGAAAATACTGCAACAATAATATTGCAAGCAACAAAGTTATTACTTCAAAATTTATGAGTTTATTTGATTGACATTTGTATTGCAATATACACCACCGTCCGTTTCTAAATGGACGAATATGATAACGAATGTGTTAAAGAACATCTCGGAAAGTAGTTCTTAGTATCCGGATTAAGCTTGTCTAATGTACGTGCATTGCCTGACATGGTGTCAACGAAGACAATTTGAGGGGTCAGAATTCAAAGACTAAATTTCACCAGTCCGGGGATCGCGCTGCAACTCAAGCGCGCAGGCGATCGCGCATATTTCATTTTAAAGCTCTACATCACAGTTTATCATCGTAGGAAGACGAAAGGACACTGGCAGACAAGGGGATGAGGCGGGGGGGGGGGGGAGTTCTAGAAGAGGAGCAGGGGCTGGAGGCCGAAGACTGGAGAATGATATGTCAGTGGCGGGGTTTTGGTACGAGGAAGATCGAGAGGAAAATGTGAGCGTGTGAGTCAATGTAGTATCCATGTGGTATTAGTGTGTGCGCGTAAACTGTGCGAGTGTGTATGTGCGTGTGTATATTAAAAACACGAAATATATGACATGTTGACACAATTCATGCAAATTATGCTGTGTCATTCATACAATGATATTCCAATTAACCTTATTATTGATAAACCTTTCCACCTGAGCTTTGGAACTTACTTAAATGTAATTTCCGACATATTTCTGCGATTACCGGGCCTTTCAATCGCCCTACTGGGATTTAGAAATATCGAGAAATTAATGAATGAAATTAACATCCCGTGTCGGCAAATTATAAATTAGCTTGAAAGTCCATTAAAATAATTAATGGGAATGATCTAATGGAATTCAAAGTTTATACCCAATGACAAAAGTCACCCATCGCTTGACTTTACGACTAGGTATACTTTTATACGACGTCATAATAAAAGCTATAAAATTAGTTAATGAGTATGGACGACCTTTTGTGAATGACCATGTTTGACAATATTTTGATGAAGTTCACTGACATCTCTTTCAATAAATGGATGGTTCTGGACGTGTCCACTTTTTAGCCAGGTTTAGATGTTGGGTGTGTTTGACGCTTGTACTTGCGACCGGTTTAATCATATATGAAAAAAAAACTTTGTCTGTTTACACAGGGTAGCAACTCAGTATTATTAATGTTGTTCCTAGCGACCATGTAATAAGGAAGTTTACAGATACAATCTGCGCATGGGCAGATAAAGGTCATTTGTACCAAAAAGGTAAACCCACAGAGATGAATACTGGATATGCGCTCATGAAAGTTATGTAACATTATTCATTTATGCACCAACGGTACTCTATGATACGCAGGTGGAAGTATTCTTTCCAAGAGGGCAAACAAAAGCTATTTATGAAGCATATCTAGGACTTTGGCAGTTATTATTCTAATATGCTTAAAGTGGAACTTCTCCATGTGTTAAAGATCTGTGGATATTTGGGGTCATTTGTACCATGTGCTATCTGTAAAATCCCTTATTATGTCCCAAGCTTTGCCAGGTAACCCATTTAAACCTCGGTAGAGAGGCACAAGATATGTGGGCAAAACACCCTGTCCAGGGACGTAAGGTCCGAGCGAGGATCGAACCCTGGACCTATCGTATATGAGTCAAGATCCTTTACAATAGGGACTTTTAGATTCTGCAGGACGAGAACGTGGACTGCCCTTTTAAGGCAATGTGACGTCCTTTTAAGGCACTGTCAGTGACGTCACATTGCCTTAAAAGGGCAGCCCGCGTTCTCGTCGTGCAGAATCTAAAAATCCCTAATATACCACAGAGATCAGGTACACTTGGATCTGTGTTCCACTTACAATGTAGTAGAACTGGGGCTCGGTTTTCATTTTACTAATGGGACGTAAGTAGACGTTTGGGACGAAATTATAAGTTAAAGATAAAGACAAGTTATGGTCATGCGATTGCATTGTGAAAGAAACGTGGAATCGATCAGAAAAGGTTGATCATCTAGCATATAAGTATTGGTGTGTACTGCAAGGTTCTGGAATCATCAAAATGATAAGAAATTTGGCTCAGTCTTCGTGAAGTTACAAGCACTGTACACAGAAAGATGTAAATGGGACTACGCACACGTGCACGACACGTGCGTTTATCTCTCACACACCAATAGATAAACTAATTTACCAAATATATCAATTAGTAGTCGGTTTTCCGGCAAAATTTGTATCATCATGTTTTAGTCAAAACATACTCTTTCACATGATTGGTAATAAGAGCTTCCGTTTCATTTTTTGAAATTGGGGCGTTTCCAATACTGCATGGTCTTTACCTTTAATGTAGGTAAGAACCATTGGTCTTTAATACTCCTTTGCGATCAGTTAGAATTTACATCTCTTCCTGGCCATTGTTGGGGACAGGTCTGGTTGTGGATATGCACTTGCTAAATAAAACAAAAGAACCTCACATTAGTGTATGATAACATCTTGCTATAGGTCTATTAATCAACTGGAATCAAAGAAATCCGACGAAATTTGTTTTGATGGCTTACAAAAATCATACCGTGGGCGGTATGATTAATGCAGTGACGACGACCATTATTGCCTCCTGTACAATATCTTCAAGGAATAATTTTCTGGCTTCATTCACATTCCACTTTGTGTATTCGCGATCAATGCTACAGACTGGCATAAAATATTGTGTGGTGATGTTTCAAAATGTTTATTCGCATGTACAATATATAATTAGTTATTCTGGTCACATTCCGTTACTTACGGAATTGTCCGTGACCTTCAATCAAAACAGTCATTTAATAAGGAAAAAATTGCATACCATATCATATTTCAGATACGATATTTTATCATCTATGCTTTCATTATATTGACAATGATTTACATTCCTCCATTATACGGAGAAAAAAATTGCACAAAGAATGAATATGAAAACTGATATTGATTACGACAATTCAGGATGGAAAGATGATAATATTTCATTCTCAAGTGTGTGATTAAATGTTGACACACGTCTCGACTCTCAAGGCATGTTCCGGAGAGGGAAAGGAAGAATAAAATCTTGATGTAAAAAGAATGTGTAATGCTATTTTTGATGGGTTTATTCATTCCATAAATCAGCAGGATAAATTCTTAGAATTCAACAGAGACGTTTGACGAAATAAGCAAAGAAACCATACGCAGAAATGGGGAAGATGTAAGGTAATAGAGCTTAAAGTGATGTGTTCTTTTTGGAAATAAAAAAACAAACAAAAAGATTTTAATACAAAATAGGGGAATTTTGCAAGTTGAAAAACAGAAAAATGAAGACGAAGCTTGTGGAAAAGAGTCGTCACCCACAGACCTACTGTTATCTCTGACCTGTATAAGGCTAGCTTGAAAAAGATGATAACACAAACTGGTGCTTAATAATAATGAAAATAGTGATAAGCAGGACAAGTTGTAATGAAATATAGAAAATATAGTTTCGCCCCATCTGGTTTGTCTTTATTCCATCGTTTGAGATTAAACTAATCTCAATTGGCCTTCTCTTTTGTTTGAAGATTCAATCTTTAAATCATTACATCTACAAGTACACTGATCTTTGTCGTTATCTTTTGGCTGTATTTCAACTATCTTATCGTACTGTTCGCATTTAGTTGGCGCCATCAACCCCCTCAAACTCTGATTTCAGCAAATAGTAAATACAGACAATGGTTATAGGCTTTTAAAAAAAAAATTCAACCCGAAACTTGAATCACAGATTCAGAAACAATCAAGGTAGTTATTATTTTGTAATATGCCAAACAACGTCACTGAAAGACACGGGCGCTGTATGCTTCCCCCTTTCCTGAGCACACTTTGAGGTTATTATTCACTTGTGTTTTTTGACCAAAATATATATCTATATACATATATGTGGTAATTTTTAAAACTTATCGGTTATTATTTAACTAACGCCAATTATGGTGTTTAGTTTTGTTACCCGTACGTTCATAATAGTAGCAATAACATATTATGTTTTGATTTCCAGGGTAGTCTCATTAGTATCAATAGTAGTGTTCTCCCAAGACATCCTATTAGTACAAAGAATACCCCAGCTTTAGCACGGTGATTTGAAGCAGTCAAGGAATTTCTTTCGGGTTTGAGCCTCGACACGGCACCGTTGCCATTTGGCAAGGCATTAATCTAAAGTTGCCGCTCTATACCAGGAGCAAAATGGGGACCTGGTAGGATGACAAAAGCCTTTGAGTTAATACTTACCATATGCCTTCACGGTGACCATATGGTAGGAATACTCCCCAGGGAGTAGAGATGGTGCGCATTGTGCGTGAATGGATCTGATGCACGGGGTAATAATATTTATAAAGTGCTCCGAGACGGTATTTCGTATTAAGCGCTATATAAATCCAGATTATTATCATCATTATTGTTTTCA